>NC_048219.1:15661878-15846921 GCF_002007445.2 Ailuropoda melanoleuca | reverse complement strand
GTCAAATGCTTTTTCTGCATCAATTGAGAGGATCATATGGTTCCTGAGACTTTTCTTGTTGATATGATGTTCTTGCTGATCGATTTGTGAATGTTGAACCACGCTTGCATCCCAGGTATGAATCCCACTTGGTCATGATGGATAATCCTTTTAATGTACTGTTGGATTCTGTTAGCCAGGATCTTGTTGAGGATTTTGGCGTCCATATTCATTAGGGAAATTGGTCTGTAATTCTCCTTTTTGATGGGGTCTTTGCCTGGTTTGGGGATCAAGGTAATATTGGCCTCATAGAATGAGTTTGGTAGTTTTCCTTCTGTTNGAGTTTGGTAGTTTTCCTTCTGTTTCTATTAGAACCTCTAATTTTCTATATAATAAAATGGGAAAAAAGGGAGGAGGGATGTTCCTAGGAGGTAAAAAAACAGAGAAGAGAGGGAGGGGGCAGAAGGCAGGGGTAGAGTGGGGGAGAGGAAGTGGGCTAACAGAACTATGTGACAGTCTATTAAGAACAGATTTTAAATAACAAATTACCATTTGTTATAATTATGATAAATAATTGGGGTATAAACCCATTTCCATGACCTCAAAACCTTTAATAAAGTCTCCTGCCCTCATGCAGGTCTTTAGTAAGTGGAGTTGTCTATGTGTGTGTGTGTGTTTCCTGC
Organism: Ailuropoda melanoleuca; assembly: GCF_002007445.2. Classification (NCBI taxonomy): domain Eukaryota; kingdom Metazoa; phylum Chordata; class Mammalia; order Carnivora; family Ursidae; genus Ailuropoda; species Ailuropoda melanoleuca. Next base: position 15,846,259 of record NC_048219.1, on the reverse strand, counting down.
TGTTACTATTTGTGGGCTTAGTTTCCATGAGGAAGGATGGCCAGTCATACCCTTTCCGTGAATTGACTGTTACTTACTTTGTCCAAAGGCTGGAGGGTGATAAACAGATTGGTGAGTTTGGAGGAGGAAACTGGCTTACCGCTCAGCCTCCTTCCCCCACCTCATTTTGGGAGCTGTCTCAGCAGAGAACCTGCTCACAGGCAGCCCTAGCAGGAAAGGCCAGGGTGACAGCAATCCGGGGGTTCAATATCAGAAAGCCCATTATCACCTGGAGATGAGTCCCATCCTCCAGAACCAGTCTTATCAGTAGGAAAGCCAACATTTCAGTTCCCTCCTGCCTGACTGAGTCTCTTTCCATTGGTCCAGAACTCAGGCGGCCAGGAGAGAAGGACACTGGTTGTCCCCTAACTCTACACACACCAGCCTACGCGTTAGACGATAGTAAATGCGTGTGGAATAAAAGAGTGAGCCGGCAAGTCATTGGATTACGGGCACCAGTCTGCGAATCAAGTGATACAGACAAATGAATTCACAAGAGGTTAATAGGACGTGGAATCACAGGACGTTGCTGTTTTTGCAGGTTGCAAACAGTTGAATATTGGCAATTTCATGTGGTTTAACCTAATAACCTTCCAGTCCCAGGAGGGCAGTGAAGATCCTTTCTGAGCTCCCTGTGGGCTCATCCTAAAATAACCCAATTTCCAGCTGCTGGCTAACTGGAGGGCGGGGGCAGGCCCCTGCCTGGAGCTCTGATCTCCACCTGGGACACGTGTTCATATTTCCTACCATCTAGAAGCAACTGTAACCTGCCACCATGCGGCTGCTCCACCCAGAAACAAAAAAGGCCCTCCCCTTGCCTCATACTGTCCCCACTTAGAACTCGAGGAACAGCAGTCATGGATCCCCTCAAGGCCCCTGGAATATTTTACTATTCCCAGGTCAAACGGCCAGTTCAATCCACTCCCTCAGCACTTAGTAGGAGGCTTACCACATGTGTCCCATCCACAGACTAAAAAGTGTCAATTGTCATAATAGTCCTGTGACAGAGGGGCTGTTCTGTCCATTTTACAGATAAGGACACTGAGGTCATAACAGCTGACGGCTCTGGAGCGCTATTTGAAGGGCACTGTGCGTGTGCCTTAAACAGAACACTTCAATCTTCACGACCCCCATGGCAGAGTCCTACTGTCCTTCCCATTTGACAGATGAGGAAACTGACAACTTGCCTTCAGGGCTCTCGTCCCCGGACACACAGCTAGGCCGCGGTGCGGCTGGGTTCCCAGCCAAGCCCCGGGACTCTAGAGCCCACGAGGCCGGCCATCTCTCATTTCCAGGAAAAGAGCCGCTCAAGGTTGCAGGATTCGAGAACTGTAATCTGGGGTACACCATCATTTGCTCCCCAAAGGTATTTTATCAATCAGTATTGCTTTAAGATAAACATTTACTTCTAACTAATACTTTCTTAATTCTTAGAGTTGGAAGGACAAGGAAGATTTGTAATCTAATAAATTGAAAACATTATATACTCTTTAGTATTAATTCAAGGAGCAGAATGAAAGGTTATGTGGAATTCTGTTCGTGACTTGATGTGCTATAAAGTTGCTAATAAATGTAGAAATAAGTGGAGATGATGATTTTTCCGAGGGCAGCTCAGGGGAAAGGCCCCGACCTCAGAGCCAAGGTTTTGGCCTCAGCCTGCTACTTAGGACAAAGACTCTCCTTGAGCGAACTTCCTTCAGGCTCCTGTGAGTCTTCTTTTCAACTAGGTCTTGACCTTGACTTTCCATGCTGAAGTTTTGCAAGAATCCTGCTAAGTCAACTTGAAGAGAATTCTCCACCTTTGATAGCTGATCACGTTCTGTATCCCCCATGTTGCCGGCTAAGCCCTTGGCCTGCCTTTCCCAAGGATTCCCTGCCCTCATCTCCTCTTAGTGATTTCCCAGCCACGACGCCCTCCTCTGCTCCTTGGCTATAAACCCCCAGCGGCCTTTGCAGTGTTTGGAGTTAAGTCCTACCTCTCGCTCCTACTACAATAGTATTGAAGAAAGTCCTCTTTATGGTTTGTTTCAAACAAGTATCAGCATAGTTTTTCCCCTTTAACACTTGTTGCCACATTGACCTTAAGCAAGTCATTTGACCTCTTTGCACTTCACCTTCCACCCCCGCAAAATAGGGGCAATAATTCCTGTCTAGGATCTCTCCCCGAGCCTCTGGGAGGAACAAATGAGGTGAGAAATAGAAATAATCTCTGTAAGCTGTCAAATATTGAGCGAACCAATGCATTATCTTTGAGAAAACGGATGAGAACCACGTTCAGGTGACGCTCTACTGAGGGCCTTCCCCAGGCGGTGTGGGGGGGCCTCCAGAAAGGATCTGGAGAAGTGGGAATTAGGTAAACCGTGCCAGTGCACCGAACTCCACGCAGGATGCTTGGAAACCTCCTGTACCCTCTCAACATGCAAACTGTTGCAGTTCCCAAACCAAGAAAGATTTCACTGCCTCTGAAAGCGAGGTGTGATTGCACATTTCCCACCCGGCTTCTGACTGCACGCACCACGCAGCCTGCTGATGGGTGTGCGCGTGTGTCTGTGCGTGTGTGAGTGTGTGTTTGTACTTGGACTGGGTGTCTGTGAAATCTAAAGGGCCATATCATGCTCACTGCAGCTCAGAACAGCCAGCGCCGTCTGGGGAGCTCCATCCTGTATTGATGTACTTTAAGTTGTAACAGACAGCGTCTGGAATTAACATGTGAACGTGTTTGGTGTGGGTTCGCGGGGAAGTTTGCTGGCTTTCCCCAGCTTCCAGGAACAGTAGCCAAGCAGAAGCTTGCTGGGATCGCCATTCACTTGAGCTCTCCCAGGGGACACTCCTCTAGCCAGGAGGCACTTCGGGGAAATCGCTGTAAGAACAGTGACATGAGAGTCTCTTGTTTTATGACTATCGCTATTATTATTGTCACCGTTAGCTGTAGCAGTCCTAGCGGAAAGTGAATGTTAGCAACTGTTGTATCCTACTCTGGTCAAGGTTTTATGACGAAGATTAATTTGAGAATCTGAGATACAGAGACAAGGTGAGTCTTCCTTTCTTCCTACTTTCCCTTCCCTGTGTCCACCTGTTCTCTCTCTTTTCTCCTGAAAAAAACACACTGATGTCATGTTCCTTCTTTAGGAATGGCCCAAACCCTATCTGGGTTTTAAACTGGGACAAGGCTTGGAACTTCAGCTAATTAAGCTATTCCTAAGTATGTTCAAGAACTAGAAGAGTGGGCCATAAAGGGTCTGTGAGCCAAGACTTGCGATGGGAAGGGAAGGCGCCAACACTGGGGCTGGGGCAAGATTCAGAGGCGGGAGCACAGCCCGCTCAGCCCCACCGGCATTGTGGGGGAGTGGCAGGCGGTTTTATAACTGCATTTGTGACCCCTTTGTATCCAGGGCTGAGGACCCTGGGAAACACCACTTACTCTTCTCAAGGCAGAGGCTGCCGAAGGGGGCTTTAGACATGCTAATTTGCGTGGGGGTTTGGAGTTGATTGACAGGCAGCAGGACAATAAACCCGGAAATGTGAATGAACCCACTTGAGCGGAGGCTGGGGGGCCCCAGGGACGGAGGAACTAGGTTGCTAAGTTTACCTTCCCGAGAAGCAGATGATTTGGCCATAACTCAGATACCTGCAGCCAGCACTCAGCAAATAAGAACTAATTTAGACTTTTTCAAACCAGGGGGTCCACGGCTGAGCTTGAGGGGGCCCCTGAAATGAGAGGCAACATTTTATGTGCCGGTGAATTTTTCTGGAGAGGGGAGGCCTACTTTTCATTAGATTGTCAAAGGCATTCGTGACTCCAAAAGGCTGAAAAATACCAATCTGTTTAAAAACCACAGGACCTCAAGTCTCTAGGGAGCAGGCTATCTCGGGGAGGAAACCCCCCAAATCCAGATGGGTGTGAAGCCCCCCAGCACTTCATTAAATCTCCCCCTCTCCCTATCCCCAGTCTCCTAATTGCCAGGCTCACTGTCATCTTTTTAGTGCTTATGCCGTCCTTAGAAACTCTCCCTTCCCTGTTTTGGTGACACTGATCTGGATTTCTTTTTGCTTCTCTGATTTTCTTGGATCACCCTTTAAATGTCAGCTTTCTCTAGGGCTCCTTTCTCTTCTCTCCTGTTGACCCTATACACCTGCTCTCCCTGGCCTTGTCCCTAACCCCAGTCCCTTGAAGTTCCATTATCACGGAACCTATAACCTTCTCACACCGGTTGCCTCTCTGTCCTGGCCAATCTTGCCACATTTTAATATTCCTAAGGTTAAACATTCAGTTCCTCAGTCACACCAGCTGCATTTCAAGGGCTCCATAGACACAGGTAGCTAGTGACTGACTACCGTATTGGTAGGTTACAGAACATCGCCGTCATTGGAGAAAATGCTACTGGACAGCACTGCTCTCCTCCGAAACCCCTGAAATTCAGCCCGTGTCATCTCCTCCAGGGAGCCTCTCCAGCTTAGATTAGACACCCCCCTCAGCGCACTCCGTCACCGCTCCTTACGTGGTATTATAATATTCATTGATTGCTATGAATGCTTCACGGTCCTATAGGTTTCCTAAGAACAGGGACTATACTTACTTCCTTGCCTCAGTATCCCCAGCACCCAGCACAGGGGTGTTCCACAAGCATTTGCTGAATGAAATAGCTTGTGGGAGGCAGAGCTGAGCAGCAAGACTGTGGCCCTCTTTAGTCCTCACGCGTGGCCAGGGTGGAGTGTGCTGGTTACGGTGGCAGCTCTGGGAGACAGACGAGGCTGTTCTCCGGGGAGCGGAGGGGGAAGGGAAGAGGGCTTTGTAGTCCCTTGGCCAAAGGCAACCGTTGAGCACTTTGGGTTTCCTGTGCATAGAATCATGATCTGAGATTCAGGCCAGCGTGGCTTCCTGTCTCCCGCCTCGGCAAGTCATACGCTTAGAGCGTCAGGAAGTCTTAGAATCGGAAGGGGCCTTAAAAGTAATGGAACTTGGACCTTTCCCCACAAATTAATCACCCCTGCAGCTGGGGCCTCCGTGTGATCGCATCCAGTGACAGGGAACCCTTCCCCCCGAGTCAGGCTACTTCATTTCCAGGCAGTTCTTTGGTGGGAAGTGTTTTCTTTTTTTCTTTTTTTTTTTTTCAAGATTTTATTTATTTATTTGACAGAGATAGAGACAGCCAGCGAGAGAGGGAACACAAGCAGGGGGAGTGGGAGAGGAAGAAGCAGGCTCATAGCAGAAGAGCCTGATGTGGGGGCTCGATCCCATAACGCCGGGATCACGCCCTGAGCCGAAGGCAGACGCTTAACCGCTGTGCCACCCAGGCGCCCCTTTGGGAAGTGTTTTCTGATATTGACCTGCAATCTGCTTCCTTATGTCTGTGTCCCCGGTCCCTGCTCTACCTCCCGATGCACGAAGAATAGATCTGTCCCTCTTCTAGATGCAACCTGTGGGTGCAGACACTGGTCTCTTCCTGCAAGGACCACTGGAATTTCTAGGTTGGGCACCTCTTGGGTAGCTAATTTTTATGAAACCAATTATTTCATAGCTTCCTACTTCCTTACTGATTCACACAGAGATGTAAACTAGCAAACTTTTCTTGTCATGGAAAGGCAATATAATATTTTATCTCTTAAATGCTTTTTGTGAATAAGACCTGAAGCCTTTTTTTTTTTTTTTTTTTTTGGCTGAGATGTCTGCTCAGGGAGGGAGCTGAAATGACAAGTGAGTCATTCCCCCTTGACAGGCACCCTGGGATGGAGAGTAGATGTGGAATGGAAAATCAACATTGCCCAAGTGGAGGCAGGTGTATGGACACCTCCTAGTCGATACTTGATTATTTATGGGATATAATACTGATATGTGACATTCATAATAATAGCAACAGCAATAGTGACTAACCTCCACTAAGAGTTCTCCGGAGGCCAGGCAGGGTTTCTATAGATTTTATTTTTCAGCAGTCCTATGGGCTAGGTCCTGTGATTACCTCCACTTTGCAGATGAGAAAATGGAGGCCCAGAGAGGGAATGTTTTCAGGCTTGACTGATTAGTTTTCTCCTTCTCTCCTCATTCATGTGATTTCCTAGGCTTGCCACCTGCACAAACTGTATCCCGCTCTCACAGACCGCATTGACCTTCAGCGGGCAATGCGCAGGTGCCCGAAATCTCACAGCACCCCTGTAAGGCGGGGCTTATTAGTTCCGTTGATTGGATGAGAAAATCTAGGCTCAGAGCAATGAGGACTGTCCATCATGGAGCTTCTGAGGACCGGAACTCTAGGGAGAATTCAAAAACTCCCAACCCAGTGCTTTTGGCTCTCCGTCACCACCCCTCTCCAAATGAAAGCAGGGTGGCATCATGGGACATGATCATTTATACACACTGGGCACCTGCCTTTCCTCCTCTCTCTAAGGCAGTAGGACAGACACCCTCGCCCTGTTCTCCTAAGTATAAGGCAGTACGGAAACTGGGTCTAGAACACAGGCTTTCTTCCAGGAATTTCTGAAGACTGACCTACTTGAGAACCAGTAAGGCAGAGCACGCTCCCAGGAGCTTCCAGAGAAGTCTCTGGGAAGGGCTTTGCCGTGGTGGAAGGCACACCCAGGGCCTCCTGAACAGAATAGGGTATAGAGCGATTTCTGAGCTCCTCCCTTGACTGCTTCTCATCCCAGCCCTTTAGACCTGCCGCGCCTGCCCCCACCCCCACCCCCGCGCTCTGTTGCCCCACCCTGGCCTCACGGGCTCTGCTGCTCTTCCATAAGCCCTGCAGGAGGTCTCCACATAGAGGATTCCGCCGGGAGCAGGAGCGATGGCTGGAGTCTGGAAGAGGGCCTTGAGATGCCTGAGACCCTCTCTTACCCCCAACTCTCTGTGAACACAGACAAGTCATTTATGGTCTTTGTGCTTTAAATTTCTCAGAGCTAAAACAAAGCCCATAATCTGCCTTTCTCACAGAGCTGCCAAGGGGTTCCAAGCGGATAATATATTCATTTGTTCATTCACTTGCTCATTCATTCGTTCAACAGATAGCTATAGTGTCAGCGAGGTGCCAGGCACTCTGAGGGGCTGAGGATACATCAGTGAACAAAACAAAGTCCAGTCTTCGTGGTGTTTCCACTCGGGAGGGGGCTACAGACACAAAGCCCAGACGGAAGGAAACATAAAGCAGGATATGGGGATAGAGCGTGACAGGGCTGCTACTTTATAAAAGATAGTCAGAGAAGACGCCTGTAAGGTTACCTTTGAGCAAAGAGCTAAATGAGGCGAGGGAGCCAGCCATGTGACCTGGGAGAAAATCGTTCCAGCCAGAGAAGAGCAGGTGCCGAGGTCCCAAAACAGGATCACGCTTGACCTGCTCAAGGACCCCCAAGAGGTCAGTGTGGCCTGGATGGAATGAAGGAAGGTGGGAGAGGTAGGGATGACGTCAGAGAGATGGTCTGAGGAACCACTTGTAGACTTGTAGAGCTCAGGAGATTACCTGAATGTAGGGATGGTCTGAAGCCCAGGCCACTCCTTGAACCCTGGGTCCCAGCCCCTCTGGCCAGCCCAGGCTAGAATTCACAAGACTATGTCTAAAGATAGCTGGGACCCTTGGGCTGATTTGAACATAGGTTGGCTCCTGGATCTAGCCATAGCAGTGGTTCACACAGAGAACCAGGTGCGCTTCCAAGTAGGATTCAGGGATATGGCTCAGGAATCCAGTGGGGCTTGGGTGGCCCCGGCCTGGAAGCAATCTGACACCAGATCCAGCTCCTGTGACCCCCAGACAGTCAGGCAGCAGGTCTGTCCCAGGAAACAAAGAGACCTTCCCTAGCAGGGCTGTGCTTGGGGTGTAGGGCTCTTGCCCACTCTGGTTGCTATCGCGGGACCACGGAACGAGGGGAAGAAACCTTCCTTAGAATCTTAAGGTGCAATCTAACCAAATCTGATGAAAGAAATCAATGGTGTATGTGAGCATGAGTGTATGCAGGGGTGGCAGGGAGTGGTGGTGGGGTGGGTCCCTGCTCATTACCCGTTTCCTGGAATTCTGAACTGAGCCCTATGCTTCTGACTCAGTGCCTTTGGCCTCCTTGTCTGTGCTGGCGTTCCAGGCAGACTTATTTGTAATTTCCCCATCCTCCCACCCTGAAGGGGCTCAGCAGATCTAGAATTCACGTGTCCCAATAAATACTGGAAAACCAGGGACACACGGACGCCCTGGTTAGGCTCCTGAGCCCTTGGGCCGGCACCTGCTGCCTGGGGAATGCTGAGAGGGGCCTCCAGAGTTGGGCGGATGAGCATTCCAGAGTTCCATGAAATAGCTAGGACCTTTTGCTCCTGCTACAGAAATTTTTTTTTTTTTAAAGATTTTATTTATTTGACAGAGATAGAGACAGCCAGCGAGAGAGGGAACACAGCAGGGGGAAAGGGAGAGGAAGAAGCAGGCTCCCAGCGGAGGAGCCTGATGTGGGGCTCGATCCCAGAACGCCAGGATCACGCCCTGAGCCGAAGGCAGACGCTTAACTGCTGTGCCATCCAGGCACCCCTCATAGGCACTTTTTTAAAAAAAAAACCTCGAGGGATAATTCACATGTTAAAAAAATCATTCTTTTAAAGTATAAAATTCAGTGGTGTTTAGGGTAATCACAAAGTTGTGTAACTGGCACTACTGTCTAAGGACAGAGCGCTTTCCCTCACCCCAAAGAGAAGCCCTATACCCTTCAGCAGTCACCCCTGTCCTGCCAACAACCCATCTACTTTATGTTTCTATGAACTTGCCTACTGTGTGCATTTCATAGAAATAGAAGCACACAATATGTGGCCTTTTGTGTCTGGCTCGTAGCCCACATCAATATTTCATTCCTGTTTATGTTCGAATGACGTTCCGTGGTAGGGCTAGACCACATTCGTTATCCGTTCATCAGTGGATGGACATTTGGGTTGTTTTAGTTTTTGGCTATTATAATTAATGGTGCTGCAGACATTTGTGTACAAGTTTTTGTGTGGACACATGTTTTCAATTCTCCTGGGTGCCATTGCTAGATCAATGGTAATTCTAACTTTCTGAGGAACCTCCAAACCGTTTTCCGTAATGGCTGCACCATTTTACATTTCCACCAGCAATGGATGAGGGTTCCAATTTCTCTAATACCTTTCATTGTCTGACTTTCTGATGATAGCCTTCTTGGCTGGTGTGAAGTACTATCTCACAGTGGTTTTGATTTGCATTTCCTTAATGACTAATGATGTTGAGCATCTTTTCATGTGCTTACTGGTCATTTGTAGATTTTCTTTGGAGAAATGTCTGTTGAAGTCCTTTATGAATTTTACAATTGGGTTATTTGTCTTCTTATTGTTGAGTTGTAAGAGTTCTTTATATATTCTAGATACTAGATCCCTATCAGATATAAGATTTACAAATATTTTCTTCCGTTCTGTGCATGTTTTTTTACTTTCTTGATAGTGTCCTTTGCAGCTCTAAAGTTTCCAGTTCTGATCGAGTCCAACTTACCTACTTTTTCTTTTGTTGGTTGTGATTTTTAGTGTCATATCTAAGAAGCCATTACCTAATTCAAGGTCATAAAGATTTACATCTATGGTTTCCTCTCCAAGTTTTATAGTTTTAGCTCTTACATTCATGTCTGATTTATTTCAAGGTAATTTTTGTATATGATGTGAGGTAGGGGTCCAGATTCATTCTTTTGCATGTGGATATCCAGGTTCCCATCATCATTTGTTAAAAAGACTATTTTTTGCCCATCGAATGGTCTTGGCACCTTCGTCCGAATCGCTTTGACTGGTGCCTGTGTTTAAAGATGTTGGTTCCTCATCTAATTTGTGAATTAACTTTTGGGGATCAATATTATCCTGCGACTTTGTATGCCCAGCACATAGCACTGGCCCTGGCACAGAGCAGGTGCGTAATAAATGTTGACTTCAGTCAAATTGAACAAGCCTGTGAGATAGGCATATTCTGACACTCTTCGAGCCCTTCTGCACCCAGGGAGCTCCATAAAATGGAGAGAGGTGATTTTTTTCCCTCTGGTTCCTGCTCTGCAACTGACCCTGTTGAGTATCACCAATTCTACCAACTGCATTTCTGATTTATCTTGTAGTTGTGATTCTGTTTCTGCCTCCTGGGGACTCAGCAAGCAGGAAAGCCTCAGCTCCTTCTTTAGACCTGAGGAATTTACTCTGAAGCTCTGATCCGCATCCTTGGTAAGGCTGCACAGTGCTGCAGGCCGGTGTATACATCTCTCTGTGGGTTACTGGGGTGGCCTTTTATGTTCAACCTTGTATGTACACGGGTGCTTTCCAGCATTCCAGACCCTGCCTTGACAACACAATGCGATGACATTAAAGATAGGCTTGCAAAGTAAAACCTGCTGGTACTCTCACTCCCCAGAACAAGTGTTTTCATTCTGCCGTGGTCCTTTCCAGGCCTTTGCGGCACGCAGACGTAGTTTTTTCTTTTTTTTCCAATAGAGTGCAGATATGATTTTGTGGCCTGATTTTTCACTTTATTTTCATACTATTTCCTGTGACCTCACCTGGCCTTCATATGACACCTTTGTAAGACTTCATCGTGCTGAGATGTCAGTCCCTTTTATTGAACAGTTAGGCTATTAAGAAACAGATTTTAAAATACAAAAATAAAAACAAGCTGTGCATGCCGCAGTCTCCCAGACCACAGCTCTTATTCAGGTAAACCCTGCAAGGCTTGGTGGTCTCAGGCTGGAGGGACCGAGTGACTGGAGAGTGGCTATGCTGATTCCAGGAAGGATGTGCACGAACAGTCACCTGAAACCTCAGTGTCCCCGCGAAATAGGGGATCAGGCGGTTTGCTCACATGGCCTAAACTCTTGCAACTCCTCATAACGCAATCAGGGTCATTGGCGCTGCTGCTCGTGAATCGTGAGCATCTGGGCTGTGTGGAAAAGAGAAGGACAGCATGCTTGCGTAGGCAGGGGAGAAGGGCAAGCGAGGAACCATCCCTATGGTGAAGGGAACTTGGCCACCAACCCTGGTTGGTATTAGGAATGATCACTTGCTGCTTTGAAAAAAACGTTAAATGAGACAGAAGTGAATCTAGGACTAGAATTTGCTGCAGGGTTATCAGCCTACCCTGAGTGCAGAGCGGTGGACCAGGTTCTGGAGAAATCTCATCAGAAGAAAGAATACAGCCACCCCGTTCCCGGGAGGTTCTTCTGGGAGCCGGGGGAGCGAGAACACACACAGAAAGATGCTGTGGGCCCGACAGTGAAACTCGTGACTTGTTTATCCTGAGCCATCTCTGGGGGGGTGGTCTGCAGGGAGCTGGGATGGCCCCCCCAGAGCAGCCACTGTGCCCCGGCAATTAAACAAGAATGCTCCGATCTGACAATTCCTCTGTGAAAGTTTTCAAATAGTGTTTGGAATGTTTACATAATTGTTCAAAAGAGGCTTTTTCAATGTACCTGTTTACACTCTTCGCTTTTGGAAATTCTTTCAGCAATCAGGCCTTGGAGGGCTCTCAGTCTGTACTTGCCGCCCTTGATTGCCGAGGGAGGAATGAAAGGCCTGTCAGGGAATCGCTGGGAAAACATCCCCTAACAAACGCCCTCTAATGAGGGGGTGCTGAGAGCAGAGGGGAAGAGCCGGGGCCCCGGGAGTGGGTAAGGTCATGGTTTTGTTGTGGGGCCTGTTGGCAAAGGGAGTGCCAGACACCCTGCCTTTGTGTGCAAATTTCCCACCAGGGCCAAGCGACTTTCCACAATTTAATTAAGTGGCTTTAGAGTCCCGGAGTTGGCCTAACAAGCTACTCTTCATGAATGAAAGATTTGTCCCCAGCCATGGGGGCCGGCTGGAGACAAAGAGGGCAGCAGTGATGGCTGGCTCTGGCCGCTGTAACTGCTCACGCGACTGCCCGCCTGCCCGGGAGCAACTGGGGACGGAACGGGGCTGAGGGGGCTGGTGGTGGGCCTTCTGGGATGTGTCTCACCTAGCTCGCAGCAAATATGCCATCCATATGCCAGGGATCACAACCGAATCAGCTCCACCAAGACTGGCAGAGAGGCATTTCAATTGCTAATATTGGACTGGAGAGCAGTGACAGCCCTGCCAGGCATCAGCCCTGTAGCCTCCATAGACACAGACTTGGGGGGTTGGGGGGGGGAACTCGACGGAGGAATGCTGGAAGCTGCTGTTAGGAGGTCGGAGGGGTGGGGACCCTCGGTGGAGAGCCAGTGGGGAGAAACCGCCGCAGGAATGCACGGAAGAAGGGGCGTTGGAGCTGGTGGGGTGACGCGGGCCCTGTGTCATCTATTATTTCTGATCAGGAGCCAGCTGGAGATTCCATCAAAGCTGTTCTGCAGGGGAAGGCATCTCCCTTGCCCGAGAACAAGATGGGTTTTCTAGAATGACTTAAAAAAAAAAAAAAAAAGGTAGTGCAGGCTGGTTGGAAGCAGGAAGGGCCAGCCGCAGCTGTGAAACGTTCCCTCGGCTACGGCTGAGTAACCCTACCCTTGGCAGTGGTCTTTCAAGTAGGTTTGGGATCCGGGGCCTTTCGCAGCCCCTTTCCAGTGGAGGGTTCATGGAGTGTTTTTCTCTGACTGTATTTTTAGAAAAAATGATGATGACAGTTGTTAGGTCTCAGGCAGGCAGGCAGCACATTCCATTACAAAGTTAGCATGAAATCAATATGTAAATAACCCTTTCTAACTGCCAGCTATTTTTGAAGGCAGAACGCACCTGATGTTGCGGGTTTGTTCTGGTTTACTTTAAATACCTCTCCGTCCTCTGGGTCTGTGAATGTGCTCACATTCAGAAGATCCTTTCCTCCTCCTCCTCCCTTGATCTTTGCCTCATCCCGGAGACTGGCAATGCCACCAGGAGCCACGTCCTCCCACCTCCTCTGTTGTTTCAAAATCAGATTGACAGGACTTGCTGGGGGGCTGCAAGCCTTAGTTCCCCTTCGGCATGGTCATTTTCCAAAAGCACGGGTTGTTCCTCGGGGATGGGAAGGGGCAGCCAAAGCCTTGGCCGTGGGATTAAAGGAGAGAGAGAAAGCCCGAGAGGCTGAGATGAAGGTTGAGTCAGAAATTCAGGTGGTCACTGCCAACATGCGGAGAAGTCATTGCCAGGACATAAAAGGTTGGAGGATCCCAGCCATGGGAGGAACCAGGTTAGAACGGGGGGCTGCAGCTCAGCAGGAAGAAATAAGTCTCTGGTGAGCTGGGTTTGAGACCAAAGGTCCTTGAGTAGTCTCTCCTCGATAGTGACAGTAGTGGTGGTTGTTTAATTTTTAACTGGCTGTGCCATGTCCATCTGTATTAAACACAGAAATACTTCTAGAATGTTCTGTGTCAGGCATGAATGGTGTCAGGAAGCCCAGTGTGGTATATGATGTGTGTGTGTGTCTGTTTGTTTTCTGATTTCAAAAGAGTGATGACGTTCGAACTGACGACTGATAATAATTGCTAGAATAGATGAATTTGAGGTGAGGCATTAACTTTCCTAGTGCATAGAGCTCCGCCTTGAGCTAGAAATTTGACCTATTCTCTCTGGGCCCAGAAAGCAGAGCTAGGACCCCTGGGGGTGGGGAGATATTACCAAAAAGTCCTATTTCACCTTAGCATAAGAAAGACTTTTCGAATTAAAAAGAAGCATGCAACAATGGAGTGAGGAGTGTTGAGAGGTAGTGAGTGTCCCACAACCTGGAGGTGTCTCAGCAAAGGTGGGATTATAGGACCCATGTTGCCCTAAGTAGAAGGTTCCACACATGTCTTCCAGGTGCCTTCCACACGTGGCTTCTAGATGCCTTCCAGAATTCCAGCTCTGGGATTCTGGTCACTCACTCACTTACACATTCATGGAGGCACACTAGATGCAAGGTGCCATTCTAGGCACTGAGGGGTTCACACTTGATATGAATAGTGGGAAAAGGAACTAATTTTTTTAAGTGTGGCAAAAGGCACATAACATTAAATTTGCCGTCTTAACCATTTTAAATATACAGTTCAGGGCATGAAGTACATTCACATGGCTGTGCAACCATCACCGCCATTCATCCAAAATTCCCCTTTCATCTTGCAAAACTGAAATTCTATCTCTATTAAATAACTTGCCTTTTCCTCTTCCTCCCAGTCCCTGGCAACCGCCAGTCTATTTTCCACCTCTACAAATTTGAGTCTCCTTTGTATCTCATGAAAGTGGAATTATACAAGATTTGTCCTCTTGTGATTGGATTAGTTCACTTAGCATAACGTTCAACCAAGTTGTTGCATGTGTCAAATTTTCTTTCCTCTTTAAGACAGAATACTATTCCATTGTATGTGTGTACCATGTTTGTTTATCCATTCATCTGGCGATGGACCCTGGCGGTGCTTCTGCTCTTGGTTATTGTGGGTAATGCTGCTGTGAACATGGGTGTACAAATATATATTTGAGTCCTGCTTTCAATTCTTTTGAGTGTATGCCCAGAAACAGGATTTCTGGATCATATGCTAATTCTACTTTTAAGTTTTTGAGGAACTGCCATATTCTAATTTCTCCGCATCTTTTCCAACACTTGTTAGTTTCTGGGGTTCTTGTTTTTTTGGTTTTTTATTTGTTTTGTTTTGTTGTCGTTGTGTTTTTTTGGTTTTGTTTTCTTTCTAATACTAGCCATCCTCATGGGTGTAAAGTGGTATCTCACGGTGGTTTAGATTTGCGTTTCCCTGATGATTCGTGTCGCCAAGCACCCTTTCATGTGCTTCTTTGCCATTTGTAGATCTTGGGAGTAATGTCTAGTGAAGTTCTCTCTGCATCTTAAAATCAGCTTGTTTATTTTGTTGTTGTTGAGTTGTAGGGGTTCTTTATGTTATGGACATTAACCCCTTTCGGATATATGACTTGCAAATATTTTCTCCCATTCCATGGGTTGCCTTTTTCTTCTGTTGCTTGTATCTTTTGATAGCACAGAAGTGTTTGATTTTGACAAAGTTCCATTTATTTGCTGTTTCTTTTGTTGCCTGTGTTTTGGTGTCATGTCCCAAGAAATCATGGCCAGATCCAACGTCATGAAGCTTTTCCCCTTCTAAGAGTTTTACAGCGTGAGTTCTTGTGTTTAGGTCTGATCCATTTCGAGTTACTTTCTGTGTAATGTGGTGAGAGGTAAAAGCCCAGCTTCATTCTTTTGCATGTGGGGATCCAACTTGGTTGAAGACATGGTCCTTTCTCCATGGACGAGTCTCGGGATCCTTGTTGAAAATCTTTTGACCATTCATGCAAGGGTTTATTTCGGGGCTTTCAATCCCATTCCAGTGCTCTCTACGTCTGTTTTATGCCAGTACCACACTGTTTTGATTACTGTAGCTTGGTGTAGTCAGTTTTAAAATCAGGAAATGTGAGACCTCCAGTTTTGTTCTTTTCAAGATTATTTTGGCTGTTTGGTGTCCCTTAGGATTCCATATGAATTTTAAGGTAAAGGAACTAACGTTTATCGAGTCTGTATTATCTCCTAAACATTGTTGGTAATGCAAATAGGAGGTAGGGAAGAAGTAAACCTTGTCTTCTAAGAGAGTACCATCCTTTAAGAAAAGACGTAACAAATAAACACAAAACAGAAGTAGACAGGTGCCTTAAGCATGTATGCATCATGAAAGAGTAGGGAAGGGAGGAAAACCTGAAGGACAGCTCTCCAGACTACTTTTAGGGAAAAAAAAGTTGTGGTCAAGTTTTCGATTTATTGGTTGTTACAGTCGTCCCGATGTTTTTCCTGAATGTGGAGCAGTGGATCATGCTAAGATAGTTAAGCCCTGGCTTTTGGTTCCTCCTTTCTCCTCCTTCTTAATCTAATGGCTCATGGCTGTCCCTGAGGACATTTAATCCGTTCAACAGATATTACCGAATACCTACTATCCACTAGCTAGACGCTGGGATACAGCAAGCAAGAGACCCAGTCCCTGGCCTCCTGGAGCTTCCAGCTAGAGGGGGAGACAGACATTAAATACTTACATTAGCATATGTGGTTACAAGCTGATCAATGTAAGGAAGGGAAAGTTCAGGAAATGATGAGAACATGTACCAGGAAGGGGGGAAGGGAAGACTGACCTGGTTGGGAGAGGAAGTGCCAGGGAAGGCTTTCCTAAGGCAGTGATTGATATTTTGTGCTGAGATGTGACAGATGAGTAGGAGTCAGCCCAGTGAGGGAGGTTTTCCAGGCAGAGGGGAACATCATGTGCTAAAACCTCATACTAATGGAACGAAATCGATTCTTTGTACCAAAAGGAATAAATAGCTAAGCAACCATAGTTTTACAAATGGAACTTCTGGTCCCCAGGAAAGTTGAGGAATTCACTAACGGAACACTGAAACATTACTGTATGTGTGATTTAAACAGAAACATGTTGCTGCTGCCATTTGGAGAAATGCTACAGAAAAGCCTACCTGGCATGATGTGGGGTCGTGAACTTGCTCGAAGGTACAATCAGGGTGTTAAGTGGTACTCGGTGTATAGGCTCAGTCTTCCTCAGTGAGGAACAGGGTTTTTACCCCCTTGGCCCTTTCAGCTCTGTGTACACGATAATTTTGGTCTCTAACAAGGATCATTTAAAAACACTGAGCACATCAAAAGTAGCTTAAGCACCCGGGCTGTTTTATCTGTATTAGCAGAACGGACACAAGTGTTCAAAAACAGGGCGATCGCTAAGTTCATTATGGTCATGAACTCAGTGGAATATCATACAGCAATTAAAAATGGTAGTTTCAGTGAAAAGGTAAAAGTTGGAAAACTGTCTCCAACACAAGAAACACATGCAAGGTGATGTGCGCACCATGGCTACAATGGCATGAAAACACGCTTGCATGTGGGGAAGGATCGGAGGGTTAACATCAGTAGGGAATAGTTGTTACATAGGGGGTGAGGTAGAGCGTAAGGTTTTGTTTTCATAACTTTAATGCTATTACATTTTCTTTTTATTTTCGAAAAACCAGCAGGCTTTTTAAAACCAAGAATTTTCTTGGACGCACAAAAAATAAATACAAACACAATGTCTCTGGGCTTCACCAATAGGATTTTGGGACCCCTGAACAACTTCTGTCAACTCTGTGACCAAACCATTAGGTTGAAAAAAACTGTCATAACTAAAGTATTGGTAGGAATCAAAAAGGCGAATATTTTTCCTGGAAGTTGAAAAATCCAAATAGTTTATGATAGTGCACAGTGTACTGATTTGTTATACTTGGTTTCCGTGTATTTAAAGTTACTTGCTACATATCGTTATTTTTTTATTTTTAATTGTGGTAAAAAAAAAACCCATAATATAAAATTTACTATCTCTGCTATTTTTAAGTGTACATTTCACCAGTGTTAAGGACATTCACACTGTTGTGAATGCAACAGATCTCCAGAACTTTTTCATCTTGCAGAACTGACACTCTATACCCACGAAACAATAGCTCCTCATTGTCCTATCTCCTCAGCTCTAGGCATCTACCATTGTACTTTCTGTTTCTATGGATCTGACAACCTCATATAAGTGGAATTATGCGGTATTTTTGTGACTAGCATACTTCATTTAGCATAATGTCCTTAAGATTCTGGCATACTATATTGTATGTAGCGTGTGCCAGAATTTCCTTCCTTTTTAAAGCCAAATAATATTCCATTGTGTGGGTACCACACTCTGCTTACCCATTCATCTGCTGATGCTTCTGCCTCTTGACTAGTGTGAATAATGTTGCTATGAACATGGACGTGCAAGTATCTCTTTGACATAAAGTTATGTTATGATGCCCTCTGATTTGGACATCACTTTCTTTGGGAAATCACATTCTTCTTCTTGCCCATTGCTCCCTTCCTTTGGAAGTCTGCAAGCTCTAAGGATTATCTTTGGTTAATCCCTGGCCCTTCAGAGCTGGGAGGTTTGTTCCAGTTGGTGAGAGCTGATCTCAAATTCAATGTCAGAAGGTTATCTCCTTCCTCATGATTGCTCACTTATAATGCCATTCTTTAAGAAGTCATTCTCAATGCTACCACCAATACCTCAAGAAGGTGCTAGAAGTGTTTAAGAACAGAATGATGGCCTCAAAACAGCTTTATGTTCCTGATGTGTGATTTGGGCTCATGGTTAATCTATCCCTCACTTGTGTTCAGAGATGATTCTACCACTTAATACTGGGTTTTCAGTGATTTGGGATGTGTGATAATTAAGCTGGTGCAAGACTGGTATTTATTTTTATACTGTTTATGAATTAAGAGACTGCTAAACAAAATAGTCTCGTAAACAAAATTCCATGGTGGGGGCAGGAAGTTTCAATTGCTGAAGGGGACAAAATATATTCAAGGATATTGGCAGTTTAATTTGCATATAATTGATATACTAATTACAGATAAGTTTGTCTAATTAAAGTAAACTTCTATTTAGAAATATTGGTTAACAACATATACACTTGAAATTAGCAAAAATACATTTTTTTTCTTTGTAATTTAAATATGAAAAATTCCACTTTTTGCTACAAGTCCCTGGGGGCATTATTGAATGAATTATTGTAAAGTAGGTCCCATTTGACAGTAAGAACTGTGTCAATGTTTTGTCCAAGAAGCATTTTATCAAGCGCCTGCCCATGTGCTGGGCATCGTGCAAGGCGCCAAACTGAATATAACGAAGCACATACCAGATAGCATATCTGCTCGCCTAGAACCTACTTCTTAGTGGATGAGAAATAGGGAGTTATAGACAAATAACAAACAACTCAACGAGTCAGACAATTTCCGATAGAAGTGTGATGGAGGCGGCAGAACCACTCACGTGACGGCTAGCGGGGGGCTTGCTACTTGAGTAAGCGAAGAAGGGTCTACTGGAGAACGTGGTATTTGAACTGATACTAGAATATGGGAAGGAACCAATGGTGTGAATAACTAGGGGCAGAAAATTCCAAAGCAGGGGCGCCTGGGTGGCACAGCGGTTAGGCGTCTGCCTTCGGCTCAGGGCGTGATCCCGGCGTTCTGGGATCGAGCCCCACATCAGGCTCCTCCACTAGGAGCCTGCTTCTTCCTCTCCCACTCCCCCTGCTTGTGTTCCCTCTCTCGCTGGCTGTCTCTATCCCTGTCGAATGGATAAATAAAATCTTAAAAAAAAAAAAAGAAAGAAAAATCCAAAGCAAACCCTCTAAGATTGCGTAGGAAGAGCAAGGCATGCTACGAGGAATAGCAGGTTCGAGGACTACCGGGCTGCTGCGCCTGGAGCATAGTGAGAAAGGGGGAGAATGAGGTGTGATGAAGCTAAGCCACGGGCAGGCCAGCTAAGTGGGGGACTGTGGTAAGAACTTGGGAAAGGCCGTGGTAAGGAATATTTCATTCTAAATGCAATGGCCACCGTTGACGGGGTTTAAGGAGGGCAATGACACACCCCAGTTCGTGTCCGACAAAGATTTTTGGAGCTTTGTAGAGAATGAGTGGTCAAGGGACAAGAGAAGAGGCAGGTCCTGCACCTGATCAAGGAAAGGCATGGAAACAAAGTCAGGAGCATTCAGCGATTAAGACTAATTTCAGTCTAGCTATTTTGTGTATCTTCTTTTTTCTCTCTGTCTTCCTCTTTTCTCCCTCTTTCTGAGCCCGTCATGCCCCGGGGCAAAGTTTCTTAACCTAGAGGTTGCATTGGAATCCCCTGGGGACCTCTCTGTAAGACAGGTGCCCTTCTCACCTGGGGAAGCTCTGGCTCAGTGGTCTGAAATGAAGTCTGATTATATTTGTTTGTTTGTTTAATCTACACAGGTGATTGTGTTGTGCACTGAAAGAAATCCCAAATAGCAAAAGGTGGTGATAGGGAGGGTGTTGTATAGAAAGTAGGGAAGAGAGGAGCAAACATACTTTTGCCCCAAGGGACTCTCAGTACAATACTGGAGACTAGCCCCCGTGTGCAATTAACCGTGGTATGAAATATGACAAAATCAGGGCTGATGCTGGTGGGAGAAGAGCTACCGCAAAGGGTCCCTGGTATTCAGGGGAGTGGGAGGTCCTTAATTATGAGGAGGGTCAAGTTCTGATTATGGGAATTTTAGCCCTAGAACGTTGTTAATGACAATCAATGGAACCACTTCACCCCTCAACTAACTGGCTGTGTCCCGGGTAACTGGCTGCCCATGGCCCATAGGCCGTGGATACAGAGAGTGGGTAGCAGAGAGCCTCAGGAAACAAGCAGGGATATCCCAGTGCCTGAGGAAGGAAGGCAACACGGGGAGGCAGAGGAAGCCCTGAGGTGGGACTTCACTAATTCGAACCCACACTTTCCGGCTCCCACCTGCCCCCACCGAGTCTGAATTAGTGAGCATGTGTTTTGGCAAAGTCATCTTTTCTCTGGGTGGACTGGTCATCGGCACAATGGAACAGGGGCAGTGCTCTGGATCTGTGGGCAAGTTAAAAAACAAAACCAAACTAATTTCTCAGGTATTCAGTTGCTATATCGGCCCTCAACAGCAGTACTCTAGAGCGGGGGGGGGGGGTTTGGGAANNNTTTGGGAAGTGTGTAGAGGGTCTGGGTTCGTCTCAAAGAATTTTCATTATATGTTGAGAAACAGGATTAGGGGTAGAGGGGCGCCTGGGTGGCACAGCGGTTAAGCGTCTGTCTTCGGCTCAGGGCATGATCCCGGCCTTATGGGATCGAGCCCCACATCAGGCTCTTTTGCTATGAGCCTGCTTCTTCCTCTCCCACTACCCCTGCTTGTGTTCCCTCTCTCGCTGGCTGTCTCTATCTCTGTCAAATAAATAAATAAAATCTTTAAAAAAAAAAAAAGAATTAGGGGTAGAAAGAAAAGGGTGTGGCAGTGAGAAAATTGTGTGTTTTCATCCTCCTGCATTGCTTTACTCGGTTGTCAAAAACACACTAAACTTACAAAAAGATCAACCAAGGAGTGACTATTTGCCTTACAAACAGTTCTCTAGGGAGTGTCTTTATATTGCAAGGTCTCCCTAGTGCCTTCATTACTGTGAACCATTAAGTGGAAAAGATACGCTAACATCAGGGCTTCGGGAGTCACCGTAGCGGAGCACTGTCCCAGGTCAAGCCGTGTGCTCAGTTTTCGTGGACTGTGTGGGAGATGGGTCACCCGGTTGAGTTCCTACTTTCTCTGAGCTGTTTCCAAGCTCCCCGCTACTGTTGGCCTCCTCATTTGGCCTCTGCATCTTGTGGAAGACTCCAAAGCACTTGACATTTAAAATTTATCAGCAAAGTTAAAAAAAAAATCTAACACGAATTAAATGGGATTTTTAATCCCCTCAACTGTTGCCATCAGTATAATCACTAACAGAATGAAATCAGAATCAGTGGAGGAAAATATTAATCATGCATTTGCATTTATTAAATATAATGCAAGAGAGAATAGGTTGGATGCTCAGGGCTGATTCTTTAACAATTGTGAGGCAGGTGGCTGTGGGTCAGTGGGAGAGATGAGCGATGCTCCGTCTGTCCCCTTCTCACCAGCCCTTGTGCCTGCAGAGCCCACAGAGCCCCAACCTGCTGAAGGGGGGGTGGGGAAGAGAGCTAGCTGGTAAGGGAACCACTTCCTGCTCAGAGCCCTGTGAGTTGGTTTGGATCATAGAGCAACTTTCTGGAGACTTCAAGACTTCAAGTCTATGACTGCTTAAATATGGGGTGCAGAGTAGGCCCCCCCTGGGATGGGAGTTCATCTCTGAACCTATGAAATAAATGCACTGCTGGGGACCCAGTGAGACAGCAGCTGGAGGCCAAGAGCTGGGGTGAGAGTAGGTCTGTGGGATACTGTCTGCAGTGAAAGACTAGCCCTAGTGGTGAAGAGCGTGAACTTTGTGTTGAAACAGACCTGCCTCTTATTAGCTGTGTGACTCTGGGAAAGTTATTTAAACTCAACTTCGGTTTCTTCATCACCAAAATAAGGGTAACAATAGTTGCTATGATAGTTAATGGGATCAATATAAAGCATTAGTTCTGTTCCTAGTGAGCGCTCGACAAACATTTTTTTAAATGGTCTCCACACAGTTAATCTTTAGACAACACATGGTCCTGGCTGCCTCATCTCACGTAGGATTTCAACTTCTAACGATCCGAAAACCCTATCCCCAGCCTTCTTGTCTATATTCAGGACCAAACTTCTAAACAAGACCCATGGATGCCTCAAATTTACCACGTTCACAACAGAACTGCTCATTTCCCCAGCCCAATCTTTCTTCTCCAGTCCCTAGTGCGTAACAGGTGACACTCCTCACCCAGTCACCCAAGCCAGACAACTGAAGATCATCCTCATTCCCTTCCACATTCCCTCCATCACCCAAATCAGATCAGATTTTGTAGCCTGTTGATTCCACCTGCTAAGTGACTCTCAAGTCCATTTAGCAACTACTTCCTGGACTAGATCCCCAGTCTTGCCTCCTGAAGTTCACCCACCTCAGGGCCCACAGAGGGATCTACTGAACTCATCTATCTGACCATTTCTGTTCTGCCTAAAACCCTTTGATGACTTGTAGAATGGAATCTAACCTTCTTGATTTGGGTACAAGACCCTTCATAACTTTTTCCCTGCTACCTCTCCAGCCTCATCTCCTGCTGATTCCCCTTCCCCACCCTTGGTTCCTTTCAGGGGAATAAAGGCACAGATCTAGCCCTGTTCTGTAAGAGTAGAATTAAAAAGATGGGACGTTCCCAAGCAGATACGTTTTAAAATTCTAGAGGTACGATAATGTATTCCTTTATTTATTCACCGTTTCAATGAATATTTGAATACCTACTATGTGAATACAGTGATGGTATCAAATAACATCCCTTTTCTCATGGAGTTGTACTATTGTTGCAGGAGCCCATAAGGAGATCAATGGAACTGAGTACACAATCCAGCTATGGGTTTAAGTATATAAAAAATATGCAGGTATCACAAAAGCAACATTTGAAAACAGTGAAGAAACATGGATGATTCAGTATGTGATATTGTGATGACTGGCATGCCCTTTGGGAAACACATTAAGTTGGATCCCTGCCTCACACCATATACCAACACATTCCTGAATGGATGAAAAGTCTCAATGTTGAAAATAGGCTTTTCTCTTTGTCCCCACAAATTAAAGTCAACCCTCAATCTCTGTCTTTATCCTCTTTCCACATCAGCTGTCACAAGGACCAGGCAAGTCATTTAAATAAACAAAATGGTACTGCAGGGTCCAGGCAACCTGGAAAACATTTGGTCCCATGTAAATACCTAATAATCACAATCACAGTCATAACCATAATAGCAGCACTAACATTTGCAGAGCCAGGCACTTTTCTAATTACCTAACATGAATTTAATAATCAAGTCCTTACAACAACTCTATGTAACATGTACAATTATTATAGATAGGTAAATGGAGGCACAGAGGAGTTGTAGTTACTCAAAGTCAGCTAGTTAGTAAAGGTTGAGCAGGATCTTGGATCCAGGTAGTCTGATGCCAGAACCTAAGCTCTTAAACCCAATATTTCAGCCAGTTATTAGACCAAACAAAACATAGGCATGTGCCAGATCCAGCGCATGGGTAGAGAGTTTCCAATCCATGCCTTGAATTCTTTTATTATTTATTTATTTATTTATTTATTTATTTATTTATTTTAAAATATATATTTATTAATTTGAAAGAGAGAGAGAATGTGAGAAGGAAGGAGGGGCAGAGGGAGAGGGAGAGAGATAATCCTCAAGCCAACTCCCTACCGAGGGCAGAGCCCAACACAGGACTCAATCCCAGGACCCTGGGATCATGACTGAGCCAAAGGCAGACGCTTAAACAACTGAGCCAGCCAGGCGCCCCAGTGCCTTGGATTCTTTTAGAAGGCTCACTCACTCTTGTGGTTTAGCTAACTCCTCTCTGTTGACAACTGCAAATTTCTATCTCAAACTCAACCTCCACTTGTTTCCTGACCTCCATATTTTTCACACACTTTCTGGGTCCCACCTGGATTTTCCCCATTCCCTGAAAATTACCAGGTTTAAGTTGACCTCCTCTTCTCTCCTCCCCAAACCTGCTCCTCCCTTATAGGTCATTCCCACACCGCCTGTGCTTTTCTGCCTTCCTCGTGTCGTCCCCAAATGTCATCTTCCTCTGCACGCTCATTCACATGTTCCTGCCGACATTCCCATTCTCTTTCCTTCTCTGGTTTATTTCCCTTCATACCACTTAGCATCTAACATACCATACACTTTTCCAATTTTTTTTGTTGTCTATCCCATTGCTAAAATGTAAGCTCCATGAAGCAATGATTTTTATTTGCTTTCTTCACTGTTATATCTTCAGTGTCTGGCATAGAGGAATTTTACTGAAAATGGAATGAATGAATGAATGAATGAAAGAATGATTGAATGAATGAGTAAATTGGGGTTTCGTCTTGCAAACAGCAATGAAATTTCCTTGAGGTCTCATGTTTTAACTTAAAAAGGAATACAGATTTTGCATTCTACTCTCTATATATCCAATTTTATTTTAATATTAAAAATGTTTTGTATTGTTCGCCCTCCTCCCCATCCAAATTTTCAAGTAAAATCAGTGCTCCGGGTCAATGCTCCCTGTTATCTTGTGGCCTCCTGTACACCTGGCATATCATCGCACCTCCCACTGCTCTTTGTCTTGCTCTTGCTCTGGCTTTCCCAGCAGCAAGTGAAGAGACCAGCTGTTCCGGGGAAAGGCCTCCGGGAGTGCGTTGTCTGTAAGCTCAGGAGCAGCTGACAGTATGAAAGACTGTGGAATGCCTTGAAGCCAAAGGCATTTCAGGCTTCATGGCTAAGCAGACTGAGATTGGAGGCAGGGAAGGGATGATTCCTTGCTTTTTCACAAATCAAATCATATTTTTTCTTTTCCTTTTTAATTTTTTTCCTACCCCTCCTTTGAAAATGATTTCTTTGTTTATTTTTTCTTTCACTCCCTCTTCCATTTTAAAATGATCTCACTTGTTAATTTGTTTAATAAATATGCAGGGAGTGCCTTCAAGTTGCCAGGCAATGTGCTGGGTTTTGGGGATGAAGCCATAGACACAATAGACCTTATTCTCACTCTCATGGAGATCCCAATCATGTGGGGTGTGCACAAGGCACAGGCTGTGGAATCGGGGGTGATGATTTCTAGGATAGGAATGATTCATTGCAGGATGCTGGGAGGGCACCTACAGGGGCACCTGACCCAGATTTGGGAATTCAAGGGAGACTCCCCAGAGGATGTGGTGGTCGGGCTGATACACAAGGATGAGAACAAGCTACTCAGGTCATTGGGAGGGGGTCCTGTCCTGGTGCCTGCATTCTATCAGGAACACTGTCAAACCAAAGTGGGTGTGTGTGTGGGTGTGTGTGTGTGTGTGTGTGTGTGTGTGTGTGTGTGTGTGTAGAACCCATTCTGTGCGGGTCGGATTTGGGAACTGGGGATTTTTTCCCCCGAGGAAGAACAGGCTCAGCCTCCCTCTGGTATGTGAAAGACTGACACATAGAAAATGGATTTGGCTTTACTCTCAGTGGCTTCAGAAGGCTGGGTGATAGTCCTGGGTAGGGGTTAAAGGCAGGTGAGGCTTTTGAACAGATCTGTCTAAAAACACAGTGGTCACTGCCTTATTGCTGGAGAGGCCGAGAAGGCGCTGGAGGGCATGTGCTGCGATACTCGCCAGGAAACTGGGCTGGAATATCTTTGGTGGCTCCTCTTGCCAGAGACTCTGGGACTCTGTGCCACTGCCCTCCAGCAGGGGCTTTGATGAGGACAGCCTGGGGTACATTTAGACCCTGCCTTGCTATTGGCTGATACCGGAGTATCAGGCTGAGCCTTGCATGTGGGCGCTTCCACACTCATCAGGGAGAGAAGTGTGTACAAAGCTGCAGGTAATTCACGCGTGATTTTGTGGAACAGATCATAAGAGTAAAAGAAGTTGGATAAAGGAGCAACTGAGTGGCCTGGGAGGAGGGAGGAGGAGATATGCTGGAGTGAAGAGCCTTGTTTTGGGGTCAGTGGCCCAGGGTTCAGGTCCCAGTTCTGACCCAGATAGCGGGGGGTGTCTTCAGGCTAGCCATTTCCCTCTCTGCGCTTCTGTTTCTCCTCTGGAAATTAAAGGCCCCATTTGAACTCTAGCATTGCAGGGTTCCGTGACCAGCATCCCATAATGACCCTTTCAAGAGCTGACGGTTGGGGAAAAGAGAAGCATTCACTCATTCATGCATACATGCATACATTCATCCGTTTCATAAGTACTGGTTGAGCTCTCCCTATGGACTTGACCACCAGAGAAGGAGCCAGAGGCAAACACAAAGATGACTGGGATGGTCCATAAGAAGACACGTACCCAATGTTTGCAATGGTAACAATTAAAAATCTGTCAATAGAGAAATGGCCAGGTACATGTGGCTTACTCATATGATAGCATAATATTCCTCATTTAAAAGGAATGAACTAGATCTCTCTCTCTTTTTTTTTTTTAAGATTTTATTTATTTGACAGAGAGAGAGAGACAGCCAGCGAGAGAGGGAACACAAGCAGGGGGAGTGGGAGAGGAAGAAGCAGGCTCCCAGCGGAGGAGCCGGATGTGGGGCTTGATCCCAGAATGCCGGGATCACGCCCTGAGCCGAAGGCAGACACCTAACGACTGAGCCCCCCAGGCGCCCCTGAACTAGATCTCTTTGTATCAAATGGGTGGATCTCAGAAACAAAACACTGAGTAAGAAGAGCAAGAGGCAAAAGCGCATACACTTGGCTAGTAAGCGTCAGATATTGTGGTTGCTGAGGACCTCGTTGCCGCCCCTGCATCTTTCCCTTCTCTTGTTGTAATTTCGTGCAGATATCCACAGCATCCGTGCAGCCTGTGCCCTTTGGAAGAGGCTGACTACCTTCCTCTTACGGTGCAGGATGTGTCCCGGGCCAAGGCCGATGGATATAATCCCACCCCGCGGCTATAGCATCTCGTGAAGGGCCAGCTGCATAGACCATTTTAGGCCATGAGAAATGAGGAGAAGTTTGCTGGGCTCCTGGGGAAGAAGCCTCCTCATCGCAGAGCACTTCCTGACCAACCCCCTCTCTCCCTGGATGCCGACAAGGGGGCATACCATCCTAGAGTGGGTGGCAGCCCTCTCGTAGGGAGGAGGAGGAGCCGGCCCTGGGGTGAACCTGAAGCTAGGGAAAGAAGAGCCAGGAGACAAAAGAGATTGGGTCCTGGATGCCACTGTTGAATTGCTAAATCAAATCAACCTTGAAATCCTCCTTGCGGCTTAACATTTCAGTTACGGGAGCTAGGAAATCCTCAGTTAGTGTCGGGCTTTCTGTATTTCCGACTCAAAGGATACTCACCAATGTGCTATTATGTAAATTAAAAGAGCACATACAGAAAACACTACCCATTTTTCATGGATATATGCATATGGAAGTAAAAGTACCAAGCAGGGACTAAGAGCATGTCTACTCTTCAAGATATGGTTGACTGCATTAGGGGGGAAGGGGCATCGAGAACTAGGTCTAGGGATGGAAGACAAGGTGCAGCTAGCATTTACTGAACATTCGCTGTGTGCCAGGCAAGCATGCTCTAAGACCCTTACATCTGTTAACTTGCTGAATTTTCATGACAACATTCCACATCCATTTTACAGATGTGGAAACTGAGGCACAGAAGGGTTAAGCAGCTTGTTCTTGGTCACTTGGCTAATAAGTGGCAGAAGTGGAATTTAAACCCAGAGAATCTGGCTCCAGACTTATTTATTAGCTGTATGTCCTCCTAATAGCTATGCTAAGGGGACACCAACCTTACCTGTAACACTTTCTGTCTTTAAAAAAAAAAAATGAAGCAGGGGTGCCTGGCTGGCTCAGTCAGTGGAGCATGTGACTCCAATCCTGGGGCTGTGAGTTCAAGTCCCGTGCTGGGCCTAGAGCTTACTAAAAAAAGAAAAATTGAAGGAAATATAATAAAAATTGAACCATCATTTCTTCTTGTGAGGGGGTATGCAGCTGATGGGCTTCTTACTCTCTGTTCTTCTGTGTGAGTCTTTACATTTCTTCTTTTTTTAAAGAGAGAGTGGGGGGCTCCTGAGGAGCTCAGTTGTTAAGCCTCTGCCTTCAGCTCAGGGCGTGATCCCAGTGTTGTGGGATCGAGCCCCACATCAGGCTCCTCCGATGGGAGCCTGCTTCTTCCTCTCCCACTCCCCCTGCTTGTGGTCCCTCTCTCGCTGGCTGTCTCTCTCTCTGTCAAATAAATAAATAAAATCTTTAAAAAAATAAAAATAAAAAAATAAAATAAAGAGAGAGTGGAGGAGGGGCAGAGGAAGAGAAAGAATCTCAAGCAGTCTCCATGCCCAGAGTGGAGCCCGATGCAGGGCTTGATCCCATGACCCTGAGATCATGACCTGAGCCGAAATCAAGAGTCAGTTGGTTGTTTAGTCGACTGAGCCCCCCCAGGTGCGCGTTTGTACATTTCTTAAAGGAAAAAGTAAAGCTGGAGCCAGGTCCTGTTCTAGGGAGCTCTCAGTCCCCTCGATACGTGGTTGCAGCACAGACGAGGTGCCGGAAGACAGTCCGAATCAGGCAGAGGGAGAGGCCACACGAGCTTGGGGTGAAGCTGGACCTGGAGGTGATCCAAATAAAGGTGGGACATGCCGCGCTGAGGGCGAGTGAGCAACCAGGCAGAGAGGTCGGAAAGTGCAGGACCAAAGGAGCCCATTTGGATGATGCAGGGAGTGCGAGAATGTGGCTCGAAATCAGCTGAGGTCAGATGGCTTGGGGGCTTAGTCTCCATCCGCCCCCCTCCGTACCCCCCAACGATGGCCTTTTGTTTGCGGGGGGCCGGCTGGTGCTTCTGCCTCCTCTCCAGCCTTGACGTGCTCACGAGGGGCCCATCTGGTTGTTTTCACTGCGTCTCCAGATGTTCCCTGACTCCTGCTGCGGATTATCTGCTGACCCAGCAGTACCCCTTCCTGAGCACCGGGGGCGCTCCGCGTAGAACCCACGGCCACACTGAAACCGGGGAGACCTTGTCTGCTTGGGAAGCCGTGTTCAGACTGAGCTGCTGTGTAGATTGTATTCGGGGCTCGGGTTCTGCTCAGGGTCACCTGCGCAGGAGCGGGTGTGACGTCCCGGGGCCATCCACGATGGCTCCTGACAGCCCCAGGAGGGACACAGATGCAGGCTAGCATGTAATTAGCGCTCAGAACGCAGCTCTCTGATCACTTTCCCCCAAGAACGTGCCTCTCTGGCTGAGAGGCAGATAATGGACAATCACAGAAGATCCTTGATTATGGCTTGATTGAGCTTATAGGAGCTCCAGACGGCTAATGCAATTGTGGCTTCCAAACCATTCAGTGGAGGCCATTTCCATATGGACGGGGAATTAAATAAAGCTGTCCTGAACACTTTCCTGGGCTCGTGCCTCCAGTGTCTGGCCGGATACAATCTTCCGCTTTGAATGACCTCGACAGAGACTGTAGGGAGTGGTCATGACCCTGGATGAGAAGGCCAGCTTCCTCTTTAATTACTGTCACATTTTTCCTTCAGGGCTCTTGACCTGCCAGGCATTAGCTTTTTGCTCCCTTTCCTGGAGCCAGAGATCCACTCCCTGCCCCCCATCCCCCCACAGTTGGCACCACAGCTCCAGGCCTTGGGCTTTTCCAGAAGTCTTGACTTTCAGTAAACAGAGGATCATTCTGGACACCCCTTCCACAGAGAGGTGACTCACTGGTCTGGTGGAGATGAGCCAGGGAAAAGAATGGGGTAGAGCACAGGTCTCAGACCAGGGCCTTGGGGTGGTCCTAGATCTGTCCTGATCCATGTTTGGCCAAGTTCTTTTTTCTAGACCTCAGGCTGTCATCTGTGACATAAGGGAAATGGGCTAAATGATTTCTAAAGTCTAGGGATTAAACTGATTATTCTATGAAAGCAATAAAGTAAGTGAAGTAGGATGCCGAATTTACCTTCCAGCTGTCTTGACATGTTGACAAAGCCCTCAAGATGGAAACCGTAGCTGCCACATGCCCTGCCTGCAGCTTCCCAAAAGAGGGGAGAACTGGTCCCCAGTCTTTTCCCCATCGCCCATCTTCAGCCAGGTAGATGGAAGAACTGGAGCTCCTTGAAGGAAGGAATTTGGAGGAGGAGTGAGATGCTGGCTCCGTGAGGAGAGCTGAGCCATTCCCTTCCCTGCCCCGCGGTGAGGATAAGGAGATAGAGTGTTCCCCCTACCCCAAGCCA
Source organism: Ailuropoda melanoleuca (assembly GCF_002007445.2). NCBI lineage: Eukaryota > Metazoa > Chordata > Mammalia > Carnivora > Ursidae > Ailuropoda > Ailuropoda melanoleuca. The sequence goes on along the minus strand of NC_048219.1, from coordinate 15,816,122 downwards.
AGTGACAGTAATTCCAAGAGAATTACTCAGAGCCTGAGGTGCCAGCAAAAGTGCAAACAGGCATTTCACTCTCCAGCCGGAGAACTGCCAAGCTGCAGAAACTTCCAAGCCCACCCGGTGATGCCCGGGAGTGAAGCGCTGTGGGAGAGCTCTTGGAGGGCTTGGCATGGATCCCTTGGAATTTACACAAATACAGAAACTGCTGCCTGGAAGATTCTGACAGTAAGTGGTCGTTGGAGTCGTGGGTGAGGCTGAAGGCAGGTCGAAGGATAGCCGGCCAGCACGTCACTGTGGCAGCATGGCAAGGACACACAAATATCTCATGAGGGAGTGACTGCTATGGCGGATAGGTGGGCTTACGTAGTCTTAGGTGGTGAAGACACGCTACCTTCTAGGCAAGGGGACTCCATCAATAGAGGTCCTGGGGTGGAAGCAGGATTACAGAGGTCAGCCCGAGGGACCATTGCTCATGTCAGGAGACTTCAGGATAGAGATTCCAGAAGGAACCTGCCAATGAGCGAGCCAACATTTGAAGGCCCATCACATCAAGCCCATCAATGCCAACAGCGCTGTCCAAGAGAGAAGATAGGACCAGTTAAGTGAAAGATAAGACTTCCGCTCTTTCTGGGATGCCTGGGAGGCTCAGTCGGTTAAACGTCTGCCTTTGGCTCAGGTCATGATCCTGAGCCCTGGGATCAAGCCCTGCATCAACCTCCTTGCTCAGCGGAGAGCCTGCTCCTCCCTCTGCCTGCTGCTCCCCCTGCTTGCGTGCTCGCTCTGTCTCTCTTTGCCTCTCCCTCTCTCTGACAAATAAATAAATAAAATCTTTTTTAAAAAGATTCTAATCCCCACACCTCCTGCCCTGCCTGATTCTAGAGTAGCTAAGAGAATCATGAGAAGAGGAGGAGCAAGAAGTGGAAGAATAGACCACACCCCCTTCTCCGTGGCCAGCAGGCCACACCCCTTTCTCCCTGGCCAGTAGATACCACTCCTTTCTCAGAGCCAAGAGTGAGACTTAAGCATAGTGAGGAAGAGTGGCTTTGAGTCATATGTAAGATTGAAGTCTCAATTTGGGTGGTTTTGATTTGGAGAGTTTGGGACTTTTTAATACCTGTAAATGAGTAAATTACCAGAGAAAATGTTCTCATGACCGTAAGGGAGAGTATAGCTCTGAGTTCTGCCTGAGACGGTATCATGGGATAGGGGGTAGGGGGTGCAAATCAGGAAGAGCATGTTGAAAGGCAGTGGATGGAGAAAAATAAAGCCTTTTCCTATTTATATGCCGTCAATTTCAGACTGTTCAATATGCAGTTTTCATAACGAGTACTCTGATTCAATCTGTTATCATGTTTAGTTTGGTTTAGTGTCAGAAATGAACAGGTGAAATGCACCATATTCACCCCTCAAACTGGGCAAATACTGGGTGGAAGATGCAAACAAAATTCCTTGGTCCCCATCAGCCTCCCCTGGCTCCCCGGAGAGTAGAGGCCTGTTCTTGCTCCCACAGCCCATCACGTGCTGCCCACCGTCCCAGGCCTCCCCTGCTGGATGGCGTCTTTGCTTTGGTCTGTCCTCGAGACGTGTGCTCCCCAAGAACGTAACTGCACCTCCAGGGCTTGGTCTAGAGTAGATCTCAGCACGTACAGTTGAGGAATGTTTCTGCCTCTGATCTTACCTCGCTGCCCAGTCCAGAGTTGCGGGGCCTCGCTTTTCTCATCTATAAAATGGCAGATCGGACTGGCTGATTTTCGGGCCCTTCTAGGTCCAGAAGCCTTGGACCAACAGCACAGGGTTTTCTGTTTATTCCCGTCCTGGGAAACACTCTGACAACCGGCTGTTGAGTGTTCAGTGCTGGATTCCTCTGAGGGAAAGGTCTGGAATGGGCAGGAGGGACATTGCAGCTCTGTGCTCGCCACATATCCTGCGGTCTGTTTTGCCTTGTACGGCAGGGTGCACACCGGGTCACCACAGCAGGACGGGCGGATCGGGAAGGGCTGGGAGGGGGTAGCCACCGCCCCTCGTCCTCATCCCTCCTGACCACCTCTGCAGGTAGAAGGAACGTTTGTTGTCAGGTGGCTTCTGATCTGAATTTCTCCAGGACCACACTCCCTGGGAGAGAGGAAAACAAGTTAGGTCACAGTCCAAGAGGTTTTGTGGTAAGAAACAGGAGTGCGTAAGTAGCTGAAGACCAGGAAACAAGGTCAAGGTCTGACTCCCACAAGCACGCTGGTGCGGAGTCCCAAGCACTGACTAGAGTTTCTTACGTTCCTGCTGCCTGAGCTCAGGGTTAAGTCCTCTTCGAGGGAGGCAGAGATGCTGAGTGTGCAAGTGAGGATTACCGGGGCCTTAAAAGCACCCGGGAGGCGGAGGAGCCCCCAGCTCGCTTCTCAGATTTCCTCCTTGCTCCGTCTGTTATTTGTACGTCAATGTTATATGTTGTAAAGGAGTGAGCACTGTAATTTGCGCCTGTCTTGTCCGCCAAAGCACAGAGCTCAGGCAAGGGGAGTGAGCAGGGATGGCCGCATTTGGGATTTTTCCAGGAGGTTGGGGGACTCTGGGGATTTGGAGAGCCTCATGAAGTTGGGGAAGGACCACATAGAGGGTTTTGTGGGCCTTGAAGCTGTATACTTCTTGACAGCCCTTCGTCTGTACACACACACACTCACACACACACACACACGCACGCACCCCTGGGTCTTTTCAATAGATACACGCCAAGCCCTGGAACTGATATAATTAGCACAGTCATGGCCGCTGATCATTCCAGAGTGCAGGGGCCTCCTGTCCCTCCACATCCTCACACTCGGTCAGCATATTTACCACCAGCACCATCCCCAAGGGCCTCTGCCCCTTGGGAGCACGGAGGGGGGCGTGAGCGGTCTCCGCCTGGGAGGATGACTGGGGAGGAGCGAGAAGGGAGAAAGAACAGAGCTGCCATTCTGACCCCAGCCATCCCTTTGGGGGCTGTGTGACTTGTATGAAGTGTGACCTTGCAGAGAAATTCATACCCGAGCCGGTCGGGACAGCTGGCCCCAGGCCTTCCTACACAGCGATGACTCAGGCAGGCCAGCCCCACTGGAAGCAGCTTTTTCATGGCTTGCTAAAAGAATGCTGCTTTTCCTGGTCTGATTTCTTTAGGGTCTAACCTAAGTCCTTTAGGAATTCTTCAGTGGTTCTCATTCAGGTCTCCTCAGGGTGTCCTGGGCACAGTCAGTTTATCCGGTGACAAGAGGTGGCTGTTTTAGCAAAAACAAAACAAAAACAACAACAACAACAACAACAAAAATCCAGAAAACAAAAAACTTATCACCATGACGAGGCTGAGACAGCACGTTGGAGAAATGTTCCAATTTCCAATGAAAGGGTCTCTGAAGCATCTTACTTCTTTCAGAGTTTTAATGATAAAATTAAGCCAATTTATGGGAGGCAAAATTAACATTGAAAGTCAGTCTTATTTATGGCTCATTTTGGTTGTAAGGAATAACTTTTATCAAGCCATCACACATGCACAGGGAGAAGCTTGGGAGGAAACTGGCAGTGGAATATTTGAATTCCAAAGTAGGCTTTTCCCAGGGACCCATGACGAGCCTCCCTGTGGCTGAAGTTGAATCTGGGGGCCTCGGAGACCGCTGTCCCTAGGCCTGCTCTACCTTATTATCGCCGCCCAGTGTTGTGGGATAAATGTTGTGGGATAAATTGGGCCCCCCCCAGATATGTTGTCCTAACCCCTGCCCGCAAATGTGCCCCCCTTCATAAGTAGTCTTTGCTGATTTAATCAAGGAAAATGAGTCACTCTGGATTTGGGAGGGCCCTACGTTCAATCACTGGTGTCCTCAGAAAAAAAGTCACAGACACACACAGAACACTTGGAGGGAAGATGGCCATGTGAGGACAGCGGCAAAAATTGGAGTAATGTAGTCGAAAGCCAAAGAACGCTAAGGGTTGCCAGCAACCGCCAGCAGCTAGGGGCACGGAGGGATGCCTTCCTCCAGGCTCTAAGCCAGCATGGCTCTGCGGGCGTCTTGATTTCCAACTTCCAGTCTCTGGACCTGTGACAGAATAAGTTTCCATTGTTTTGTTCTTTTTAAAAAAGATTTTATTTATTTATTTATTTGTCAGAGAGAGAGAGAGAGAGGGAGAGAGCACACAAGCAGGGGGAGCCGCGGGCAGAGGGAGAAGCAGGCTCCCTGCTGAGCAGGGAGCCCGATGCGGGACTCGATCCCAGGACCCCAGGATCATGACCTGAGCAGGAGGCAGACACTTAATCAACTGAGCCATCCAGGCGTTCCTGGCCTTGGTCATCCTTTGTGGCTGTCCCCGGGCCAGTCAACTGTAACTGGATGCATTGGGGTCATGTGGAACAGAGCAGGACTCCTTAAGCTCAGAAGACCGGAAAGGTCGAACCCCCTGAGCATGTCGCGTGGACCCAGGTACCTGGCGCAGAGCCCTTCCGACCTTGGGCAAGACCTAGAGGCCTTTCTCATCCTCCCTCTTCACCTTTCCATGCACTGTCTACTTCCTGTGTGTCATTGCTAATGCCTCTGCAGAAAAATAGATAATTTTTAAATGGAATTCCTATGCAAAATACAAGGACTTGGGTCCTAAACTCAGCTTCCTGAGCCCTGAGTTGAAATTAGCTAGATTTGGGGCCCCTACCAGCCACATGACCACGGCACCAGGCAGACCTTTCCACGTTGCTGAGCTTTGATGTCCCTCCTATGAAATGGAGTCAGTGTCCCCGGTCTGCTTAGAGTTCGATCAAATCAGAAAATAGATGTGAACATCTTTTGATCTTGTGGAAGCTCCAACCCCACAGGGAACCCTGCAGGCAGGGGGGCAGCTCCCAGTTCAGGGTGGGCCTCCGTGCAGAAGCTGGGATGTGCGGACGCAGGGGCAGGCTCAGGGATGGGGGGCCTGCTGGCCGCCTGCTTCTCCTTTGTCTCTTCCGATAATGCTAATTTGGTTACTCTTAGTAACAGCTATTCTCCATTACTATTACTCATTCCCGGCTCTGAATCATTCTGATGGATACAACTTGACATCAACCAATTTGCCTAATTCATCACCTTTGCATTTCTTTAATAGTAAAGACAAAGTAGGAAGGTTTTCCAACTGGCTTTGCAGTTCTTTTCTCCTGTCCTCCAGCACCAGTGGGGGACACAGGAAAAGCTTCCTTGGAGGGGCTGCTGGTGGAGAAATCAGCTGGCCATTCACTGTGTGGGCTTGATCGAGCTTAGGATGACCAGAACTTTGCCTTGTCCTTGACCCTGCAGCCCCCAGGGCTGGTTGTTGGGTAGCCGTTCGGGTGCTGTCTGTGATTAAGCCCACCCCAGCTGGGACTCAGGGATCGTCCGGCTCCCACCCACTAGCATGAGCTCCTCCGTGGCCTCGAGGTTGGAACCGTTCTCCTTCCTCTGCTCAGTCCTGATTCTCTCTTCCCCCAATTCTGGAAGGTGCTTCGTGGACTCATCCTTTCAAATCCAGCCCCCTCACCTGCCAAACGACCAAAGAAATCTCCCACCCTGGTCTCTCGTATCCCTTCTCCCTCCCTCCATTAGGACCCTCAGTCCCGTCTTTCACATTACAAAAGAGAAATGCTTGCTCTAACAAGCCAGACAAGATAGAAACATGTAAGGGAAAAAGTTAATATTTTCCCTGTTCTCCTCTCCTGTTTCTCCCTCGCCCTTGTATCCTCTCGGGTAACTGATGCTTTGTTTTGTCTGTACCTTCCAGTTCTTTTCAGATGTGTCCACACGAACATATTCATTCATATACTCACATACGGAAAGGGTTTTCCTTCTAACTTTTAAATGGCATCATACTATATACATACACGATCACCTTTTAAAAAAAAACAATATATTATATACATTCCTTCAGGCCAGTTCATGTGTGTTCAGTTCATTCTATGGCTGCATAAAGTTCCACATATTTTTCATTCCTTGTTGTTTTCTGTTCTTCAAACTTTATACGTATTTTTGTTTACATTGGTGCTTATGGTTCTGTGGGAAGGGGTCACAAACATGTGGCTTCTGGGTCAAAACGTATGTCATGTGTAATACTTGTAGTTTCTACCAGATAGGAGGTGGTGATTTGGCTCATCAGTGAAGTAAGGGGATGCCTGTGTCCTCACCCTCCCACCAGGTTTTAGATGTTAGACTTAAGGATTTTACATTTCTGCCTATCTGCTGCTTGACAAATGGCATTTTACCATTTTAACTTGCACTTTCCTAAATACTGACGAATTTGAACATCTTTTTCTATCTATTGGTCATTTGCATTTCTTTTCCTGTGAATTCCTTGTTCAAATCCTTTGCTCGTTTTTCATTGTATCTTTCAACACTTAATGCCGGATATTATAGTTATTTTTGTACTTGTCCGACATTCCCCCATTCTAATCGCTAACATTTGTATAGCATATAAAGCACTTTCCACATACATTAGCTCATTATGTCCTCACTGCAATTCTGCGAGGACTGTATTATTACCCTTAGTTTCAGGAAACTAGAGCTCGGGGGGTCCATTGAGGACTGGCACGGTGGTGGCAGGGCTGAGACTCCAGCAACACTCCCCTGTCCCCCCAGCACTGTGCAAGGGATCCAAGTGACTCTTCCTCCCACATGATGCCTCCGCGGGCCCTATAGCAGGGGCACTCGCAGGACGAGTGGAGAGGCATAGAGTGGATGGAAGAGGGAGGGACTGACGGACAGCTGGGCAGATGGGGGCTTGGATCTGCTGCCTGATTGCTCCCCCAGTGATATCTCCCAGATTTCTGCTGAAAAATGCCCTTCTCATTTTGCCTTATCATGCCCAGTGATCTTCCCGAGGTGTCCGACCTGGCTGCCTTTCTTGGCTTCCTGCGTAGTGAGGAATGGCTGGCTGTGCTTGGGAAACAGCCCCTGGCCTCAGGTAGGCAGCGCGTAGAGAGCACCATGGAATGGGAAGAGCTCAGCAGCAGTTCTCCACTGGTGGTGATACTGCCCCCCTGGGGACACCTGGCAATGTCAGGAGATGTTTTTGGTGTCACAGTTGGGGCAGGAGATGCTACTGGCACCTGGTGGGTTGAAGCCAGGGACGCTGTCAAACATCTTACAAGGCACAGGGCAGTGCCCGCAACAAAGAATTATGAGTGCCACCTGCAAAGTACCTTGGCACAGAGTCACAGCAAGCCCATCCATAGCAGTAGGATGAATAGGAAGGAGATAAAACTTGCACAGTCATGGGACTTGGCTTTGAGCACACCGGTGCCTGGATACTAGCTGTGTGCTCTTGGGCAAGTCATTTAGCCTCTTGAAACCTTTGTTTTCTCCAACATAACATGGGGATGGTCTTACCTCCCTCCAGAAGCCCGTGGGAAGATGAAGCAGAATGATGGGGGTGAAAGGGTGCTAGGTAATATGGGAGGTGGCCATTGTCATCGGAAGCATTGGGAGAAGGTCTCTGATTTATCTGGGTGTGAGTTCCAGGGAGCTCCGTTTGGACTCTCTTGTTTTCTGGGCCGACAGTACGTAGGGCCTTTGGATGTGAAAATGCAGGTGTTTGTGGTTTGGAGTCCAAAAGACTAGCTGAATGCTAATCTCCCAGTGTCCTTGTTTGCTCCTCTGGAAACTTTGCGGGTGGACAGCTAATCAATGGGGGGAAATGATGACTCCTGCATTGTGCACATGCCGACTGGCAGGCTGTAGCTGAGACCCAGGCCTTGGGAACATGCTTTTACTCTGGAAGGAAGGCTGGGCGGGGAACCTCGGTAGAATTCCTAATCCTGGGTCTGGTTGGCCGGGGAGCAACGTCTGGTCCGTTCCGGACATCACACAAGGCAGCAAAGGGAGAAGGGAGAAATGAGGCACAGTGCCAAAATTAGGGCCTGGAAAAATCAGGAAAAACGAAAAGGGAAAAGAGAAGGGAACGTGGGAAGAGGTCTTGAGGCATTTTGGAGCCAGGGAGGAGATGCTTAGAGAAGCATTCTACACTCTTGGTCTGGGGGTGGGCAGATGATTTTTTTCTAATTAGCCCTACCTCATGGTCTCCCAGCTGCAACCTCACCCTCCACTCTGACCACATGTCCCGACCCAGACTTTAAGTTCTGCTCAGTCTCAAGGCAGGCCCTCTCCTCCCTGTTCTCTTTTCCCCACACCTGGACCTCCAACCCTTCCATCAACCTCTTTGCTCTCACTAGAATCCCATCCACCACCTTGGCTTGGTCCACCATGTTGACTTTGGTAAGGAAAGAGTAAGGGAGAGAGCCCCAGAGAGGGACTGGCCTCTTTTGAACCTAAGAAATCAGATTGTTCAGCCTGCTGCCCAGTTATTCCGCCCCAAGGACCAAAAGGCTAGTCCTTTCCTTAATATTCCTGGGCTCGAACAGCCTATGCACAAAAACACATGTTCCATTTTGAGTCATAAATAGTGGCTCGTGACCATCTTTTACCGTTTATGGAACTCACAGCATGGATGTGATGTACCCTGTGCTGAGGTTTCAGGCCCCAAGCCAGCCTCTGCATCTTCCCAGCACGAGCGGCTCGAATCCATTGGCCTTCTCGTCTTTCTGGAACTCTTGGGTCTAGGGTTGCCCTTATCTCAGTAAGACGCTTCTGTGAGGGTGGAGGAGAGGAGCAGATGAAGTCAAGGATGTCAGGAGAGCTTGTAAGGTGATTCAGACCCTAGTTCTGGGAAGGAGGAACCCAGGGAAATTCCGTTATCAGTGTTTCTCGCTCAGCAGAGTAGCAGGCGGGGTGGAGAGGACACAGACCGCCTGTCGCCCCATGTGGGGACCAGCCCCCTGGGGGAGCGGAGTGCAGGCTGCCTCCAGCCTGGCGGGTGGGGCGGGGACTGCGGGGGCCGGCGTGGCAGCTGTGGGCTGCGCCGAGGCCTGTCACGGAGGAATGATTAATGAACAGCCGCACCAGCTGAGGCTAACCTTTAGAGAGCCGAGCAGGACATCTGCAGAACTGTCAGCGCTCTGACAAGGACAGAGCTGAACAACCAATTATGCCGCCATCACTAAGGTGGGCTGTCACTTTAATCCCAGCCATTCACTTAGGCAAGGACAGGGAAATTTCTCCTCTGCAGAGGCGTGTGCCTTGACCACCTTAACCGTTTCAGGACAGGGCAGGGACCCTCGCCGGGAGCTGCCTGAGCTAAGCCTCCTGACAAGTCTTCCCACGCCGGGGCTTTCCTGGTTTCCAGGCCCTCCCTCGTCCTGGCCGTTGGAGCAGAATTCCAAAACCACACATATGCCTCCCATTTCATTCTGCTGTCCCCATGGCTTGAAGGATAAGGTCTGAATTCCTTAACCTGCCATCAAACCTTTCCAACCCATTGGTTCGCTCAATCATTTATTCAATGAACAATTACCTATCGAGGACTTGGTGTGTAGTAGGCTGTGGGCTATCTGGTGAGCACAGTAATTAAATGTGAGAACGTTCTAACCTTTAGGAGCTGGTGATCTCAGAGTGGATGCGGGTAAGCAAGTGCCTAAGTAGAGTGTAAGACATCTCATAGAGGTAGTAATGGAGAGCTGTGGGAAGCCAGAGAGGGAGTGCTGTAGCCAGATCCATGGGACAGGGGCAGGGATAATCTTGGGCTTCGTCTAAAGCCCTGAGCACACATTAGTCAGACAGAGAGGTGGGGAAACAGAAAAGCAAGAACAAAGACACGAAGATGAAAAATTCGCGAATTCCAGCAATTCCGTGTGTCTGGAATGCCAGGTCTGGGAGAAGTGGCCAATAAGTCTGGACAAATGGCAACCAAGTGGTGAAGGGCTTTGAATGCCTGGATAACGTGATTTGGATTTTATCCTGCTTCTTAGAGGAGAATAGATTTGGGACATGCCCTCCCACTTAGGTTTTTGATGCCCTCTGAATCTTACCACATATCCTGGATTCCAGGCACCCTGGACTTTTTGTTATTCTCCGACCTCCCTGTATTTTCACAGCTCCATGTTTTCACTCTTGTTTTTTCAATCTGAAATGTCCTCCTCCCATTCTTTGCTGAATTGTGTGTTAGCCACTAAAAAGAGAGCCCCCCAATAAGAGTGGTTAAGCAAGATGGAGGTTTTTTGGGGTTTTTTTTTTCATGTAACACGAAGTTTAGTGATAAGTAACTCAGGGCCAGCAGTGGCATAATAATATCATCAGGGACCCAGTCGCCTTCCATTCTGCTGTTTTATCATCCTCAGTGTGGCTTCCATCCTCAAAATCACCTCATGGTCACAAGATGGATGCTAGAGCTGCAGCCATTGCATGTTCATTCCAGGAAAAATGGAGGAGAAAGGGGACAAAGGCAAAAAGAATGCACATTTCACCTAAACCAGCTACTCTGAGTTTTTCTAGAAGCTTTGCCTTAAACTTCTGCTTTTATTTCATTGGTCACCCTATCTGCAAAAGAAAGTGGGAAATGTGGTGGGCTTTTTTTTTTTTTCTTCCGTATTCATTCTGTCCCTCCAACAAAATCAGGGTTCTGTGAAGAAGGAAGAAGCAGAGAATGAGTAGGAGACTAACAATCTCTGCCATAAATGCTAAGCAAAAAGCACCCGTATGTGTGCCATCGAAGAGACAGATATGAATGAAATAAAGTTCAAAGTTGGAGAAGTCATGCTCTAAAAGATAAAAGGTCCAGGAAAGAACAATGAAACCAGAATAATGAGGATAAATAGAAAAAACTGCGAAAGCCTAGCTATCCCCCAAATTTATAACATTTATCTGGAAAAAAAAAAAGTTTTGTATGATGTAAAAGGAGAATAGCAGGATATGGTAATCCACCACTAAAACCTGAGTTAGAAAAAAAAAAAAGATGCCTCATGGAGTTGAAAAAAGAGAGTAAAAGTATGCTTAACTATTTATCTTCAATAAAAAGATCTCGGAGGATTCCAATCCACTCTTGATTCTGATAATTAAAAGAATGTAAATTAGGAATTATTTTGGAAAAATGTCAAGGTTATAAATAGTGGGGTTGGCATGAACATTTATCTTCTAATACATTAGAGAAATAAATGCAAAGAAAATAGAATTCATCTACCAATAGACAGGTAAAAAAGGAAATAGTTGCTACAAGATGACGAGAAAACAAAATGGCTAGTTATAACGATGTGCAGAAGTGTATCAAATTTCCCTATTAAATACAAAGACTTTCGGATTTTATAAAAATAAAATTCAGTCAGACTCAGGGCACCTGGGTGGCTCAATCGGTTGAACGTCCAACTCTTGATTTTGGCTCAGGTCATGACCTCAGGGTGGTGAGACTGAGCCCTATGTTGGGCTTAAGATTCTCTCTCTGCCCCCCTGCTTCTGTCTCTCTCTCTCTCAACAAAAACAAAAACAAAACAAGACAAAACAAAACAAAAACCCCAACTATACTCTATTTATCAGACAAGTCAGGAAAAGTACTTTTTTTAAAAAAGGGGTGGGCAGATATTTCAGGCAAACAGAAATCAAGGACCACAGCATTAGCTGGGCAAAGTTTAATTCAAAACAATAAAGAAACAAGAAAAAGAGTCCTGTTTCATGGAGAGGGAATGCCAGCTTTAGCCTGAGTAGGACTCAGAAATCTCTGAGTATTTCTTTTGAGATGTGAACTGAGGCTGAGGGTCTCCCAGGAGAGAACTGCAGCAGTTGAGATGAAGCTAGGCATATCTTAGGAGATGATAGACCTTTCTGTGCCAAAAGCCTTTTTGCCTGAGATTCTAGGGGCCTCATCACTAGGGATAAAGAAACCAAGGACAATGAGTGTGACCTGGAAAGGAAATCATGCTTACCAAAAGGTGAAGCATTTCTTAGGACAGTGTGGTGTCTATTATTGGGATTTGCCTTTTGGTCCATTCTCCTTATTTTTCTAATCTAAGCCTTACGCAAAGCATGGAAACTACAATTAAAGACTTAAATGATTACTTTCCTAAAACCATAGTTAAAAAAAAAAAAAGCCAGCACTATGTCCTTGAGATCCTTATAACAGAGTATAACATAAAAGTGGAGAGGGGTATCCATTCACTTCAACTTTGCCTTGAATACCATGCAATATGATTGGTGTTTCCAAAGTATTATTCTGGTAGTAGTATGGAATGAGTAAGTCTGGAGAGAGAATAGGTATTTAAAAAGCTGTTACAGTCATCTAAGAGAGAAGTGCAATTTGGCATCAAAAGGGCTCCAGCATATTGTCACTGCTGCACAGCATAAAACAGGGGTGCTTAACAAATAAATTCATGGTTGTATCCCATACATGCCTGGAAGAGGGGCAGTGGAACTTCCACTTGTAGCCATAATCGAGCAACTGGAATCACCTCCTACCGTCTCTCCCACCATAAAGGGGTCTAGACAAAGGATATGGAATAACTCTTCCATAGCATTGGACAATGGTATTGCTGTGTTGTGATTCTTTAGAGAAGGGAAACAAACAAGGTAAGCTCTACGGTTATTCCAGACTTTTGTCTGGATGTGTCTTGGTGGTCATGGTTCCATGAAAAACTAGAAGCTAAAAAAAGAAAAACAAATTAAACCTAAGATAAGCAGAAGTAGGGAAACTAAAGAATGGAGCTCAGTAAAATAGAAAATAAACAGTAGAGAAATCAGCGAAACCAAAAGCTGGTTATTTCAAACGGTCAACAAAATTCACAAATTTTAGCTAGACTAATCAAGAATAAAAGAGGAAGGACCTGGGTGGCAAAGCGGTTGAGCGTCTGCCTTCGGCTCAGGGCGTGATCCCGGTGTTGTGGGATCCAGCCCCACATCAGGCTCCTCCACTGTGAGCCTGCTTCTTCCTCTCCCACTCCCCCTGCTGTGTTCCCTCTCTCGCTGGCTGTCTCTGTCAAATAAATAAATAAATAAAATCTTAAAAAAAAAAAAAAAAAAGAATAAAAGAGGAAGGACGCAAATGATCAATATCATGAAAAAAAGGGGACATCCCTACAGATCCTACGGCATTAAGGGAGAAGATGATATTGCAACAACGTTACACCAGTAAATTCAACAACTTGGATGAAATGGACACATTCCTTGAAAGACACAAATTGAAAACTACTTAAGAAGTAGAATTCATAATTTCAAAAATCTTCCCACAAAGAAAACTCCAGGCCTGGAAGGCTTCAGTGATGGATTTTTACCAAACGCAATCCTCCACAAACTAAAGACAAAGAAGCAGGGTAGCACCCCCCACTCATTTTACAGGGCTGACATTACCTTGATACCAAAAACAGGTAGTGGTGTTGTAAGAAAAGTAGACCCTAGACCAATATGATTCATGAGCCTAGAAGAAGGGGAGGGGCGCCTGGGTGGCACAGCGGTTTAGCATCTGCCTTCGGCTCAGGGCGTGATCCTGGCGTTATGGGATCGAGCCCCACATCAGGCTCTTCCGCTAGGAGCCTGCTTCTTCCTCTCCCACTCCCCCTGCTTGTGTTCCCTCTCTCGCTGGCTGTCTCTCTCTCCTGTCAAATAAATAAATAAAATCTTTAAAAAAAAAAAAAAAGAAGAAGAAGGGGAGAGGCAACAGGTGGACATGGCAATCCTCAATAGAATTCTGATGGGAAATTATGGCCCTAGTGGATATGGCGCTCTTAAGTGGGTGCTGAGCGGTGCAGAGAGGATATTCTGTGGGAGCGAACTTGCTAATAAGCAAATGTGAATGCCCATCCCCCAAGGACTCCTAAATGTAGCAGACAGGAATCAAGGAAGCCTGTAGATCCTGCACGTGGCTGGGAGCAAGAGCTGGTGAAATTATGGTGTCATTTGTTTCCACGTGCTAGTAAGAGCTGGAAAACTTGCACTTTATTGACAGAATGTACATCTTATCATGAAAGTATAATTTCAAGATAAAGGCACAAGATAACTTTGCATCCAAAAATATATAGCAAGAAGCTATTAGAAATATAAGAATAAATAACCAGAAATGCAACTGTACTGAGAGGTTTTACTACTCCTCCTTTTGTTTATTTTTATTCATAACTTGGTGAATCTTTTCCATCTATATATTTGCTTTGATTTTGGCTCAGAAATCTTTGGCTTTTATTCTTCTTTTCATTTTTAAAAATTATGCCTTTGATTTTTGCTTCTGTTATAGATATTCTATATACACCTTTGGAAATATCTTTGATTTTTCATTTAATTTCCTTTTTCATTTTTGTCCTCCATATGACTTTTTCCCTCCATTGCTTTATCCTTGCTTTTTTACTTAGGGGTTTTATAGCTCTACTCCCAAGTCTTGCACATGAGTGATTCTTTTAAGTACTATTTTATTATTGTTACTGTTTTTATTATGCTTGTTATATTATCAGGACTATTCTATAAGCTTTTGTAATCTGCCCTTCACTTGAGCCAGAGACATGGGTGCAATCTGTGATTCTATCCTTCTGTATTTCCCTCCTATTTTCAATGCCTCATCAAGTCCTGTAGCTTTAACCTTCAAAAGGTGTCTTGGAACCACCTTGCCTCCATTCTCCCAGTTACTCTTTTTGTTTGATTCCTCATCATTTCTCTTCAGGGTTATAACAAAAGCCTTCAAGCGGATCTCCCAGATGCCAGCATTTTAGGACAATAGACTGATTCCTTAGCTAACCTAAGAAACTCCTTATAATTTCACCCTTGTCTCCCTCACGAGATGCATCTCTCCTATTCCTTCTCTTGGATGTTCCAGCAATTAGCATTCCTGACTGGCCAGGCTTCCTCTCCTTGTGATTTTGCATGTGCTGCCTAGACGTTACTTGCCTGTACCCCTTGGCAAGCTCTAATTCATTCCTCAAAATTCAGCTCAAACATCACATACCCTGGGAAGCCTTCTCTCACATCTGCCTCCCCTCCCTAGTCTGTGTCAGGTGGGGTCCCCCAGATCCCACATTTTCCTCTATCACAGCACACGTCACATGCTACTGCAGTCCTCTCTTTATTTGTCTGTCTGTTCCACCTCCAGATGGTGAGCTCCTTGGGAACGGAAATTATCTTATTCATCTTTATTTCCCTAGCACCTCGTGCAAGGCTAGTATGAAGAGTTTTTACTGAATGAAAACCTTAGCGTGATGAGTCTAACTCCAAGTCCTACATGAACAGCACTCACGCTCACCCTTGGCTTAATGCAGCTTGAATCCAGCTCCTAGACTCTGTGATACACGCAACAGGAAGACAGCCCCTAAACCAGCTGTGTCTCCAGATCCTGGCACAAGGTTCAGCACACCGTAGGCACTCAACACACATTTCTCGAGCTGGAGTGGGCTGCAATATATTATTCTGTCCTGAGTCGGGTCTGTGCATTGAAAAAGGGGCTGGAAGTCAATGATGAAAGGCTATTTAACTGCATCCACACCAGTCTCCACAGGGATTGTATGGATTTTGTTTTATGTGGGGAAGTGAGAGGACTACTGAATAGAAGAAACCCAGGGCTGCTCACTGGAAGGGATGTAATGACAAAAGACCTGGTGACTTGCAAGAAGGCATCTCCCAGAGGGTATTTCTGTAGTTGGTCAAATTCAGCGTGATGGGCAACAACACAGCAATCTCCTGCTCATTTCCGGGGGTCATCCAGCAGGTGGAAATCCAAATTGGAATGAAATCCTGTTTACGGGACAAATAAACAACAGAGTATCAGGCTCCCTCCTCCCTGCTTCCCTAACACCCGCATGCAGGGAGGGGTCCAAAAGGCAGGATGGTGGCTGGATATCACCAGCCGATGGTGCCCACGACCAGGAGGGTACTTCCGGGCAATCCCAGAGGAGACGCGGAAGTAGATGCAGTAGGATGATAGCGTTGCCCTAGCAGCAGCTGCTGCATCCAGCTGGACCAGGGCATTGGCCTCTGCTGGGCCATCCCCAAGGGCCATTTTAAGAAGTAATGATATCTAATCAATTATTGTGTAAGAGAAGGAGAGAGAAATGGCAACCAATAAATCTCGCAGTTAGTTTCCCCGATTTTCCCAAGCCCTCCCTGCTAACATCTCCCCTTGTGGAATAAAGCATTCACTTTCCCTTGCCTTTCCGTTCAATTTTAATTTGATGATGATGATGATTATTATTATTATATTTTTTGTTATTGAGCACCTCGTAACTGCTGGTTACTGCTCTGGAGGCCAGGGATCCAAAGAGGGATGAAACACAGTGCCTGTGGTCATGGGGTTCTCAGTGTGCTTGGATGGTTGGGGGACAGAAACAGACGGGCTGGGCTGGCACAGGGTCTGACACTGGAAGAGGATTGCAAAAAAGGCAGAGCCCAGGACCCAGATGGGCAGAGAGCTCCGCTCGGCAGCACAGGGCGGGGTGAATCCCAAGGAGGTTGGAACCTCAGTGGAAGGGTTATCTAAGCCAGTGGATAGGAGTGGGACATAAGGCAGCATGGAGACCAAGAACCAGGCAATCCAGCAGTGGGGTAAGTAGGACTGTTTATAGGGGTAGTGGGGAGAAAGCTAAGACCTACAAATAACCCCAAACTGGCCAGATTAGAAAGTATTGAGAGCATCCAAGGAGCCAGGAGAAAAGTCCTTCTGACTTTGGTGCCCTGAAGCTTCATGCAGTGTTTCCATCCCAGGTATTAAACACCCATCACGTGGCTTCTGTCCTAGCATAGTGGGGAGACAGACATGAGCCACCCAGGGTTGAAGCGTGCTATGAGCCACAAGTCCTGGGTGTTGCCGGGGGCAGAGGAGGAAGCATCAGGACAGGCCTCATGGAAGCAACGACTTTGACCGAAAGCTCCCGGAACGGTAGGGCAACCCCGATCTTGGCACATGCCCCAGAGAGACCACCCCCACCAGGGCCAGATGTCTGGGTGACTGGCAGTTCCGCTTCATCCCTATCTTGCAATTCCGCCAGCTCCAACTGTACGGGGCTGGAACATTGAGATTCCGCGGAGCAGCGGGCCTATTGGAATGCACAGGAGGCAGCTGCCTGCCATCTCCTCGTCTTTCCCTGGGCTTGTTCCCACGGAAGGCGCGAACCTTCTTTTCCGTGTCTCCTGGGTGGAACATTTGAATTCCCCTGGGAAACCCCACTAATTCAAAACCCAGTGACTCAGAATTTGTGATCATGTGAATAGGACTCGGATTAACTTGCTCCTTGAACTTGATGTGAAGGGAAGACTTTTCTGATCACATAAATAGGGCAAGGTTTCATGGGTAATGATGGATTTAAAAGCTATTTTTCAAGGGCTTTAGGAGAAATCAGAGTCCCAGAAGAAATCTCGAGTCATTCAGCTCAATCACAGGTAGGTTTGGTATCCAGCTTCTGCTGGCATGATTACATACATCCTGTGATGGGGAACTCACCCCTTCTGGAGACAGTGGATTCCATCTTAAGGCAGGTTGATTGGAAAGGTCTTTCTTACAGCCAAATCTGTGGGGCCCCTAATCACTGGCTCTATTTCTGGTCTCTGGAACTGCACAGAAAGTGTTTGCGCCGCAAGGCTGCCCATCAGAGACCTGAAGACAAGCTCTCCAGGTGTTGTCTTTACTGGTCACAGGCACAGGAATCGGCCTTGAGGTCTCCATCCTCAGGGAGAGACTGGGGACGTTCTGGGTGAAACCGCTTAGCGAGATGGTTTAGCGGAAGCCTTCCCAGGAATGGGAGGGAGCAGCAGCTGGAAAGCCCTGACCAGGAAGCCTAAGGACAGAAAAGGACTGGGGGGCGGGAGGGGTTCTAGGTCCTGAATCATTCTAGGGCTAGCTGTGCCCTGAAACCAGGCTCATGGGGGAGGGGAACAGCTAAGCGGGGAGCACGGGGCTCCGGACGGAGTGCTCTGGCAGAGCATGGAGCACAGGCAGCACAGCAGGACAGATGTGCCACGAGGCTCTCTTTCTCCCCCACCCTCCTCATCCCCATCCTCACCCTCTCCTGTCTCCCTGAACTTTTCTACCTCCTCCTAATTCTCACAAGGCTTGGCTGGCATTCCCTCTCAGAATCTCTCGCCTCTTTTGGCCTGGTTCCTTCTTCTCGCTTTCTATTCCTTCCATCTCGCTCCCTTTCTTTCTGTCCTTGTTGTTCTCTCCCCTCTCCTCCCCTCTCTGCCCCCATCACTGTTTCTGGGAGCCTCGCCCTCTGTATTCACAGACAATGTATCATAGACACAAGCCACGCTCAACTGAAGCTGCTTGCGAGCTGGACCGCCTTTGTCTGTTATCTTGAGTGCTCCCTGTGGGGCAGTGACCCTCCCTTGAAATACAATTCTATTCCCTGCTTCTGAGTGATGGTCTCTGCATCCATTGCGGGATAGCTGAGAACAGGTAATGTCTGCAGCAGGCAAACAGGATACACGGTTGAAAATCCAGATTCACAAATACAAAATGATTTGCTTCAGGAATTATTTAAATAGCCAGTGCACTTACAATGTGATTCAATTTACAAAGATTAGCTTCACATGCAACCTCCCTGTGACATCCCTCTTATGTATGGTGAGCGCGGATCTGAGTCTTTACCTAAAAAAAAAAAAAATCAGCAAAATGTTTGAAAGCCTCACCAAGTCCTCGTTCCTTTGGGCAACCAGAGGAAGTAAATCTTTTTTCAAAGGCAGCTTGACATAGTGGGAAAAGCACAGATTTTAAATCCTGGGTCCTTAATCCTCCAGGTCTAGAATGGTTGAGTCTCTCTGAGTCTCTGTCTTCTCATCTGTAAAGTGGGGAGAATAAAATATATGTATATAGAACACCTTTGGTACTGTGAAAAGAATTCAGACTAGGTGATTGAAATTCTGGGTTCAAGCCCAGGTATTGTACTTGCCCATTGTATATGGCCTAGGGCAAGGATCTTATTACTTAATTCTTATTTCAAAAGTCTTATTTCTTCATGTATAAAGAGAAGCATAATAAATAAAATATCATAAACATTTAAGTGCCGCAAATAATGGTTGTGAAACTCAAGTGTGCTAAAATGTGCCCAGTCTCACACAGGTATGAGGACCAGATGAGTTAGTGCATTAAAATGTTTAGAAGTGCCTGGCATGAAGTAAGTACCACATGCGTGTATTATTATTATTATTATTATTATTATTATTACTATCATCATCATCATATTATCACAGCTGGTTACTTAATTCATATCTACTCTTTCCTCTGAGTAGTAGAAAGACAAATCTTCCCAACTCAAGGTAAACCATGTGACTTCCAGATTTAAATATAGTGGATTTAAGGTTCTTTTCATCTTCTTTCTCTTCTCCAGTCATCTTGGTTGGGGCGATGAGTGGGGAGATGGCGATGTGAGTATAGTCAGATGGTGCCGGAGCTATGAGCTTTCCTCTGATTTGCTGGCCCCACTGTGAGGGGTTCCTCCTTTCTCTGGATATCAGCTTTCAACCCCAACACACACCCTGCTCCATCCTATAACTGATGGTGGCTTCAGGGCCTCAGGGGAGCCCAGATCATTTTTCCCTCTACTCTTGCTTCCTTTAGATTTGCCAACCTCTCCTCTTGGGGGCCACAGAAACCTCTGTGTGAGTTTCTCTCACCATACTGGAAAGCCTGACACTCTGTGATTTAGGCCAGGAGCCCAGTTGCCTAGAAACTTCAGTCAGCCACTGCTACCCCACCTCTTCAGGTCATGTTGGACCAGAGCTCCCCTAAAAGTCTTGCTGACTCCCCAGGCTATCCTTGGGAAGCCAGGGCATCGTCTTCCTCTTCTCTGAGACTCCATCCCACCATCTCTCTCACCCTCACCCCATTAGTCTGACTTTTCTACCAGGTTCTTCTAATTCCAGCTGCACATCCACTCCTATGAAGGACTCAACCCAAATAGATGGAAGGGCTCAGCCCCTTCTCAGGGACCAGCATCTAAGCTTCAGCTCCATGCCCTCACATTCTCCATCTTCTCATCTTACCCATCTATTTTGGGAAGGAAAATGTACTTATATCACCACGTATTCTTCCCTACTATATGGTTTGGTGTTTAAATCTGTTTTCTGTCATTCAAAACCAAACTTCAAGAATAAAATCAATATAAACAAACAAATCTACAAACACCTTCATTTCTCCAAGCTCAACTTTTAGATTGAAAACTTTCATTTTCAACACTTTCTTTCACTATAGTTTTTACAAATATCTGCTTAGAAACTCTCAAGCTAAGAAATAGACTCTTTGTTCTCAGCTATGCCCTCGAAGGCGACTGCATTATGGTGGGGGAAGCAGTAGTGGTTACAAGAAAGCATGGAGAAATGCAATCTCAATTTCAGAATATTCCGCTTTACCATAAAAACTATAGCAAATTTTTTTCTGAAACAATAGCTAATTTTTCTGGGACAATAGCTTTGACTCCTTAGCCTGGTCAGTTGGGTCTGGTCTATATGATCTTATATCAACCAGTATCAACCTGATCAACTATATCATCTTTGGTTTCCTCTGAGTAACTTCCTTGACTCTGGGGCTTGCTTAAGGTACGGTGTGGAGGATGCCCTTAATACCACACTTCAACAGGCCTACCTTTTCTGTTTGACGTGGAAGGGAAGCCTCACATATCTTCTTGTGGAGCAGAGGCCACCCAACCTGGACTGGCCTTGCACCGAAGAAAGAGCTGGGTCCACTGGTGAAGTCTTTCTGGAGGCAAATGTAAGGCAGGTCTTAAAAGATGAAACAGACCTATGGATATGGATGGGCTGGGCGGAAGGAGATGGGGGTAGCATGAGCATGAGGTGGGATGTTCTGGGCCAGTAAGCCCTGTGGTGTTGTTGGAGCAGAACTGACAGACTAGGAGGCACAATGCTGAGAGGCTGAGGAACCACGCACAAGGATGACTTTGGCCAAGCAAACTCATTCAGGACTGGGCAGGAGCTTTAGGCCTGGGAAGTGTATTTGGTAACTTAGAAATCTGAGGACTTCCCTGGGACTCCAGAGTTTATGGATCAACAGAGCATTTGGGCTTGTTCTAATCCTAGCTTTTAGAGCAGGAAACTGTCTTATTTTATAGTGTACACCAGGGCCCACCCTGAAATCTAGTACCCTGAGGATCCATCCAACTGCTGGTCTCAGCCAAGGCAGGATAAAGCCTTTGCTTGTCAAATGCTTTGGGACTGGTTCAGGATCGCCATCTCTCCACTAGACTCCTCAGGCTGGTCAGTTGGGCCCAAGCTATATCATCCTATCCAAATCAACTGGTGTCAACCCCATTTAAAAACATTCAGTGGCTTCCATTTCCCTACGAGGAAAATCCAGATGCCTCCTCTAGTTTGCAAACCCCACTATGTTTAGGCCATTCCCCACCCTCACCTCTCCTCCTTCTCCTCTTCCAATCTGCTCCAGCCTCTCTGGCCCTCTTTTCACCCCTCTGATGAGCCAAGCTTGTTCCCCATATCTCTTCTGCTAGCAATTCTGCCTGGAACTCTCTGCTAGGTCTAAAGTGACTGCTGCTTCTCATTCTCCAGGCCTCAGCTCAAAGCGCACTGCCTCTTCTCACCACTTACTTGAAGCCTTGAAGTGTGACTCTCCAGTAGCAAAAATCACATCTAGTGTCCAGATCTTGTTTTCTAAATACCATTTTCCATTAAAGAGAACTAGGGTTCCTTGGACAAATGGTTGATTCTGGGACTGGGACACGAAAATGCAAGATGAGCTTAGGACACCTTATAGTAACAGCAAGTGAAGAAGATCTAAAATAGAGAGAGAGAGAGAAACAGAAGGTAAGAAAAATGATGGGCCCATGTCAAAAGGACACAGGAGCCAATTTGAATGAGCTCCCAATGGCCAAAGCTGGGACAATTAGAGCAACAGAATATGTTACAGTAATATTAAATTATAATCCCCAAAATAAAATATATTTCAGTTAGTCTGTACTGATGTAAACAAATGTTGATTGAATAAATAAATTAGGAAGAAGAGACAAATTCCACATGCAAGATTCCAAATAATTTATGTAGGCCTTTTTTCTCAAGAAGGTAGACCCCTTAAATATGGGCTGTGCACAGTGACTTCCTTCCAAAGAATGTAGTAAGGAAAGGGGGAAGGGTGAGTAAATTGGAGAAACTGGCCAACACAGCCAAGTGAACAAGGTCAACATCAACAGTGATCAGTCATGTTGATAGTATACAGATTTGATGTGGTGTGATAAGAATGGGACCCTTCTTTTGTGGTCTTCAGCCCTAAGACCCATAAGCACATTGAACTTATGAGAAAAACGTCAGAAAAATCCCAGTGAGGGACATTCTATAAAACACCCAACCCCCAAAACTGTCAAGATCAATCAAAAACAAGGGGAGTCTGAGAAACCGTCATCACTAAGAGGAGCCTAAGGAAACAGATTACTAAATAAAAGGTGGTGTCCTGGATGGGACCCTGGAACAGAAAGCGGATATCATGTAAAAAGTGGAGGAAATCCACATAAAGCACGAACTTTTAGTGATACGTCAGTATGCCTTCGTTAATGGTAACAAATGTACTATACCAATTTTAGATGTTAATAATAGGGAAACTGGGTGCAGAGTATCTGGGAACTCTCTGTACTATCTTTGCAATTTTTCTGTAAATCAAAACTGTTCTAAAATAAAACCCTTTTTTTTTTTGCTTAAAAAAGGCTCACTTAACAGTATTTTTAAATGTGTGAATTTTATTGGATAAAAATAACACCTTAATTTTTTTAAATGGGGAAAGAAAAAAACAACAAAAACCAGAGGAACTTGAGAGATTTCCCCAGTACAGCTCGCAAGTGGTGAAGCTAGAATGAGAATTCAAGTCGTGCCAATTCTGTACCTCGTACTACCTGCTGTGGACTGAAGTGTGTCCCCCCGCTAAAATTCCTAGGTCAAAGGGCTAATCCTCAATGTGACTGTATTTGGAGATGGGACCTTCAGGAAGTAATTCAGGTGATCAAATAAATGGGGTTATAAGTCCGATAGGATTGGTGGCCTTATAAGAAAAGAAAGAGATCTCTGTCCCAGCCTTCTCTCTTCCCTGTGCACAGACCAAGGAAAGGCCACATAAGGACAAAACAGCCATCTGCAAGGCCGGAAAGGTGCTCTCACCAGAAACAGAACCCAGTTGGACCCTGATCTTGCGCTTTCCAGCCTTCAAAATGGTAAGAAAATAAATTTCGGTTGTTCAAGCCACCCAGTCTGTGTAATCTTGTTACAGCAGCTGGAACAGATGAATACACTACCTTAAAAAAGAATACTACTGTAATTTATAGAGTATTCCGTCCCAAGCACCATTCTGAGAACTGTATAGACGTTCAATCTACACAGCCACTCTTGACAGGTAGCTAAGTGATACTATTATTCACATTTTGCAAATAAAAACCTGCGGTTTAGGAAGGGTAATGCCTGGCATCACACAGCTAACAAGGATCAGAGGTGGGTCTCCCACTCACAATTATTTGATGTTAAAGCCCAAACTCTTTCAACCACTCCCCAGGGCCTATCTGTGGGAAGTATGCTCCAGCAACTCGACAGAGTATCTGCACAATTTATTTGGAGTTCTGCGTGGAGATTTGTTTCTTCTGCTCCATTTTTTAATTTATTTGACCATTTCTTTATGTCAGGATGGACTCATGGATATTTATTTTCTACTTTGGGTTACAAGCCAATACGACTTTATTTACCCGATTATTCCCATAACTCCAGTTTTGGCCACTGGAACTCCAGTGTCCCTTTGACATACCCCCGTCACTGCGTTTTTGCTTTTGCTTTCTTTCTTTTTTTTTTTTTTAATATTATGTTGGTCACCATACAGTACATCCCTGGTTTTTGATGTAAAGTTCGATGATTCATTACTTGCGTGTAACACCCAGTGCGCAATGCAATACGTGCCCTCCTTAATACCCATCACCAGCCTATCCCATTTTGCTTTCTTGAGCTCTCCCTTCCTTTGTAACACTACAAGATACTCCAGGATCAGCTTATATATTTTCTGCTCCAGTCCTAAAATCAACCATTTTGATAAAAAGTAAAACTGGGGCATTAGATGTGGTCATTGCTGCTGGTGAGTCCTTGTTTCTAGGTTCTCGATACATTTCTGTATATAACCATTTATACCTATACTAATCAAAACATGAATTCATGTTTTTACTTAATTACTTATTAATTAATTACTAATTACTTCATGTATCTATTGCAATCCACACTAGCCTCCTCCCTTTGCTTACTTGTAACCTCTCATTCCGACAAGGAGAAACTTGACTCTTACCATCTGCCTCTCAGTCACTAATTGTTCAATTCCAGCAGACAGGCTTAGTGCTACAGCATTGTGAACTCATGCCCCCACGGGAAACAACTTTATCAACTAGAGTAAGTGTTTACTTACAGGTTGTTTGTTTGTGTTACCTTTAGTCGTCCAGAATCATTTCTAAAGTTACTTAGGTCAGAACCTCTGCCGTCTTCAGTGGGGTTGTTTCCTACATTGTAATACAGTTAGACTGCCCTGTCACTGCCTCTCCTAGACTGGCCTTGACCTTCTAAAAGACTTTTTTAAATTTGTATATCGCTATCCAATTGTCCAAGCACCATTTATTAAAAGACTATCCTTTCTCCACCAAATTGCTTTTGTACTTATGTTGGAAATCAACTGGTTAAATTATATGAGGGTTTATTTCTGAGCTTTCTATTCTGTCCCATTTATTTATTTATCTGTCTTGAAGCAAAGGCCACATTATCTTTATTATAATATCTTTACAATAAGTCTTGCAATCAGCTCGTCAGTCCATCCACATTGTTCTTCATTTTCAAAGTTCTTTTGGCGATTCCACGTTCTTTTGCACTTCCGTATGAATTATGGACTCTGTCAATTTCCACAAGCATAACAAAGGCTGATAGAATTTTGATAAGGACTCAGTTGAATCTATAAATCCATCTGGGGAGATTTTAACTCTTAATAATATCAAATTCTCTAAAATACGAACATGGCAAATCTCTCCAGTTATTTATATCTTCTTTAATTTTTCTCAGAAATGATTTGTGATTTTCAAGTATAAAGATCATAAATACTCTGGCAGATTTTTCCCTATTTCTTATTCTTGATGCAATGTAAGTTAAGTGCTTTTAACTTCAATTTCCAATTTTGTGTTGCTGATATATTGAATTATACTGATTATACGTTGTATAATTGTGTACAATTATTGTTTATTGGGTAAATACGTTGTATCTTGCAATCTCCCTAACCTCATTAGTTCTAGGTCTTTGTTTTTACATTCCATAGAATTTTGCACACAGGCAATTATGTCATCTGTGAATAAAGACATTTTGACTTCTTCCCTTTTATTCTGGATCCTTTCATATCTTTTTCTTACCTAATTGCACTAGCTGGTACTTTTACTGCAATGTTGCATAGAGGTAGTGAGAGTGAACATCCTTGCTTTTTTCATGATTTTAGAAAGTATTCAGTTTTTCATCATGAAGTACGATGTTAACTGTTGTATATTCTCAGATGCCCTTCATCAGGTTGAGAAGGTTCTCTTATGTTCTGAGTCTGTGAGAGGTTTTTATCTAGAATGGATGCTAAATTTTATAAAATGCTTTTTCTCTACCTATCGAGAAAAACCATACAGTCTTTAGTCTGTTATGGTGAATTCCATCTGTTGATTTGATAAAGTCAAACTAAAATTTGTATTCCAGGGATTAAGTTCTACTTCATCGTGATTTATTATCACTTTTATGTATTACTGTATTTGATTTGCCAAAATTTTGTTTAAAATTTTTGCATTGGGGGGCCTGGGTGGTGTAGTCGGTTAAGCGTCTAATTCTTGGTTTTGGCTCAGGTTGTGACCTCAGGGACATGGGATCAAGTCCCACGTAGGGCTCCACATTCAGCTTGAGACTCTTTCCCTCTGCCTCTGCCCCTTCCTCCCTGCTCTCTCTTTAAAATAACTAAATAAATAAATAAATAGAATATTTAAAGAAATGTTTTTGCATCTATACTCATGATGGAAATTGATCTCTAATGTTATTTCCTTAATATTGGTCTAGTTTTGATATCAGAATAACGCTGGCCTTATAGAATGAGTGGGGAGTGCCTTTACCTTTCTGGAAGCGTTTATAGAGAATTGGTTTTTTTCTTTCTGAATTGTTTGTTATAATTCACCAGTGAAGTTATCTGGGCCAGGAGTTTTCTTTGTGAGAAGGTTTTTAGTTATAAATTCAATTTCTCTAGTAAATACAGGTCAATTAACATTACCAGTTTTGTCTTGCATGAGATTTGATAGATTGAGCCATTTAAGAAATTTGTCCATCTCCCAATTTTTAGAATTTATTGGCATAAAGTTGTTCATAATATTATCTTACTACACTTTCAGAATCTGTAGACTCCATAGTGATATCACCTCCCTAATTCCTGATGTGGGTAATTTGTATCCTCTCTCTCTGTCTCTTTCTGTCTCTCTCTTTTCCTGAGTAGCCAGCAAGAGGTTTAACAATTTTAGTGATGTTCTCAAAGAAGTTGCTCTTGGTTACATTGATTTTCTCTATTGTTTTCTTTTTTCTATTTTATTCATTTTAACCCAGATATTTATATTTCTGTATTTCCTGCTTACTTTGAGTTTGACTTGCTATTTTTATTATAGTTTCTTAGAGTGCAGACTGAAGTCATTAATTTGATACCTTTCTTCTTTTCTCATACAGTATAAATTTTCCTCTAAGTACTACTTTGTCTATATTCCACATAATTTCAAAATTCTGTGTTTTCATTTTAATTCAGTTCAAAATACTTTCTTATTTACTTTTTGGCTACTTTTATGACCCAAGAGTTGTTTAGAACTGTGGTATATAGTTTCCAAATATTGGGACATTTTCTAGATATCCTTCTAGTATTGATTTCTAACATGATTCCATTTATGGTCACAGAACATACTTTGTATGACTTGAATCGTTTTAATGTATTGAGACATGATTTATGGCCCAGACATAAACATTTTATGTTCTATCTTGGTAAATGTTCTACGTATACTTGAAAAAAAAATGTGCATTTTGCTGTTGTTGGATGAAGTGTTCTAAAAATGTTAAATGAGTCAAATTTGGTGATAGTGTTGTTCAAGTCTTTTATATTCTTACTAAATTTTAATCTACTTGTTCTATCAATTATTGAGAGAGAAGAATTGAAATCACCAACTATAATTGTGGATTTATCTATTTTTCCTTTTAGTTATATTTTTTATTTTATTTTTTATTTATTTTTATTTTATTTTTAAAATAATAGGTGCATAAACATTTCAGATTTTTATGTCCTTATGAATTAACCCTTTTACCATTATGAAATGACCATCTTTATCCCTTATGATTTTTTTTTGTGGTGAAATTTACTTAGAGATTAATGCAGTTGCTTAGCTTTTTTTGGATTAGTGGAATACAGTTCTAATAACCGTAGTAAATAGCATGTCTATTAATTCTATCATTTGTATCATTTCTAAGTCATTCTTGATTGATTTTTCTCTTCATTACGAATTTCATTTTCCTGGTTCTTTGTGTACCTGGTTCTTTGTGACAATTATTTTACTGGACATGAGATATTGTGAATTTTACCATGTTGGGAGCTGAGTATTTTTTATAGACCTAAAGGTATTCTTAAGCTTTGTTTTAGGATGTGGTGAAATTACTTGGAAATGTGGTTGAATTACGTGCAAAAGCTTAATCCTTTTGGTTCTTACTTTTAAGCTTAGTTAGGTGGGACCAGAGCAGCATTTAGCTTACAATTAATATTTCCCACTACTGAGGCAAGACTTTACTTGTACTCTAACTGATGTCCAGGACTTATGAAGCATTTCACTCTGAGTGTTGGGAATGAGCACTATTTCCAACCTGTATGAGTTGCAAGCACTGTTCCTTCTCACCTTTTTGGGTAATTCTTTTCTTGGCTTCAGATAGTTTCTCATGTACACATCCTGATGATTATTGAATGAAATACTCAAGGGAAATGTCTGCAGATTTCTGAAGTTCTCCCTGTGTGTAGCTTACGTCTTCAATACACTGAATTGAGAATTTTAGATGTCTTTGTTTCCCTGGACCTCCATTTCAGCCTCCTCAACTCAGGAACATGGTGGGGCTATTCCAGAGTTCTGTCTTCCTGCATCACTGCCTAGAAACTTCCTTCAGGCAGTAAACAGGTCAATAATAGGGATGTATTTGTTTCCCATCACTTAGGGATCACCGTTCTTCATTACATAATGTCCAATGCCTTCAGAGCCATTGTTTCATATATTTTGTCCAGTCTTGTTTGTTTGTTTGTTTCAAGTGAGAGGTTAAATGCAGCCCTATTATTACATCTTGGCCAGAAGTGGAAGTCTGTCAGTTCATAAACAAAGAAAGAAAATTTTTCTTTTCTATTTTTCCACTTAGTTACCATCTCCAGTGCCCTTTATACTTTCCTATAGATCTGAATTTCCATATGGTCTCATTTTTCTTCAGCTTAAAGTACATTCTTTAGCATTTCTTGTAGTTGGGTCTTCTGATGATATATTATCTTGCCTTTCATTTATCTGAAATTATTTTACCTTCATTTTTGTAAGGTATTTTCACTTGACATAGAATTTTCTGTTGGCAGGGTTTTGTTTTTTTTTTATTTTAGCATTTTAATGATGTCTTCTGGCCTCATTTGTTTATGATGAAAAATCAGCTACCTCTGGCTGCTTTTAAGATTTTTCTGTCTATTTTTTGTTTTTCAGGTATTTAACTTTGATGGGCCTATAGTGATTTCTTTATATTTATTTTGCTTGAGATGTGATGAACTTTCTGGATCTATGGGTTTCTTTTTTGATCAAATTTCGAAAATATTTGACCAATATTTCTTCGAATATTTTTTTCTGCCCTATTCCTTCACTCCTTTCCTTCTGGGACCGTAGTTGCTCATTTGTCCATCCGCTTGATGCTGCCTCACAAATCAATGAGGTTCTGTTAATTGTTTTTCAACCTTTTTCACCCTCTGTGCTTCAGTTTGGATGATTTCTATTGAACTGCCTTCCAGTTCACTGATTCGGTCTTCTTTATCCAATCTACTATGATATTTTCTAATAAATATTTTTTAGACTTCAGATAACTGTATTTTTCAGTTCTAGAATTTCCTTTTCATTCTTCTTCACAGTATTCATATTTCTTCTCAAATTCCCCCCCTTCACATATTAACACACCTTTTCTTATAGATTGCTTATCATATTTCTCAGAGTTATTTTAATGTTTTCTTTGGCTAATTTCTGTATCTGCCTCATTTGCCACTTGGTTTTTATCAACTGGTTTTTCTCTTCGCTGGGTTAAATTTTTCTGTTTCTTCACATGTATAACAGTTTTTAAAAATGTAATTATGTATACAGAAGTCTGCATTCTGTTATTTTTCTCTGAAGAGCATTGAGTTTTGTTCTAGTAAGTAGGTAGATTACCACTGGATCTCCCCTGTCCAGCTTGGTTTCAGTCTTTAGAGCAAGTCCGTTTGGGTTTTTCCCTTAGTACTAGGATGAGTGCCTTAATCCTAGGACGTGGTCCTTCTGAGGTTTCCGTGGAAAGCTTGAGATACTTACTGAGGCTCTCCCATTTGGTAGCAGTCAAGCTTTGAACTCCATTTCTGTGGTAGGCAGCTTCTGAATCCTCTGCTCAGTTCTTTTTTTCTTCTCCTTTCCCCAGATTTCCAGCTATCGCTTTCCCCATAGGCTTCTTGGAGTCTCACGCCCACAGTCAGGGTTAGGGTGTCAGCCAAGGATTAGAATGACATGTATATGCAGCTTTGGGGGCTCCTCTCTCTATGGCTCCTTTCTTTCTAAGATCTCCCTCCTCCAATTTCCAACTGCCCTGCAGCCTCTAGTTCATCCTCTGACTCCTCAAGCTAATACAACAGCAACTTTCTGCATGAGCTCTCTTGGAAGTGCCCCAGCACACGGCGTAGACTGGGGACTGCCCTCAAATGAGAAGCTGGGTATATGGGTATTACCCAGGGTAGTTCCCTTCTTTCAAGAGTCAAATTCCCTCTAGTTTCTACCTGAATTTAGTCATTTCCCAGTACCTCAAATAGTTAACTTTCTTTCTATTTTGTCCAAAGTTTATAATTAGTATGGGTGAGATAATTAGTGCAGTACAAGCTCCCCTACCATTACCCTAACTTGGAAGTCTCCTGGTTCCTCATTTTTTAAATGAGGATAATATCTACTTCACAGGTTTTTTTCCCTCTGTGTGAGAATTAACCAAGAGTACACATGTAAAATGCCTGGCGTAGACAGATATTCAGGAAATGTGAATTTGCTTCTCTTTATGTTGAATTGGCATCTGCTTCCTTTTATCTTCCCTTCATTAGTCCTTGCTTCACTCTCTGGGTCCAACCTATATAGGAAAATTTCTTTCCCATGTGGCAGCCCATCAGGGGTTTGATGACAGAGATCATATCCTGTGCCTCCAAGGCTCCTTTATCTTCAGGCTAAAATTCCCAGTTCTTCCTGCTGCGTCTCAGGCCATGGGTTTTTCTCCTGGGAACTTGGAGTGTCTGAAGCTATTTTTTCATCAAGGAATCTCCTAAGTTCAAACTCCATTTCTGCCATTTATAAACGCTGTAATTCGAGCAAGTCAACTTATTTCCTCAGTGTCAGTATCTCCAACGGGAAAACGGGTTAATAATCCCTATATAGCTGTGCTTTGCCGACTCAGACCCCTCCAACTTTAGCCACTGTTGGTGGGAGAGTCCAAAGGAGTGGTGTTCTCCGCTCAGGTTCCTTCTGGCACTGATGGAAAGACTGGGGCTCTCATCCTCTGATTGTCTGGGTGATTGAGAAGCACAGGAGAAAGGGGATATTACAACCACGATTCCATTTCTAGTGCTAGTTTTAGTTTGAATCACCAAAGGCAGTCACATCTGCATGAAGCAAGTTTCACTTTTCTTCCAAAGACCACACAGCTTAGTCTCATCTGAGAAATGCATACTCCTCCTGTTATAACTTCAACCCTATTCTTTACAAAATTAACACATCTTAGTATGCCATAGAAGCATTTTCCTCTCTCCTGAGTGTCTCTGTCTGAATCAATAGGATGAATAAATACGCCCTAGAAGTCTCTTTCTGATCCCCAAATTTCTTTGGAAGAAAAGGAGTGGTAGTGATTTTTTTTTCTCCAAATGCCGAAAGCAATAGCAAAGGTATAACAGTTCCTTTATAAACTATAATACACAAGTAAGTAGGGTGATCATAAAATTTTTATCCAAAGTAGGCTATTTTGGGATGCCTGGGTGGCTCAATCAGTTAAGTGTCTGACTCGATTTTGGCTCGGGTCCATGATCTCAGGGTCATGAGTTCAAGCCCTGGGTCAGGCTCTGTGCTCACAGAGCCTGCTTGAGATTCTCTCTCTCCCTCTGCCCCTCCCCCTCCACTTGTGCTCTTTCTCTCTCTCTCTCTCTAAAAAAAAAAAGCCACTACTAAAAAAAACTCAAAAAACAAAAACAAAAAGGATACTTTTGAGAGTAAAACGGGGCATTGTTAATAATATGCCACAACCGACTCAGGAAAATGGGAACGTGTATGGCATTGAGCTATGACACACCATAGGGTCTGACTTCCTCTAATGCTTCCTGATTCTCAAGGAAAAAAATGTCAGGCGACTGAATCACCAGATGTACAAAGAGCCCTTTTCCCCATTCCTCTACAGAGACTTCCTTTCTCAGAAACTGTATTGTTTGGGGACCGCACACCGCTGGGGGAAGGTGCAAGGAGCTCAGTTAGGCAGGATCAGCTGTGCAGAGCACCAGGGAAAAGGGCTACGTGGTCACTTTTGTCTGAAGCACATTCTCTCTCTAAAGGCAAAGACTTGAGCTCACATCACCTTCTTGTGAGTCAAGGTCTCGCCGCCCCTCATTGAGCTGTGTCCTGCCTGGCTAATATGTGTTTACTCACACAGCTCCCGCAAAAGGTCACTGCCTTCCCCCAGAGGTGCTGGTTTGCATGTAACAGAGCTGCAAAGTGACCCTTCTCTCCTCCAGCTGAATTCCGCCCCAGGCCTAGCCCAGACCTAAGTCCCAAACCAAATATTCAAGAAATACACGTTACACTCATCTTGCTATTTTCTAAGCAAACCATGCTTTTGCACTGCCTTGTACCTTTCCACATTGCTGTTATTGTGTCTAGAATGCCTTCCTATTTCTAATCCTTTCTATCTAGTAAGATTTTACTTATTTTTCAAGTTCCAACTCAAATATGATATGCTCTGTGAAGCCTTTCCTGACACCTCTCACCTCCACTAATCTGCTACAGGTGTCAGAATTCATCAGGATTTGCTTCTACTAATGTAATATACATTACATTATATATACATGTAATATACATTACATTATATATACATGTGTATATATATACACACATACATACATGTATTTATATTTATTTGTATTTAAAAGCATGACAATACTTCAAATAAGAAGACTTTATTTAGCTTTCACATAGAAGAAGTCAGAAGGTGGGCAGTCCACGGCTGGCATGGTGGTTTCTTGATGTCATCAGGGATTTAGGTTCCTATCTTTCTGCTTTGCAATCCTTAGAGTATGGCTTTCCTCTCAAGGTCACTTCACGGTTCAGCACATATGTCCACATGACAGCCGGAAGAAGAAGTAGCAGGAGGACAAAAATGGATTTTCCGAGCTACTCAGAATTTCTGTGTGTTAAACTAACCTTGAATTCCTGGAATCAACCCCATTTGGTCAGATGTATTATCATTTAGATACATGCTGGATGCCACTGGCTGATGCTTTGTTTTAGATTTTTGCACCTGTGGTTCACGAGAGAGAGTGATCTGTAATTTACTTTCTCATACTGTCTTTGTCAGGTGTGGGTATCATAGTGATGCTAACTTCATAAAGCAGGTAGGAACTACTCCCATTTTTGGTGCTTTGGAATGCTTACGTAAGATTGCAATATCTGTTGCCTTGAATGTTTAGTAGAATTCACTGAAAAAACCTTCTGGATCTGGAGTTTCCTTTATGGGAAGACTTTTAACTGTTCACATTTCTTTAATGATTATGGAACTCTTTGGGTACTTCCGGATAAGTTAATGTTTTCTAAGAATATATGCTCATTTCATCTAAATTTTCTTTAATATTTTCTTTTTTTCTGGTTCTTCCATTGACTATTCCTGCTGCAGTCCAGATGGTATCTTCAGTTCTGTCTTCTGGTTCACTGATTCTTATATTTTATTTTTAGGTATCTTCGGTTCTTCAAATCTTGATCTTTTCTGATAGTTTCATGCATTTAGAAGCTTTATTGAGGTATAGCTGACATACAGTAAATGACACATGTTTATAAAACATAATTTGGTAAGTTTTGCCCCATGTACACATCTGTGAAATTATCACCACAATCCAGAAAATAAACCTATCTGCCATACCCCAAACTTTCCCTGTTCCTCCCTATAACCCCCTTTTCTGTCTCCTCTTGCCCAGGCAGTCACCGATCCACTTTCTGTCACTATAATTTGGTTTTTGTTTATAGAATTTTATATAAATGAAATAACATCACAATACTGTTTTTGTTGTCTGGATTCTTTCAGTCAATAAAACTGTTGTGAGATTCATTTCTATTCTTGCATGTATCAATATTTTACTCTTTATTACTGACTGTATTGTGCTCTATGACTCTACAAAAATTTGTCTGTTCATTCGCCTGTTGATGGACATTTGGGTTGTTTCCATGTTTTGGCTATTACAAATAAAGGTGCTGTGAACATTTATACACAAGCCTTGTATGGACATATGCTTTCATTTCTGTTTAGTGCCTGCAAATGGAATGGCCAGGTTATATGGTAGGTGAATGTTTAAACTTTTAAGAAACTGCCAACTGTCTTCAAAGTGGTTCTACCATTTTATTGTATTCCCCTCAGCAGCATATGAGATTCAGTTGTTCCACCCCTTTGCCAATACTTGGTATGGTTATTCCTTTTAGACAGTCCAATAGATGTATAAAGTATCTTATTATAGTTTAAATTTGCATTTTCCTAGTAATTAGTGAGGGTGTGCCTTCTCTCTCTCTCTCTCTCTCTCTCTGATCAGTCTGGCTAGAGATTTATCAATTTTAAGATCTCAAAAAACCAGCTCTTGGTTTCATTGTTAATTCTCTATTGTTTTCTGTTTCTCATTGAGTTCCACCCTGGTTTTTATTATTTCTTTTCTCCTGCTTCCTTTGGGTTTCATTTACTCTTTGTTATCTAGCTGCTGCTGCTTCTTCTTTTTTTAAGATTTTATTTATTTATTTGTGTGTGTGTGTGAGAGAGAGAGCATGAATGGGGAGGGTGGGCAGAGGGAGAGGGAGAAGCAGACTCCCTGCTAAGCGGGGAGCCCAGGGCTGCATCCCAGGACAGAGATCATGACCTGAGCCAAAAGCAGCCGCTTAACCAACTGAGCCATCCAGACGCCCCTGTTATCTAGTTTCTTAAGGTCGAAGCTGAGGCCATTGATTTGAGACCATTCTTCTTTTTAAGATAAGAATTTAATGTTGCAAATTTCCCTCAAGCTTCAGCTACATGCCGTAATTGTGATATGGTATATTTTCACTTATATTCAGGCCAAAATACTTTCTAATTTCCTTTTTTTATTGTTTTTTTCTTTGAGATATAAGTTGTTTAAATTGTGTTAACTTCCAAATATCTAGAGATTTTCTATGTATCTTTCTGTTACTGATTTCTAATTTCATATATTTGTGGTCAGAAAACATACTTTGATGACACGCATTCTTTGAAAGTATTGAGACTTGTTTTATGGTCTAGAATATGGTCCATCATGGTGAATATTCCACATATACTTGAAAAGAATATATATTCTCCTGTTATTGGGTGGAATGTTTATAAATGTCAGTAAGTCGGTTGGTAGTGCTGTTCACGCCTTCTATATTCTTGTTGATTTTCCACCTATCGTTCTAACAACTTTTGAGAGAGGAATACTGAAATCTTTGACTATCATTGTGGATTTATTTATTTGTCTTTAACTTCTTTCAGTTTTCACTTCATATATTTTGTTGCTCTGTTATTAGGTGCATAAACATCCAGGATTGTTGTCTTCTTGATAAATTGCCCCTTTTGTGATTATGAAATAATACTCTTTATTTCTGGTAATATTTTCTACTCTGAAATCTATTTTGATATTAATATAGGCACTCCAACTTTCTTTTGACTCGTATTAACTTCGTGTATCTTTTTCTATCCTTTTACTTTTAACCCACTTATGTCTTTATATATGAAGAGGGTTTCTTACAGGCAGAATACATTTGTTTTATAATCTACTCTGATAATCTATGCCTTTTAATGGGATTATATAGACCATTTATAAGCTTGTTTTTATTAATGTGATTGGGTTTAAATCTACCATCAATTTTGCTTTCTCTTCGTCCCAGCTATTCTTTGCCTTTTTTTTTTGCCTCCTTTTGAATTAATTGGGTATATTTTTCTGATTCTCTTTATCTCTTGTTGGTTTATTAGCTGTAGCTCTTTGTTGTGCTAAATTAGTAGTTGCTTTTGAGTTTATGGTATACATCTTTAGCTCCGTACATTCAACCTGCAGTGAGGGTACTGCTACACATATAGTGTAAGAACCTTGCAACATACTTCTATGTCTCTACTCCCACCTTTTGTATGACTCTAGTCATAGATCCAGCTTTGACACCACACCTCATGATGCATTATTATTATTTTTCCTTTAAATAGTCAATTATCTTTTAAAGATATTTAAATAATAGTAGTTATCGATTGCTACCTTTTACTGGAGGTTTCTCTCAGGTCATCTTTTGCTATTCTGTCGCTCTTTCTTTATGCTGCTCTGAGTTATTCTTTACTGCTTTGCTCCAAGTCTGGATACAAAACTTTCCATTCATTCCTCCAAAGAACATTCCGCACGGTAAGAGGGTGTGGCAGTAGGCAGGTGTGGGGAGATACATGCATAAGGCTAACAGAAGAAAAGAGAAAATTAGAACTGGATATCAGATAGACCTATTCCTACAGTCCCCTGAGGTCATTCCTGGCCACCTTAGCTTCTCCCTTCAGAACTATTGCCATGTTGCTGGGCCAGAAGGGAGGCCCTGTTGATTATGTCCCTCTCCATGGACAGCAAGCCCTGGAAAGACTGTAAGATTCTCCTTTCCCATATTCCAAGGCACACTTCATTTCCTTCCCAGAAGACTGACAGAATATCTATCTCTATACCCCACCCCTATCCCCCGGTCAAGGTCAGGCCCCATGGTGTGGCAGGCAGTCTCACGGTCAACAGTATGTTTCCCAAAGATTACACCAAATCCTTCCAGTTCTACTTCACAATCTTTCACTTCCAGTGTGAGATGAAAAGAACATCAGGCGTACCCCATTGTTGAATATAGGCTCATGATCTCAGTAACATGTAATTGAAAAAAACACATAAGGGGCGCCTGGGTGGCACAGCGGTTAAGCGTCTGCCTTCGGCTCAGGGCGTGATCCCGGTGTTATGGGATCGAGCCCCACGTCAGGCTCTTCCGCTGGGAGCCTGCTTCTTCCTCTCCCACTCCCCCTGCTTGTGTACCCTCTCTCGCTGGCTGTCTCTGTCTCTGTCAAGTAAATAAATAAAATCTTTAAAAAAAAAAAAAAAGAAAGAAAAAAACACATAGACATCTCCTAGGAAATGAGTGAAGACATTCCTGGGTAGTCCTTTTAAAATGTATTTCTAGAAAAATGATCTCTCCACAAGGGCCTGGTCCTGCTAAAGACCTAGCTGATCCATAGCAACATATGGAACAGTCAACAGCTCAGAGTACATTTGGACCATGTCACTGGTTCTCTGCTTACCCGAGAACAGCGGGGTGTAACTACTGACTCAAATCTGCAGAAGGGTGTTGTGGTTTTGAGTATAGACTGAAAGAATCACCCTTACTTGCTCTTCACAGAATGAAATGAGGGTCTTCTCAATAAAAATTTCCTGTTTCCCTCTAGAAGCAGATACTTTTCATGATCCTCCAAGTGGAAGTTTCCCAGTCCCACCAATTTTAAAATCTAAAACTAACTCTAGGTAAACTTCCTACTGGCAATCCTAAAATGATCGTGTGTCTCCACTGTGTGGAAGGCTGAGGCAGAATACTATCAAACCTCTAATAATCATTATGCCACCAAACATACACAGTGAGAATGGGTCATC
Organism: Ailuropoda melanoleuca; assembly: GCF_002007445.2. Lineage (NCBI taxonomy): Eukaryota > Metazoa > Chordata > Mammalia > Carnivora > Ursidae > Ailuropoda > Ailuropoda melanoleuca. Next base: position 15,779,162 of record NC_048219.1, on the reverse strand, counting down.
ATTTGCCTTGCCCCCAGCCCCTTTGAGAGAGTCCTCCCAACCAATAAAGAGCTGCTCCATGTTCTGCATGTTCTTGCCTTCCCTTTTCTCAACCACGTATTTGGACCAGAGCTGGGCACTTGCCCCAAGGCCAGCCATGGGCCAACCAAACCATCCCTACTCCAGAATTTAAATAAGAGTCAACACCTGGTCAGCAGTCATGGGAATTCCAGTTGTAATGTACAGTTGAAGTTAGAGTTGGTTCCATATGCAATATACCATGCATGCTGAAGTTACAGGGAGAGGAAACCACAGGCAACACAGAAAGCAGGTGAGTAGAAAGGGAGTACAAAGCAAGTACTATGTGTCCCCTGGAGAGGAGATTCCTAACATCACTGACCCAAGCTGCAGGGCCAGCTGTGCTCTTGCCCTATGATGCTGTGACATCCCTTCATTTGGTGGAGACTGTGATCTTCCTATCCAAATTCTGCTCCCCCCTTCTTGGTCTTATTCAGTGTCATACTATGCACAACAAGGAGACTACATTTCCCACCTCCCTTTACAGTGGGAGTAGCCTTACTTTACGTCCTGACCTAAGAGATATAAGTGGAAGTTGTTGGGTGGAACTTCTGAGAAAGCTCTTTAAAAGGGGGAAGGCAGCCGGGATGCACTTGTTTGCCCTCCCCACCCTCCTAACTGCCACTTGGAGTGCAGTTGATGGCTAAAGCCCCAATTTAAGGTGGACTCCCTGGCTGAGGATGGAGGAGCAGAAAGATGAAAGAGGTCTGAGTTCCTGATAATCATCAAGCTGCCATGTTAGCTTGAAATTGCCTGCCTCTCCATTTCTTTCAATGAAAGAAGACCAACGCTTTATGCCAACATTGCTCTGTTGAGAGCTAAAGGCAGTTGGCAGTAGAGGGCCAGAACTCACTCAGCAAATGGTCCATGCTAAGTATATGTCAGTAGCCCAGGAGCTGAGACATGGGCCCTGCCTCACCGTGTCACTATCCTTCAGGGCCCCATGTCCACAGAAGAGGTGGAAGAGCAGATATTGACCACCTAGAACAAGAACAGAGCTCTTTTGTGGAGTGGCTACCCACCGGCATCAATGTGGCTGCGGGGGGCACTCTTCAGGGCCTCTCGGGGGTCATGTGGGAAAGCCCTTCTTGGGGCCTTGAGCTGGCATCCACGCCTATGGGCAACAGCACCATTATTCATGAATTTTTAAAAACTCATATGGCAACAGTTTTCTGTAATGGTCACCAGGCCTTCCTTCACTGGTTTATAGGAGAAGAGATGGATGGGGTGGAATTCACAAAAGTAGAAAGTGGCAGGACGGTCTGGTGTTGGAATACCGGCAGAGTGACGAAGCTGCAGCTGATGACGGGGCAGAGACTGTTGAAGATGGCCAGAAAAAGATCAGTGAGCAAAGGAGCCCCCTTGACTCAAATCCTAAAAACACATGGTATTTCTTTTTATCCTTTGTAACTGAAGGCTTGTGCCTTCAAACTGAATGTCCGCTGGGTCAAATGGCTGGCGTAGTTGTAAAGAAGTTTATAGAGGTCCCTCAAAGACAGGACAAAATTGTAATAGCAGTCATCTGAAATACAGAAAGTACACCAAAATACCAAGGGATTGGCAATCCCACCAAACAAGCGGTCAGATGATAAGGACTTTCTATTGCAAAATTTGAAACAACCCGTGGACCATCCATGATTACCTAAATAAGCCTTATTTTTCATTCAGTGTTCAGCCACGTTTGAGATTTAGCACGGAGTGTAGTTAGAATAATGAGTAGTTTTTCATCCTCTTTGATAAAACCCTGAAGCTGTACAGTAATACTGTGTCTTGAATATGCAGTAGTAAACTTTGAAATGTAATTTTCATAATAAAATACGAAAAATTGTAAAAAGAAGTTTGCTAGAAAAGAAAACTGGCAGTATCTACTATGGTTGAAAGTCTGCAAATCCTATGCCCATGCAACTTCTTCATAAGCTGATGTCCTAGAGCAGGGTCAGCAAACCTTTTCTGAAAAGGGCTAGGCAGTAAATATCATCAGCTCTGCAAGCCCTGTGGTCTCTGCTGTAACGAGCCAGCTCTGCAACCAGAGGGTAAAAACAGCCATAGACGGTATGTAAACAAATGGGCGTGCCTGTATTCCAATAAAACTTTATAAAAACAAGTGATGGGCCAGAACTAGCCTAAGGATCATAGCCTGACAACTCGCTAGAGAAACTCATGCAGATGTGAACCAAAATGTGGGCACAAGAATATTATTGCCTATTGTTTGCAATAGCCCCAAACTGGAAACAAGCCAAACTCAAAACCAAATGTCCATTGACAGGAAACTCGAAAAGGAAACTGTGGTATATGTACCAGTGGAACACCAAACAGCAAATCAAATGATCTCTGTACACACAGAAGAACATTCTTTTAAGATTCATGAGTAAATCTTAAAAACAAAATGTTGACCAAAAGAAGCCAGACGCAAAGGAGTGCACCTTGTATGATGTTTGATTTGCTAAAACGAAACTATATTGTCTATAGAAATGCTGTCACATCAAGCGAAGAAGCAACTATGATAAAAGTCAGAAAGCAAGAAGCAATCGTGACCAGGAATGGGTTCATAGTGGGCTTTAGGGTCTTAAAACATCTTATCCCTTGACTTAGTGATGTTTACATAGATAATTCACTATTTAATATTTTATACAAATCGAACATTTAGGTTTTTATATGAACTTAAACCCGTGTTTTGTACGTGTGTAAATCTCATAAGAAAATTGAGATTTTCAGTACTTTCCAACTATAAAATGCTACAGACCAACAGATGTTAATAATATGATGTCTGGGTCTTTCTGGAATGAAAGGTGCCACTCACAGTTTTTATTTCCAGTGTAAGAGCAGGTGCCTGTCTTGCCCCATGTGCTTGGAGCTGAGGTTGACCAGCAGCACGAACCAATCAGGAGCATATTAGCCAGGGCTCTGTATCCATATACTTTCACATGGATGTAACATAATTTCTTGGTAGTTCATATGCCTTTTATTTTCTCATCTGTAAAACACTAATGCGCAAACCCTTGAGAAAACGCCTGCATCGTTCCTGTAAGTGAAATCAGACGTCGACTACATGGTATTCTGGCGTAGCTGGGGTCTGCGTCTGTCTTCCCTCTTTTACTCTGAAAAATATTATGAAATTGAGAAGTGCTATCTTAGATAGTGTCTCCTGGGAGCAGAGCACGTGATGAACAGACTTCCACCGTGGAAGAGATGGGTGAGGAGGTTAAGTAAATTTTCTTTGTGTAGTTCCCATTAAACTTCAATCAGAGTTACAGAAAGAAATTTCCTCCAGGCGGCTGCGAATACAGGTATTGGTTTGACTTTAATAAAAGTCATAACTGATCTCTCTGAGGTCTCTCGTGGAATGAGCTCAGCAGAATTCAGGCAGGTCCTTGAGAGGGAAAGCGCCCACTTAAACATCGCATTATCCTAATAATCCCATTCCGGAGCTGCCGTCCCATTATTTTAAAGGTCTTCATTTGCAAATTGTGGTATTTGAAAGTTTTCTTTTTACATTATTGCAGAAAGCGGGATGGATCTTCCTGAGGGCCCCGCACCTAAGTACGTACACATCCCCCCTGCTTCCAGGCCAGCATCGTGGGTAATCCGCGCTGCCCCACACCTTCACCTCCTGGCCTTGATTAAACCACCTGCTTAAAGAGACGACTACTTTGGAGGTAAGGATGATTTTAATGAGATTTGTTAAGAAAGAAAAAAAAGTTTCAGCGCTAAGAGTAGCGCTGATCAGGATGGAGATCAGGAATAACATTGTTGCAAGACAGGAAGTCTCACTGCATTCAGTCATTTTTCAACAAATCTTTTCAGGGCAACCACCGCTTGTTAGGTGCTATTCAAGGCACCAGAACAAAGCAGGTGTTGAGGGAGACAAGGAACTCCCGATCTAGTAAGGGAGACACACAATGAACAAGTGAAAAATTAGTAAGATGTTTTCAGATCATAAGAAAATATTAAAAAAATAAGACTGAGTAATAGGCTAAGTGACAATTTAGGATGGGGGCACCAGTGTAAATGGGGGAGGGGGCTCCCTGCAGAAGGTGTCATGTGAATTGACAACGATGAGAAGGATCCATCCATACAAATGTTTCAGGGAAAGGGAGTCCCAGGGAAAGTGTATATGGTAAGTGTCAAATACTTAAGGGAAGACAGGAAAAAATGAGGGGCTGCGGAAATATCCTTCATGAGGCAAAAGGGGTGAGAGATACATCTGGAAAGGTCTCACAGAGCCTCATGGGCCACGAGAAGATTTTAGATTTTTTTGGATGTGCAAAAATCTCTTTGTTCCTTTAATGGGTAAGTAAGTGTTTCTTAAGATAATGTCTGGCTTTCTGGCATTCAGAGTTACTCGGGTGGGTGTGAGGGAAAACGAAAAGTGGCTCTAAATTCTGGCTTAGTCATTACCTTTTGCACCACCGTGAGTAAGTTGCCCTGGCCTCTCCGAGCCCCGCCGGTGACGAGAAGGTAACCACACCCACGCCCGACTCCTAGTGAATATGAAATGTTTGTGCAAATGCCCCACCCAGTGTCCACACTCAGCAGGCACTGGATCATTTTCAGCAGACTCTTCATCTGAATAACCCCCGGGGCCTGCTGAGCTTCTGGGGAAGCCTTCTTTTCAGTAATAGCTTATTGTTTAAAATGAGGTCAAGCCAGTGATCATGCATCAAGAAAAACCTGAAGAGACGAACAGATCCCGGGCAGGCAGCCTTGGTGGAGTAAGGGAAGCACCCAGTTCCGGCGCCAGCTCTACTCTTCACTGACAGAGTGATCTTGGGAAACCAGGTCTCGGTTTCCAAATCTGGAGAACAGGGATACTCATCGTTACAATCCGGCCAAGGGCTTCTGGTGCAACAGTGGGTGTGAACCAGCAGGGCTCTGCCAGGTGAAGCTGGCCTCCTGGGCTCCTTTGCTTCACGTGCCGTCCCTGCAGGTGGAGGGCCGGCTGCTAAGACCTCTGAATAAGTCTGCATCAGTGCTTGGGTTGGAGGAACGAGCAGCCGTCCCCTTCTGGACTTCCCTTTGTCTAGTTCTCTACTGGAACTAAAGGAATTAAGTTATGATTTTTCTTAGGATGTTCTGTAATTTACACTCTATCAGATTTAGAACAACTTTAGTTGACGTTCTTGGTCAAATGGCCTCTCTCTTTGAGAGAGCAAGGGTACCTATCCTACTGCAGAAGCTTCCTGCCCACCCTCCCCTTTCTCTTTTTTGCTGAAGCAGAGCCAAGGGACCTAGCTGTCACTCTGGGCCACCCAGGAGTCTCATTGGGGTCATATAACAACCCTGGTCAGCACAGCTTCAAAGCAGGCTTCACAGTGTGGCAGGGATGCCAGCCTCTCTGAGTAGAAGGATCCCTTCCCTTCCACCATTTGCCTAATTTAAGGGACACACACACACACACACACACACACACACAAAGGCATGGCTGAGAGCAGGCAGGAGCCAGGGGCTGCTGGCAGTGGGCAAGGGTGAGCTCAGCCTGGGGCAGAAGGGTGGAAAGCACATCCTGGTGACAAAGCTGGACCTTGGAGAAAGTCAGAATAGCTCCAACATGACATCAACAGACCCAGGTCTTTTTGGTCCCTACACTGAGATTGAGGCATGAGCATTTGAGTACAAGGCAGGGGAAGGAGAGGAAGAATGTAAATATAGAATCAGCTGGGTTCTGGGTTTGGTTTTGGTTTTTCAACTCTGGATGTCTTGGGTGCAATCTGTTTCTCAAAGTTTGGGCAATGAAGACAATAAGGGAGTGGGGACTCGGGATTGTGGATGGGGATGGGGGCCTCTCCACCAGGGAGGCCCTGATAACACACATTCTCCTATTTGACAAGTCAGGTCAGTTTTGGGAAGTAGGGCATGATTGATCATTATTCGCATTTACAGGTGAGAAAGTTGTGTCCGAAAGGATTAAGAACTTGTCCTCAGGCACACAGTTTATAAAGGCAGGGCCTCTACTTAAGTCAGCTGCCTCTAGTCCTGAACCTACCGATGGGCAGATGGGCCGGGACACTCCAGAAGTCCTCCCAACCACCCCAATGCCAACCCCACCTTCTTCACCATCACCATGCATCCCAGGGGGACCAGCGAGGTCCAAACCCCCAGAAATGATGCTGACTACTCATTAACTGGAAGGAGAAAGAACGGACTCCCAGCTCTCTCCTGCTTAAAGGAATAATTTGTACTGATTAGGGAAGGCATTTGTTCAAGTCTGCAAATCCTTTTAGGAACTAGAATCACTTCTATGCTAAAAAGGCCTGCGCAGAGCTTCTAACTGATGATAATTACTAGTCAATTACTCTTTTGTGAAGCCCTTGCGCCCAACAGAGCACCTTGAGCGGATGGTGCCTGCAGGCCCTGCCCCGCTCCTCCAGCATCTCACACTGGGAGCCCAAGCTGCTGGCTCTAGGAGACCAGCTATGGGTCCCAATCTGGTTTGCAGCCCACATTTTTTTTGCTATATAAAATACAGGTGTGCCACTTGGGACATACTTAACTAAAAAATTATCTGTTGTTTATCTGAAATTAAAATTAAAAATTAAAATTTAACTGGGCATCCTGTATTTTAATTTGCTAAATCTGGCAATCCTACATGCTACCCACCCCTTTCCCATGAGCCCTGTCACCTGGCCCCTTCAAATCATGAATCACTTGGATAAGAATGCCTTTTCCCCCCTCGACATCCCCATGGTTTGGGTTCCCCAGAATCCACGAGGGGTGGGTGGGCACAAATGTAGATTGATGCCTAACTATATGCCAGATATTTTCCATATTCTAAGTCACTTGACTCCCCACCACAGCCCTCTGAAGTGGTATTCTTCACCTGTTCCATGGTTGAGGAAGCTGAGTATCAGAGGTTTCTCACAACTTTCTCACTTTCCCCCGTACGTGGTCAGACCAAGATTCAAATCCATGTCTGTGGATTCCAGGAAGAGTGGACAGTGCTGGGCTACCTCTCCAAGCCCCTCCGTTTCCTCCATACAATGGGAGACAAGGGTAATGGTGCCTGCCTCACACAGAGGATTGAAGGAGATGCTGTATTGATGTAATGACTGGAAGGCCTGGCTCACGGTTAGGCCTCAGTACTTGCGGATGGCTTTTGGGCTCGTTTCCAGTTTCCACCTTCCATAGATCCAAGGCTGTCCGGTCCCCACGGCGCTGTAGCCTACGGGAGTCCCTTTGGCAGAAGCAGCAGCTTTAGGGATGGGGCTAAAAGCCAGGAAGACTTGCAACTGTGCCCTAACTCCAAGCACCTGCTTTGTGGTCTATATAATGAAGGGTAATTGTGCCCAAACGCTCAGTGTGTAGAGTGATGTGTTAATGGTTCAAAAGGGCCTTTGAAGTCCCAGACCCACAAGCAGTCCAAAGCCATGCGTGAATGTTCACATCACCACCTGGGTATTTCCCAAGCCATGCCCTCACTGCCGACAGATGGCCTCATCAGAGATTTTGGACAGTCAGACCTTGTCCTGAGAGAATGGCAGTATTCCTCAGTTTCCCATCCAGGTGGTACTGGGCACTGCCTTCCTGAATATAATCCTCCTCCCACCACTATGATCTGCTGCCTGATTGGACTTCCTTTCAGGACCTGCGCTTGGCTCTTCCTAAGCATGGCCTCTCTCTAGTGGATGGGTCAAGTTCTAGGTCCCAACACCCCTTGTCAGCACATTAGCCTGGGTCATGCTAGTTGGGGTTCCAAGATAACCCATGTGAATAGTTGGAAAGAGTTCCACTGGGGTTCTCAATTGTCTTCCTCAGTGTTCTGTAGAAACCCATGGAATCATGGAATCTGTGGTTGATAAAGAGGATTGGAAACAATTCTGGGCCTAAGATGCATTTCTCTGAGGGCTTCAAATTCTTCCAGTCACCACAGTAACTGAGCACCTGGTTGTCAAAGACATGACGTAGGAGAGGTAAAATCAAGAGCCGCCCAGGTCTCCTCTGAGTGATTAACAAGTTAAATTACAAATGGCATGGAACTAGGTAGGTAGGTAGATAGATAGATACTTCCTTAGCATGAGCGTCCAGAGGAAGCTTGAGCTTTGAGGGCGGTGACCATGGCTGTCCTGGTTGCTGTTGTAACTCTTGTCCCTAGATCAGTGTCTTTTACATGATAGGTTCTTACATTTGATGATGGATGAGTGGTTGGTTAGATGGATGGATGGATGGATGGATGGTTGGATGGGTGGATGGGTGGATGGATAGCATCCAACATTCAGGTACAGTTTAGTAGAAAAAGCCAGGATGACACTCTAGAAGGAAGTCAAGAGAAGTAGCTCTGGGGCAAAGCTGGGCAGCCTGTTGGAGTCCTCCTGTGCAGGCCTGGTGGGGAATTGTGTAGATGGAAGGACTTGTGCCTAGAATCAGAGCCATAAAAAAGAGACCCAGTATGTCTGTTCTTCCAGACTCTCAGATACATCCCCATTCTCTGCCATTTTACAAGGCCACACCTTGGTGCATTCTTGACTCCTTTCCTCTCTCATAGCCTACATTCAATATATCATCAAATCCTGCTGGCTCTACCTTAGAAAGACACCCTATCACTATAGTTCAATTTTTTTTTAAAAAGGACAAAATAAAAATACTTCCCAAATGCAAATACATCTTCATAGTTACAGTTTTCATCTTGATTCAAGCCATTGTATCTCTCATCTGGATGGTTTCAAAAGCTCCTCACCATCTCCCTGCTGCTACTCTTGCCCCAAACACCAGTCCCCTAACAGCAGCCACCATGATTCCTTTAAAAAGTCAGATCAGATTCTGTCACTCCTCTGCTCAGATTCCTTCAATGCTTCCCACCCCAACTCATTCAGACTGGAAAAAAAAAAAAAGTTTTACAGTGACCTGTAATGCCTCACACACCTGGACCCTATTCTTTTGCTTACCAATTTCCCCCCCTACTCACTGCTTTTCTGCTGCCCTGGACGACTATTCCTCAAATATGCTTGTGTGTTTCTCACCTCAGGGCCCCTGGGCTTGCTCTTCCTTCTGCTTGGGCATTTCTAGATGGGCCTCATCTAGCTCCGAAGTCAGCTAGAGATGAATTTTATACTTGATGCTTCTGCTCTGCCATAAAGAAATTTCTGTTTCCAATTAATCGTCTCTTGGACCCTAAGCTGGCTCCTCCCCTGACCAGGCCTGCCTAGAGTATACTCAGGTCCTTGCCAGGAGAAAAAGCCAGTAACAGTCAGTGACTCAGAGTAAGGAATTCGAGAATAAGTTAGGTATGGTTGTGTAGGTCGTACACTGCACAAAGGCACAAGTCAAGGTGCCCAATAGGGGCTGGAATCCAGCCTGAGTGCTGCTTGCTAAGCTTGCCCAATGGTGCACCCCCCTGCGGGTTGCATCCTCCCAGAGTTAGCAGAGACCTGTTTAGAAGCTGACCCAGCTACAGGGACAGTCTGAATGGGAGACAGGTGACAATCAAGCAAGAGACCCAGAAGGCATATGCTATGGCCCGAGTCTTGATTTTGGAAATAGTGGGTTCTTGGTGGGGCTAAGAGTGGGAAACCAGCAAGAGGCAAATGCTAAGCAGCTAGGTGGGTGGTGGGAAAACCCCTGCCTCTCTCAGCCTCTCCAACTATATAATGTGGGTTCCAACTAGACGGGGGTTAGGGAAGCCTAAAACTTGTTTAGAATTAATGGAAGCTAAAGACACTTCTGCAGAAAAGGACACACACACACACCCTAAATTTTGCACTGGATTTCCAAGGGCCCACGGCACCCATCTCCCCTACCTCCTATCTGTGGCTATTAAGTCAAGTACCCTTGGTAATCCAGCATGTCTCCGAGCCCTCCCAGCTCAGATGCAAAATCTCAGCAGCATCTAAACACGCCCAGGAGGCACCTGCTCCGTGGCAGCTGTGTGCGCAGCCGCGGCAGCTGTGCTGGGGGCTGGGCTGCGGGGAAGGATGGAGATTTGGGGAGAACATATGGCAGGGTGGTCCTGCGCGGCTGGACCCTCCTTGACCCAAATGACCAGGGACCTCAGAAGGAGGTTCTTCCCCTCCCTGCCTCCCGACCCCAGAATCCCTCCCGTTCTGTCCCTTTTCCTTCTAGAAGGAAGAGGCAGAGCCCTGGCTGCCTCGTCCTCAGCGCAGACAGCCCCATCACCAAAGGGCCCAGACAATTAATTACCCACCATCATGGCGCCGTTTAGCCTTCAATTTTCCTGACTACCGCAAGGATTAACTCAATCTGTGAGACTTCACTGGGCCATTTAAGGGAGCATCATAACTCTTTCTGTTCCCCAGAAATTGTAACCCGGACTCGGTTTTGTAATGCTAATTGCCTTATCTTCATAAATTCTACAGTCTTACATAATTTACCCGCATTGTAGCAGGATTTCCCAAGAATAAAAAAGCAGGTGCCGTCAATGGTAATTTGAATAAGAAAAGACATGTTAAGTGGTTCTTCTCTCACTAGTAATAGAAATTAATTAGCTTTGAGCCGCTTTGGAGGTTTTTGCATTTTTTGCTGTAACCTGTTATGTTTTCTAATTGTATGGAAAGAAGGTTTGATTTGATCACATTATTTGGTGACGGAGAGGCCTCTGTTTGGAGTCAAAGGTACAGAAGGGTGGCAGCCAGAAGAGTGGGAAGACACCGAAGGCGTGCAGAGAGCGTGGGCTTTGCCGTCAGAGAAACAGGAGTTCTGAGCCAGGGTGAGCCGCTCGCTAGCTCTGTGACCCTGGACCAATCACTTCCCCCGTTTACACTTCAGCTTTCTCATCTGTAAGACAGGGGTCGGCAGCTCCACTGGAAGACGGGACATCTGCCACTGAGCAGTTAAGAGCTTTGGCTCTGGAGCTGGACATGCCCAGCTTTGGATCCTGCGTCCACCGCTCACTTGTTCTGTGACTTTTCCAGTTAGGATGCCTTAATTCGAGAAACATAACATGCCATTGAAACTGGCTTAAACAACCGGAAAATGTATTGCCTCACACGGGAACACGAGCTCTCAGGCAGGCTGCGGGAGTGGTACGGTTGGTGATGAGTAGACCAAAGATCTAAGTCTTCTTTCTCTCTTCGCTCTCCTTTATCCCAGTGCTGCTCTCCCCCTTCCCTGGGCAAGGAGTACAAGTTTCCTGGTTCAAATCTAGCAGAAAGGGGCGTGAGCCTCTCCCCCTACATATAAATCCTTTCCTTCAGTCCGATGGAGCCCATTCGTTTACCTGTCCATCCCTGGAGCAATCACTGACTCCAGGAGAAGGGCACCCATGGACTGTTAGACTAATAGGTGTCTGCATCCGTACAGCGGGGATGGGGACTGCTTCCCTTAAATCCTGTCTGCTACTACCCAGTAGGCGCACTACAGTGACCTTGGCAAGGTATTCATCCCCTCTGAGTTCAGTTTCCTTGTCTACAAAATGGGGACAATAAAAGCCCCACCTCCCAAGGTTGGTGAGAGGACTCATAATACAGATCTGAAGCACGGTAGGCCCTCCATACATGCTGGTTTCTTCTTCCGGCTCTCGTATCTCTTTCCTTGAAATCCTTGAAAGAAATCCTCCAGCAGGTTATTCAAAGCAACTCTGGGGGCTTTGGAAGGACTAAGAACAGAGGAGGAGAGAGAGAAGAGAAATAGTTTCCCTGAAGGTATTTTCCCAAGTGGCACCTTCTCAACCACGAGAACGCAGCAGGTAAGGGCAGGTGGCTCTGAAGAGAAGCCTTATTAAAGCGGGGCAGAGAGGCACGGAGAAGGTGGTCAAAGGTCGATCTGGTGTTTTACACACTTGTACCAATCCCTACCACACATCCCACCTCGGCTCACTCAGGATGATTGCACCCTGAGTCCTGGCTGCAAGTCAGGGCCAGCCAGGTGACAAGCAGGTCCCTTAGCTTAGAAAGGTCCCAGGGTCTTCTCCCCAGTTGATTGGAGTCAGAGAGACAGGAGCTGAAAGGCAACTCTCCAAGCGGCTGGTTGAAGCCCGTCTTGGCACAGCTTTTAAAAACCTGAAGTCTAGAGATTGTCAGACTGGATAAAAATGCAAGATCCAACTATTTTCTGTCCACACACACAAAATGCATTTTGAACGTAAAGACCCAGATAGGTTGACAGGAACAGGAAGGGGGGAAAGATATAGTGTGTTCTTTCTTATGTAAACAGTGAGCATATTAAAAGCTGCGTGGCTGTATTCATATCAGACAAATTAGACTTCCAGATAAGAAATATGATGAGAGATAAAGAGAGGTATTTCATAATGATAAAAGAGTTAAATCATTAGAAAGGCACAAGTGTCCTAATGTGTATCTATTAATGGATTCTCAAAAGAAATGAAGCAAACATTGGCTAGCATACTTACTCTCTCAGTAATTAATAGAACAACTAGACAAAAAAATAAATAAAGATATAGGAGATTTGAACAACACTATCAACCAATTTTATCTCATTCACTACAGAGCATTATACCCAACACCAGGAGAAGGCTCATTCTTTTTAAGCGCGCACGGAATGCTCACAGAGATAGATAGGCCATGTACTGGACTATAAAATATGTTCTTATAAATTTCAAAAGATTGAAAACCTACAGAATGTGTTTTTGATAATAGTGGACTTAGAAATCAGTAACGCTGAAGTATTTGGAAAAGCTTCAAATAATTAGAAATTAACGCACATCTGAATGACCAATGCATCAAAGAAATCACAAAGGAAATTGCAAAATACTTTGAACTGAGTCCTATTAAAAATACACATATCAACACCTGTGGGATGTAGTCTAAGCAGTGCTCCGAGTGACATTTGCGTGTGTGTATGTATGTGTGAGTGTGTGTGTGTGTGTGTATTTAAATTCTTATATTGGAAAAGAAAAAAGTTTTTAAATAAATGATCTAAGTTTCTGCCTAAGAAGCTAGGAAAAGAAGGGAAATTTTTTAAAAGGAAGGAAATAATAAAGATAAGAGTGGGAATAAGTGAAATAACAAAAAAGCAAAGAAGTGAGAAAAATTAAAGTCGAAATTCATTCTTTGGAAAGAGTAATAAATTGAACAACCCCCTAGCAAAACTGATCAGAAAGAGAAATTCAGAGAGAGGGAGAGAGAGAGGGAACATGCATCAAGATTAAAAGAGCTATCACTATAAATCTATAGATATTAAAAGAAAAATAAAGCAATATTTTGCCAATAATTAGACAGCTTGGATAAAATGGACAAATTCCTTAAACACGTACAGAAGCCCAACTTATCAACAATGACACAAGAATAAGGAGATAATTGGAATAGGTTTTTGTTTATTAAATAATTTGAATTTATAATAAAAAAAACCTTCCTCTAAAGAAAACTCTAGACCCAGTTGATCTCCCTGGTGAGTTCTAGTAAACATTTAAGGAATAAATAACATCAATCCTACACAAATTCTTTCAGAAAATAGAGGATGGGGCAATCCTTCACTCAGTTTATAAAGCCAGCCAAACCCTGGTACCAAACCAGACAGTGATATTACAAGAAAAGAAAGCCATGTACCAATATTTTTTTTATGAACATAGGTGCAAAAATCCTGAATAAAAAAATAATAAATGGAATCTGGAAATAGATAAAAAGGGGTCTGCATGATCAGCCAGGAATGCAAGACTGATGTAACATTTGAAAATCAATATAATTTACCACATTACAAAAATAAAGGGGAAAAATAATAGATGCAGAAAACTCACTTGTGAAATTCAGCACCCATTCAGCTCACAGAAAACTTCCTCAGTCTGATAAAGAGCATCATAAATGACAGCAGCAGTAATGACAACAAAACCCTACAACAAACGCCACATTTAGTGTGTGAAATACTGAGCAATTTCCACCTAATACTGGAAATAAGGTAAAGATGTCTGCCCTCGCTGTTTCTGTGCAAGAGTGCACTTTAGGGGTTCTACCACACAAGAAGAAAAAGAAAGAAATGCTGGAAAGGAAGCAACACTGTCTTTATTCACCAATGGAATGACTATTTATATATAAACGCTAAGAAATAAAAATTTTAAAGCTACTGAGACTAATGGATTAATTTAGCAAGATTGTTATATCCAAGTTAATATACACAAATCAATTGTATTTCCGTATACTAACAGCAAAGCACTAAAAAGTTTCATTTATAAGAGCACAGACACATCTAAAACTTAGGACTACACTTAACAAAGGAGGTACAAGCCCTTTACATTGAAAACACAATATATTGTGGTGCCTGAGTGGCTCAGCCAGTTAAGCATCCGATTCTTGATTTCAGCTCAGGTCATGATCTCAGGATCATGAGATGGAGCCGCATGTCGGGCTCCACACTGGGCTGGAGCCTGCTTGAGAATGTCACTCTCCCTCTCCTTCTGTCCCTCCCCACCCCCCCAAAAAAAAAGGAAAAAGAGAAAAAAAGAAAACACAAAATATTAAAGGAAAGAAGTTAAGAAAGAGCTAAATCAATGAAGAAATCTATCACATTTATGGATTGGAAGTCTCAATATTGTTAAGGTATCTATCCCCCAAATAGCTATAGATACAATGCAATCCCAATGATTAATTCAATAGGTCATTAAAAAAAAAAAGAAATTGACAAGTTGATTCTAAAATATACATGAAATTGCAAAGGGTCTAGAATCTTGAAATAAAGAACAGTGTTGGGGGACTTCCCCTGATTTCAAGACATAACAAGCTTATAAAGCTACAGTGATAACGATGGTGTAGTGTGGAGATAAGGGACAGACAATTAGGTCAATGGAACAGAATCGAGAGTCCCGAAATAGACCCCTCCAACATACAGTTATTTGAATTTTAGCAAAAACACCGAGGCAATTCAACATGGAATAAAAGTCTTCTCAACAAATGGTGCTAGAAACAAGTGGGAAAAAAAACATGAAAAAAGACACAGAACTTCATCTCCTATCTCACACCACACACAGAAATTAGTTTGAATTGATAATAGACCTAAATGCAATAGTTAAACACTGAAGCATCTAAAAGAAAACGTAGAGGGCAATCTTTGTAACACTGGAGGAGGCAAGCATTTCTTGGCGTATAACAAGAACTAATCATAAAAAATTGATCAATTAGACTTCATCAAAACTTTAAACTTCTGCCCCGCTATTTCTAAAATGAAAAGCCACAGACTGGGAGAAAACATTCTCCATACATATGTCTGTCTAGCTATATAAAGAAGTCTTAGAAATCAATAAGAAAAAAACAAACAACTCATAAAAGTGAGCACAGTGATGGAATATACACCTCACAGAGTAACATGGGAGAATGAGTACAAACACATGAGAAGTTGGTCAATATTACGAGTCATTACGGAAATGCATCAAGGCCACAATGTGATGTCACTTGACAACCACTAAATGACTCGCATTAAAAAGGCAGAAGATACTAAGTGTTGGCAAGGATGTGGAGATGCTGGAATTCTCCATATTGCTGGTGGGAATGTGAAATGAGGAACTGCACAGTAGTAACTATACACTTACCTTGTGATCCAGATATTACGCTCTCAGGTAGTTACCCTAGAGAAATGAACACACGCATCTTCTAAAAGGCCCGTATGTGAGTGTCCTTATTCATAATAGCCCCAAACTGGAAACAACCCAAAAATCCATTAACAAGTAAATTGATAAATAAATTGTAGTATAGCCACACAATTGAATACTACCCAGCAGTGAGATTGAACTACCGATACATATCATAGCATGGATAAACCTTGAGGACATGCCGAGCAGAAGAATCCTGATTTAAAAATTAACCTCTGGTAATGGAAATCAGAGCAGTGTCTACCTGTGGGTAGAGATCGGACAGGAAAATCATGGGAGCCTTTTAGTGATGGATATATTCTATATCTTGACTGGGGTGGTGGATACATGGGTCCATACACTTGTCAAAACTCATCAAGTTATATATTAAAAAACTCATCAAATTATATAGTTAAAATCCATGCACTTCAGTGTAGATAAATTTTACCATTTATATAAAGAAAAGAAAAAGATGATCTGGTTATGGAGAATGGATTTGAGAAAGTTTTGAGTGGATTTGGGGAGAATAGTCAGGAGGCTATTCAGGAGACCAGGTGAGAGATGATGGTGCTTGGGACACAGCAGTGGCAATGGAGTTAAGGAGAAGTGAACAATGTTGAGAGATATTGAGGAGGTAACATGGATGAGGCTTGGTGATTGGAGGAAGAAGGTGTGTCTTGGGTTACTGTTAGACTTTTGGCATCACTCAATGAGATGGAGAACCCTAAGGAGCACCCAGTTTGTAAGATAAGACCACAGTGCAGAGTAAACTTGCCAGGATGAAGCTCTGATCATGTCCCTTTCCTGCCTATAAAATACAGTCCAAGCCTCTTAGACACATGAGGTCCTACGTGATCTGAACCCTGCTGACTTCTCCAACCCCAGGTCCCTAACTCTCCTTCCATCCCAGCTGGAATCCTGTGCTACATTCATTTCCAGAGCTGTTGTGTCTTTTCATATTCCCGTCCATTTGTATTATCTAACCCTTTGCTTGGAAAATCCCTCAA
This sequence comes from Ailuropoda melanoleuca, assembly GCF_002007445.2. Taxonomy (NCBI): domain Eukaryota; kingdom Metazoa; phylum Chordata; class Mammalia; order Carnivora; family Ursidae; genus Ailuropoda; species Ailuropoda melanoleuca. Next base: position 15,762,635 of record NC_048219.1, on the reverse strand, counting down.
CTTAAGTAAAATCTCAACCCTTTCTTTGGGAATCCCAGACCACTCAGTGCATGCTTCTAGTATAGGGATCTTTTGCTGTGAATTTTGCTTTACACATCTGTCTTTCTCAATAGATTGTGAATGACTTGAAGGTAAGGTTATTTCTTATTTACCTCTGGTATTCCTTATGCCCAGTGTCAATAATGTTGAAAGAATTGATAGATGATGAAGGGCCAAGATTTCTGTCTTTGCACTTACATTCATTTTGCAAGATCTTATTAAAGTCCCAATAAGTTCTCTGCAGAAGAGGAGAAAAGCTAAATCTGTTAGGTGGTGGCAGATGACATGATAAGTGGCATTTGACCAGAAAGACACTATGGGAGTGATTTCACTGCAGTAGTTCTCTGGGCTCTGTAAAATGAAAGCAGCCCCAGCTGCCCTGAAGAAAGCGAGACTACCACATGATGTGCTTGGGAAAGGAAGGACGCCACAAAACATAGAACCTGTTTATAAGAATATCACTGATGAGGTGATGCTGAAACCAAGTTAATGAAGTTGCTTTTGTTAAAGTCTTAGACACAAGGAAAGTGTGAGCTGGAATATTTCCTTTCCTGAAGATCTTTAAGAATAGAAGAAATATTACCTTACTGGCTGTCTTACTTTCTGCCTGCAAAGCACACGTTACCTTCTTTTCTATCTTCACTGCTTCTCCCTTGGTTCAAGGTCTTACCATCTCTTGCCTAAGCTACTGCAATAGCTGGCCAAGTCTTACTGCCCCCAACCCATCCTAGGCTCTGGCCACCAGAGCAATCTTTCTCGAATACAAACCTGACTGTTCCACCCTCTCCTAAAACTCCACCTCACTTATATCTTATAGGAGAACGCCCAGACTTATTAACGTGATCCAAAATGCCCTTCATGTTGTGGCCCTTTGCAGCTTAACTTTGTGCATTGCTGTTGGGAGGTGTGTCAGGTGGGCAAAAAGATTGAAAACTATCCTAGCCCTTCTGCTTTTCCTGCCATTCTTTTTAGATATTGCCTTGATGTTAGTTGGTAACACATTACCACAGATTCAACAGCTTTAAACAACATAAACTTATTATCTCACGGTTTCTGTGGGTCAGGAGTCCAGGCATGATTTGGTTGGGCTCTCTGTTTCAGGGTCTCACCAGGTTGCAACCAAGGTGTTGGTGGGGCTGTGTTCTCATCTTGAAGTTTGACTGGAGAAGAGTCCACTTTGAGGCTCATTAAGGATGTCAACAGACTCCAATTCCTCGAAGCTGAGGCCCTCTGCTCTGATGAGCCATCATCAGATGGCTCTTTGCCACTTGGGTCCCTCCACAGGCAGCTCACAACATGGGTGCTTGCTTCCTCAAAGCCAGCAGAAGAGAAAGAGCAAGACTGCTAGCAAGATGGAGTCTTTTGTTCTTTTTAGAGAGAGAGCATGCAGGTACAAGTGGGGGCTGGGGGAGGAGTGGAGGGAGAGGGAGAGAGAGAATCTTAAGCAGGCTCGATGCCCAGTGCAGAGCCCGATATGGAGCTCAACCTTATGACCCTGAGATCGCAACCTAAGCTGAAATCAAGAGTGGGACACTTAACCAACTGAACCACCCAGGCGCCCCAAGATGGAGCCTTATAAACATAATATAATCAGAGGAACGACATCCCATCACCTTTGCCACTATCTTTTGGTTAGAAACAAGTCCCAGGTCTCAACCACTCTCAGGACATGGACACTAGAAGAAGGGATCACAGAGGTCATCTTTGGGTCTGTCCACGAGATGCTATGGACTTGCCAGTTCTCGAGCCTTTCCTCATGCTGTTCCCTTTCTCTGATATGCCCTTCCCTAGCTCCTGCCACTGGTGTAGAGAAACAAGCACTACACTCGAGTGACTCAATGCTGACTCCAGACCCACCTCTACGAGTTGTAAACCACAGACCCCTTCTGAGAAGACTGCGTTGATTCAAGTCTGCTTCTGCTACTGAACCGGTTTGACTTTTGAAAAGATACTGATTCTCTCCCAGGCTCAGTTCCCCAATTGATAAAATCGGGAAAATGGTGCAATTCACGTCATGAGGTGGCTGTGAGGATTAGGTGAGGTGATACAAGTAAAATGCCTCATGGGGTGTCTGTCACACAGGAAGCCCTCGATAAGAGTTTTGTCATATCAGAGATGACTTCTGGGTTCAGCTGGTCCAAGGTATGTCCCAGTGAGTGGATCATGCCATGGGAGCAAAGGACATTGTCTCTGGATGGGAGCTCCCCCCGTTCTCTGCAAAGCGCACCCCTGGGTGCCTTACAGAAATGACTTATCTGGACAGTATCCTCCCCTGCAGTCCCTCTCTGCCCAGGCCACTCCTCCCCAGCCTCAGCAGGGGTCAGCACTGCGGACAGGGTCAAGTCCTCACCGGATTTTGACAGCCCTCCCTGGAGCCAGCTTCCTCCTAGTGGAAGAGAGAGCAGGCACAGCACAGCCCCAGGACAAGTGCATCTCCTGCTGCAGCTTTCAAAGCCTGGCTCCCTGGGGGCAGGAGGGGGGGCATCATCCACCTTTTCCATGGCTGCCTCTGAGTACTTTGAATTTCATTAGGGCAATTATTTCAAATGGAATTAAAAGGGTTTAAAATTAGACCCTAAACTCTTAACAATTAGTGACGCAGCGACCTGCCATCCACAGAGCCACAATAGACCTATGTCGATTGGTACGTGAGCACAATGCCAGTCTCCAGATTTGCATGCACTATTACAATAAACGGCTTTTAATAAAATGAATATTCTTAATTACCGCCGCATTAATAAGCTGCAAATTAGTCATCATTAAAGGCCCCACGGTCCCTCTCCACCTCTCTGAGAGTCACCGGTGGGCTTCATCAGCTTAGCTGCTTCTGAAAATGCTCAAGTTTTCTTGTGGCCTTCTAGAAGGTGGCCAGTTGGGAGAAACACCCTATATTGGCCTCAGGCCAGAGGTATGAAGACTGGGTCGGGTCTGTGGGATCCTTCCTGATGCCTCAGCTTGAAGCTGCCAGTGTTTTGTAGGCCTAGAAAGCATTAGGCCAGCTAAGGACCCTCAACCACCTTGATCACATCATTTGTTCACTCCTCAATCCATTCATTGATTTGCCAGGCACCATGTCAGAAAGACCCCCTGAGAAGATATCCAGCATCTGCTTGAAGCCCTCCAGGAGCTGGAGCAGCCCCTGCTAAAAGGTCTTCCTTATAGGGTCTAGGATCTGCCTGGACCCCACTTTTGAGGCACTGGGCTCCACCCCCTACATGCCCAGGGATGTTCTGGCGACAGGAGCCCTGTGGGAGTGTCATCTTGGGCAAGAACGCTAGGCTCAAAGACCTGGAATCTGCTCCTGAGTTACTGTGACAGCCTGAGAGCCTGAGCAAGTCACTTGCCCTCCTGGCCTCCGTTCCCACGTCAGTATGGTAGAGGCACTGATCGAGGCCAAGAGCCAGCACACTTTGTCTCTAATGGGCCAGATAGTAAGTACTTCAGGCTTTGAGGGCTAAATGATATCTGTCCCAACTACACAACTCTGAGAAATAGGCAGGAACCGAATTTGGCCCTGGGCTGTAGTCAGCTGACTCCTGGCCAGAGTAAGTAATAAAAGGTCTGGCAGATCTGGGGTGCTGTGAATCTGTAAAAGGGCTATTCTTCCCCAGAGAAGTTTGGGAAGAATCTCAGGCAAGCTCTCATGAAGGTCATTTAGACTGCATTATAGGATGCTTTGTTGTGGAAGGTGATTTGTATAAATGTGACAGAGGGTGTGCTGTCCTTTCCTGTTCCAGATTACACTCACCAACACACACAGACACACTGCAGTGGGTGATTTGATGGCCTCATGCGATATCCCTGGCACCTGTGAATGTTACCCATGGTTATTTTTGCAGATGTGATTAAGTATCTTGAAATGAGGCAATTATGCTGCATTAACCAGATGGGCCCTGAATGCCGCCATCACAAGCATCCTTGTAAGAGAGAGGTGGAAGGAAAGTAGACATGGAAGAGGAGAGGTGGTGTGGAGAAGGGAGGCAGAGAGTGGAGTGATGCAGCCACCAACTGAGGGACTGCCAGCTGCCACCAGAAGCTGGAAAAGGCAAGAAGCAGATTCTTCCCTAGAGCCTCTGGAGAAGTACAGCCCTGCCAACACCTTCATTTCAGCCCAGCGAAACTGACTTTGGACTTCTAGCCTCCAGAACTGAAGGAGAAAAAATTTTGTTGCCTTAAGTAACCAAGTTTATGGTAACTTGTTATAGCAACCACAAGGAAACTAATACACACATTTTTTCTCCTATAGGAACCAGGGATGTTCCTCATGCTTCTGTTAGCTACACTTTGGCTAGAAAGAGAAATAACAGTCATGATAATCCTTTAGACAGATTCCTGCACTGGGGTTTAGATAAAACATTTCCATATGCATACAGTAGCTCTGTGAGGAAGATGTTGGCATCTCTACTCCACAGGGGAAGAACTAGACTCTAGGAATGTGAGGTGTTTTGCCCAAGATCATTATTAGTAGGTGTCAGAGCCAGAACTTGAACCCAGATCTTTTGACTTCACGTTGACACGGCAGCCCAAGTTCAAGACTGTGCTAAACACACCAGCTGCAGGAAAGCAAGGACTATCAGATGGTTGGAGTCAGACTGCAGTTTGGGAAAGCAGTCCCTCAGAAGGGAATGATAGTGCTTTGGCCCCAGGTAGTGCCTGACTCAGGCTCAGGTTCTGATGAGGATTCACTGATTATCTGCTGTCCAGTTAGTTGGCAGACCTCATCCAAGAGCAGCTCCTGGTTGGGGACCAGCAGATCTATAGGGGACTTGGACCTACCCAGCAGGTGGGGCTTTTGTGAGTCCTAAAGGTGACTCTTTGATTTATGTCTTGTCACGCCATTTGTGATAATCCCAAGCAGCACTGTGGTGAATGCCAGAGAGGGGCATTCTGCAGCCAGCTGGCCCAGCATTCTTTCCACAAAACCACAGCTAGAGAAACCAGGCAATAGATGTATTGACACTCTTGTAAGTGCTAGCACGAAGGGGAGCAAACCCAGCCAGAAACCCACCTTGTTAAACAGCAACATCCTGTAAAGGAGGCTGGTTGTCTAGTTAGCAGCTACAGTCATGACTGCTACGGTAGCAGAGCTCACCAGACCAGATCCTTATTTGTTGGAAAATCCAAATGAGCACTTTAACTCAAGATTCTCAGAAGACCACAAACCTATTGACTGAATGATTGAGCAACCCATACAGAAAAGGATAATAGATAGTTTATCACACATTTAATTCAAGTACATTTATTTCCAATAATCGCAAACGATATATATGACATGATGTTCTAAAGTTGGAGGACTGATACTTGATTCCAAGATGTATTACAAAGCTATAGTAATCAAGAAAACGTGGTATTCACATAAGGATATAGGGATAAGTCAATGGAAAAAATAGAGCCAAGAAACCAACTTATATACATTCAGTTGATTTTTGACAAAGATACCAAGGTGATTCAGTGGGAAAAGGATAGTCTTTCAACAAATGATAATGGAACAACCAGGTATCTTTATGGAAAAAGAAATAGCAAAACTTGACCCCCACATCACACCATACAAAAAATTAACTTGAATGGATCATAGTCCTAAATATATAACCTAAAACTATAAACTATAAAACAGAACACAACAAGTATTTTGTTCTTTGTATTATATTTGTATTATTTGTTTCATAGTATTAGGGTTCTCCAGAGAAACAGAACCAATGAGACAGAGAGAGAGAGATTATAGGAATTGGCTCACAGTTATGGAAGCCAAGGAGCTCCACAATCTGCCATTGGCAAGTTGGAGAACCCGACAAGCCATTGGTATAAGTCAGTCTGAATCCAAAGGCCTGAGAACCAGGGACCACTGGTATAAGTCCTGGAATCTAAAGACCCAAGAACTAAAAGTTCTGAAATCCAAGGGCAGGAAAAGATGGATGTCCCAGCTCAAGAAGAAAGACAGCCTCCACCTTTCCTTCACTTTTTATTCCATTCAGGCCCCCAATTTATTAGATAATGCCTGTCCACTTGGATGAGAGCAGATGTCCCTACTCAGTCTACCGAACCAAATGCTAGTTTCTTCCAGGAACATCCTCACAGACACACCCAGAAATAATGTTTACCAGCTGTCTGGGCATCCCTTAGGTCAACCAAGTTGAAAAATTAACAACTAAATATATACATATATTTTTTAAATGAGTCAATTTTTTTTCAGATATTTCACAAAAGAAGATATATATATGGTCGATAAACACATGAAAAGGTGTTCACCATCATGAGTCATTAAGGAGATATAAATAAGAGCCTCACTGAAATACTGCTTCACTCTCACTACAAGGGCCCAAACTAAGAAGACTGACAATAACAAGTGTCAGGGAGTGTGTAGGGCAACTAGACCTCTCATATGTTCTTTTTTTTTTTTTTTAAGATTTATTTATTTGACAGAGAGAGAGAGCATGGTGTGTAGGGGGAGGGGTAGAGGGAGAGAGAGTCTTAAGCAACTCCGCACTGACCACAGGGCCTGACACGGGCCTTGATCCCATGATCAGATGACGGCCTAAGCCGAAGCCAAGAGTCAAATGCTTAACTGACTGTAGCACCCAGGTGCCCCAGAACTGTCATATGTTCTGATGGAAGGTGTGAAATTCTACAACCCCTTTAGAAAAGTTTTGTAACCCCTTATAAATTTAAGTGTACACTTATAATATGACACACAGAAATACCTAGATATCTACCCAAGAAAAATACATGGCCACAGAAAGACTTGTACACAAATACGCATAGCAGCTTTATTCAAAATATCCTAAAGCTGGAAACAGCCCAAATGTCCATCAACAGGTGACTGGATAAACTTGGTAAGTCCATACAACGGAATACTACTCAGCAAAGGGAAATGAGCACTGCCAGTGCATGCTACAGAGAAAACCTAGTGTATGAATCCATGTGCATGATGTTCTAGAACAGACAAAATTAGTGTATAATGATGGAAATCCCACCAGCCGTTGCCTGGGGAGGGAAATTTGGGGGGAAGGATTAACTGAGAAGGGACACAAGGACACTCTTTGGGGAGATGGGAATGTTCTGTATATGGATTGGTGTGGTAGTTACACATGAGTGTACATTTGTCAAAACTCAAATGGGTTCATTTATCTCAGGTAACTTACTACCTCGATGAATTTTATTTTAAAAATACATACATATTGTGGGGTTCTGATCATTAATCTTCATATCTTTCCCCAAATAAACTGGTAAAAACTCACACTCGGATATGGACGTGAAGACAAGCTCTTCCCAGGTTTTCCTTTCTCTCNGCTCTTCCCAGATTTTCCTTTCTCTCACGTCATTCACATTCTAGGAATCCTCTAGCATGGGTCCTGTCCGGTCCCTGTCTGCTCTGGCTCCCTACACCCTTGTAGAAGATCAGATTCTGCAAACTCCCAGCCTCTGCTTAGGACAGCTGTTTGGTTTGGGGGGATGAGAGTCATGCTGTTCTGAGAATAGAACCAACTGAGAAAGAGATTCTGGGATCAGAGCTTTGCTAAGGCTAAGAAAGGCTTAGGTTAGAGGTCAGCTGGGATTCCCTACTATCCCTCTCTCTCTCCAATCACTGGACTACTAGACAATCTCAGCCTCTTCCTCAAGTGCAGACCTGCATGGAGAAAGAGGGGGTGCCCCAGTACAGAANTCACTGGCCTACTAGACAATCTCAGCCTCTTCCTCAAGTGCAGACCTGCATGGAGAAAGAGGGGGTGCCCCAGTACAGAACACAGGTGTTCCAGAAAGGATGGGACATGGAAGGGGCTCAGCCGCACTCTGTCCTCATTCCAAATTACANACACAGATGTTCCAGAAAGGATGGGACATGGAAGGGGCTCAGCCGCACTCTGTCCTCATTCCAAATTACACAGATGCAGGTAAGTCCTGGGGAAGACGTGGAGGAGGAGAGGCTAAGAGAGGAAGTTCTCACCATCTATAAAATATAAGCTGTGTGGTGGGGGCATCAGGGAGACAAGCTAGCAGCAGTGCCTATCATGAGGGTGACCCTATGTTCTATTCTTTCGGGGACAATCCCAATTTACACCTCTGTCATGTAGTAACTACAGATGGTGCCCCTTTCACCCTTGAAATTGTCCCTGTTTAAACAACTAATGATATGATCATGCCGCCTACCAATCATATGGAGAGGGTTTGCTTTCTTCCAATTATGTCAATGCCTCTGCTTCTCATCGTTACTTACTGTGTTTCAAGCCCAGCAGCGCCCTCTCTCTCTCTCTCTCTCTCTCTCTTTGAGTACCCAATCTACTGCATGCAGGTCCTACTCTACTGTAGGCTCGGGAAAGCTTTATAAGTCTAATTTTAACCAGTCATAAAAGGTCTTTTTGGCAAATTGGATCCAAGTGGCCTATTGGGTGAATTTACAACGGCCCTGATCTTTCTTGAGCATTACCATGAGATTCTTTGCTCTTTCACTTTCTCTCTGCTGTCGGGGGCGGGGTGGCTGCACTGCTGCTGTAAGAACCACAGAGATGCACGTGACAGGGTTCTGTCCTTGCAGAACTGCTAACTTGGACTATTGCAGCAACTCTATGTAACTCATACATACGGGGCAGCTCAACAAAGAGCCTTGAAGCTCCGAGAAGGAGGGAGATGGTCTAGAAGTGGTTGGGAAGAGGCACCAGGAGGCCATGGTACCTGGGCAGACCCTGAGAGGTGAGAAGTCTTGCTGGAAGCACAGATCAGTGAGAGGCCTCTCGGGGTCATGCATGCGATATAATGGTAGTCCTTCTGGTCTTCCCTGCTGCCCCTCCATCCCGGTCCAGGACTTCAGCCCCTCTCATAGGATATACTCCAACAATCTTCCACAGTGCCATCCCCTGGGCCATCCACTGCACCACTGCCGAGCTGTTTCCCTAAACACAACTCTGCTCATTCAACCTTCCTGGCTCAAGAACTTGCAATGGTTCCCCTTGCCTACAAAACAGACACCACCCCAGCCTGTCATTTAAGACTTGCCGCAGTGGAGCTCACCCCTTCCTCCTATTGTCATCTCACTGTCCCCGCTTACTCGAGACTTTTCACTTACATCTTGCTGTGCTCCTCTCGGGTGTTTGCATCCAAAGGAAGATGTCCTCATTCTCCAAGAATCAGCTCAAATTCTCCCTTCTCTCCACTGCCTTTCCCAATCCTTCTAGGCTACAGTGGCCTCTCCCGTTCCCTTTGCCTTGCTGCACTTCATTCATACCTCTTTTTGTTGACTCTCATCAGTCTTCTTTGTCCCCTATTTCACTGGGGTCATGTGCCCCCTGCCCCCACCAGACTGAGAGATCCAACAGGGCAGAACTAGGTCCTTCATCTCTTCGTCCCCAGGGTCCAGCCCATGGCAGGGCTCAGAGCAGGTGATTAGGAAGTTCTGCTGGGTCATGTGGAAGGGTCCCATGGGACAGCTCCCACATCCCCTCAGCAGACCACTGCCTACTCAGCTTGTGCCCTGTCCATGCCCAGGACCTCAGAAGGTACCCTTAATGACCAGCCAGCCTTTCTTTGGGGGAGTTTACAAGATAGCCACCTGACCCTCCCGGTCATCGTTTTGTCCTTTGGGTGGAACTAGAGGGAAATGAAGTATATTAGTTTACTTCTTGATTTTTGCTCCTCTTCAGCAGAGCCAAATCTAAAGTGAATATTGATGACTTTACAAAGCCCGGTGTTTGGTATTCACTGAAAACCATTGTGTATTCCCTAAATAGTTGGTTTTGTTTTCAAAAGTTCTAAAAAACTCGCTGTATTGAAATGCATGTTGTTGCATCGATTTTTCTAAAATACACCTTGTTATCTTTTCTTTGGTAATTGGTGACTGGTAATGACTTTGGCAATTTAACATGTTCTTGCAGACACTTTTCCCATTCCCCTTGATAACTGAAGTCAGGAGCGAGGGCCTGTCTGTCAATCTCTGACGCCTGTCAGCCTGCATGATTGACGGCTTTTGGTCCCACAATAGAGACCATTTTTGCAGCCCCCGTTCTGTTATTTTCCCCTCCTTTAATACTTGTGGGGGATGGTGTTTGCTTTATAATCTGCGTTTAAAATCCAACTTGGAATGAGGCCAGCTCCTGAGAAATTATCACAATGTCTTGTTAGCTTTGCATCAGGAAAATTCTCCAGAGGGTTCCTTAAGCTATGATTCCACCTTCTGAAATTACCTCTACTCAAAAATCTAAGCTTCAGCCTTCATCCTGATCCCTTCAAATTCCTGGAGAAAGGCCGAGGGGTCTGCCCAGCCATGCTCTAATAGAGGGCATGACCAGGGGGACCGTGAGCATCTGGAGCAGAGTCAGGCCATCCCTCTCTCCCGGGGCCTCCGTGTCTAAGCCCCCACATAATGAATGTGGGTCTGAGTGGCAGAGCTCAGCAGAAAAGAGAAAGCTCTGGGTCTGCTGGGCAATTATATTCCTCAAAACCCAGAGCAGGCAGGAGACTCTCCCAACAAACATGAAACAGCTTTTGGTTCCGCTCGACACCGCTGGGTCATAGGATTGTCTGAACCTTATGTAGAAGCAACTACAAAAGATCAATGAGGGTCACAGATTTAAGTGATGACGAGTCTTTCTGTGGTTATGAATAGTTTGAGGCTCACAGATCCGTTTGAGAATCTGATGAAACCTATGGCTCCTCTTCCTAGAAAAAACGCACATCCCTTCCTCAAATCCTGCCAGCAATTTCAGGGGAAGCCGCTCTTCTTCGGGGTCACATTAAGATCACCTGCTCTACGTGAAGGTAACTGGTGATCTTAAGCAGTCTCATGGCCATGTGACATTAGATGCTAATCAGGGGGCTGGCTACAGGAACAAAGTCTGTATATAGGAGGCTAACTCTTAGAACAAGTGCCCCTGGTTGGAGCTCCTGTGAGTGTGACTGGGAAGAAGGGGTGGGGGAGGAGCCCAGATTTGTAAATGTCCACTGCCAGGTTATTAGTCCACGGAGACTCTGGACAGGTTGGACAGCATTAAGCAGAGTCTATGCCGCAAAGAAGGAAGTCTGGAAATTTAGCTAAACTGAACATCAAAGCAATGTTGGGAACCCAGAGAAGGAAGAAGGTGGGTAGTTCAGAGGATGTGCAGTTTCTGTGTCACTTACAAAAAGACAATGTCAGGACAAACTCTGCAACGACCTCCTCCGCAGGCCTCCCTGTTCAGCGTGATCTGGCACATGTTAGGAAGACATGGTAAGTCATTCTCAAAGGGACTGAGCCTCACTGTAAAAGAAAAAAAAAAAGACTGAAATTTAGTATCATTCCCTTCCCCGTATTCCATCCTAGCCAAACTCCTATCTACTGTGTGTTGCCAAGCTTAAAACCCAGCAGTGTTTTAAGAGAAGTGGGTCTTCATTTACCCCACACTTCTCGGGCTGAGGCCCAAGCTTCTTGTTGCAGATTCAGAACTCTGTGTAAGAATAGTAACATCTGTCATATCTAGCAGGTACCACGTGCCAGGCATTCACATTCATCACGTCTTTTAATCTTTATAATGTGAAGTGGGTGTGGTAGGCAGAATAATAGCCCCACAAAGATGTCTTCGTCCTAATCCCCAAAATTTGTGTGTGCATTACCTCCCATGACGATAAGGACTGTGCAGATGTGGTTAAGTCAAGGATCTGGGGGGGCCAGTGTAAGCTCCCTTATAAAGAGGAGGCAGGAGGGCCAAAGTCAGGGAAGGAGACGGGATGAGAGAAGCAGAGGCTGGAGCCATGCCTCTATAAGCCAAAAAGTGTGGGCAGCTGAAAAAGGCAAGGAAAGAATTCTCTAGAGCCTCTAGAAGGAACACCGCTCTGCCGACACCTTGATTTTAGCCTCATGAGACCCATTTTGGACTTCTAAACTGCATCATAATAAATGTATGCTGTTTTAAGCCACTATGCTTGTGAAAATTTGTTAGAGCAGCAACAGGAGACTAATACAATACAACGATCCCTCCACCCCTCGTTCCCCGGATGCAGAGCCCAGGTCTCAGCGAAGTTATCTGACTCTGCCCAGAGCTGTGATGTCTCTAAGTATCCACCTCTGTACTGAGCTCTAAGTTTGTCCAGTTCTAAAACCCATGGCCTTAAACACCCGACACACTGCCTCGGTGGGCTCTGACCTCGCAATCAGCCACATCTCCTGCTACTGCCTCCTCTACCCTCTATACGCTTACCATCGACACTCCTACCTCACCTTTACACTACTGGCATCTTGGGGCCAGACTACAACCAGCCATCCAGAAGAGCTTCTTCCCCAAACCTCGCAATGAGCCACATGCTTCTCTCCTGCCTCTGCTTCATCATGGCCACGGTTGGGTGAGTGTCAGGACAAGTGGGAGGACCTGTGGACCACCTGCCTCCAAATCTGAGTTCCCCAGACATGACTGAAATCTGCATTTTCATGCAATAGAGTGTACATGTAAGAATCATCGAGGTGGCTATTTTGCTTCCCTGTTAGATGTTAGTTTCACAAGGATTGGGTCTTTTTCAGTTCTATTGTCTGCTTTGGTCCATTGTGATAGTTGATTTTATGTGTCAGCTTAGCTGGGCCACAGAGCCCAGATATTTGGTCAAACGTTATTCTGGTTTCTGTGAAAGTGGTTTTTGAATAAGATTAACATTTAAGTTGGTGAATCTGGAGTAAAGCAGATCACCTTCCATAATGTAGGTGGACTTCATCCAATCAGTTGAAGGCCTTAATAGAATTGACTTCCCTGAGCAAGAGGGAATTCTGCCAGCAGATGGCCTTTGGATCCAGACTGGGACTCCCCTGGGTCTCCAGTTTGATGGTCCACCTGCAGATTTTGGACTTGCCAAGCCTCCAAAATCATGTGAGCCAATTCCTTAAAATGAAGTTCTCTCTGCATAGCTCTATATCTCTGTATCTGTATCTATCTATTTGTATCTATCTATCTATTTCTATATAGAGAGATCTATCTATTTATATAGAGAGATCTCTATATTTATATATAGAGATCTATCTATATATTTATATATCTATATATTTATATATTTAATATATATTTATATATCTATCTATATATCTATCTATATATTTATATATCTATATACTTATATATTTAATATATATAAATACATAGATCAATTTATATAGAGAGATACAGAAAGATAGACATACACACACATTCACACTCTGTTGGTTCTGTTTCTCTAGGGAAGCTTGACTAATACACCCAGTTCAGGGTCGGGTTCATAGACGGCCTTTGCAGAAAAGCCTCAGTAAAATAAGTTTTTTTCTTTCTGGTCTAAAAGAAATAGGCAAACAAGTCCAGTAGGAATGATATCACAGAAGGTCTAGGGGCCCAGAGTAGATGGGCACTTTCCCCTGAGTCAGGATTCCTGAGAAAATGGTGTCTTTCGCTGACAGAAAGTGTTTGCAAACTAGAGTGAGGCTGGAGGCAGATATCTGGGGATACTGGTCCCTCAGGGGGGTGGGGGGGAGTCCTCAAAAGCGAAGAATATTCCTTGCTGTGTGTGTGCCCTGGGCCACTGGACCACTGGGCCTCTGAGGGGCAGTGGAGCCTGGGGTCTGGGACACCCAGACCACTGAAGCCCAGGACCCATGTTCGCAAAACAATTCTGAAAATATGTTTCAGAGTTTCTAATGATGCTTTTTGAGAACTGCTCTCAAACTACAGCTCCAGGCACCCTGGGAAGCCATCTCTGGTTTCTGGCATACCCTGTAGCATTTCACTCATTTGCTCCAATGAAATGTGTATGTGCCTTTTACAAGGCAGGCACTAGAAAGACAAGAGGTGAACCAGACAGAAAAGGTCTCTTTCTCCATGGATCTTATTTTCTAGTGCAGTGGGAGTGGGGAGGTAATAAATAAGATAATAAACAAGTCAAAAATACATGATTAAGGCAATTTCAGGCCCTAAGTCTCACAGGATGCTACAACAGTATGGCAGGCTGTATTTTCCAAAGCTGGCCACAACAATAGCTCTGACCGCACGTGTCTTTCTAGAACCTTGCCACAGCTTATAAGGAAATAGAGTCTAATTCCCCTCCCCTTGAATCTGGGAAGACTTGTGACTCACTAGGAACCAACAGAATGCGGCAGAAGGGAAGCCATGTGACTTTCAAGGCTAGTCATAAAAGATGATGCGGTGTCTTCCTTGTGCGATAAAACATTTCTCTTGAAGCCCCTAGTGCCCAGAGAGTAGACCAACTGTCCTGATGTACCATGTTATAAAGAAGCCCACATTAGCCTTCTCCAAGAGACCACATGAAAATGCCTTCAGATTACACAGAGAGAGGGGGAGATGCCCGGCCAGCCTCCAGCTGCCCCAGCCCTCCGCTCCTCCAGCTGCAAGCACCATTACCGCAACTGCATGAGAGATTCTGAGCCAGCCTGCCCTACCAAGCCCCTCCCAAGTTCCTGACCCACAGAAACCGTAAGAGATTAAAAAAAAAAAAAAAGGATTATTGTTATTGTGTTATTGTAAGCCACTTAATGTTAGGTTTATTTATTGCACAGCAATCAATAATTGCAATAGAGAGTCTCTGAAGGTAAGGGACTCCTTTATATTAGGAAGTTAGGAAAGCCTCTCCTGGGAGATGATGTATGAGCTGGGACCTGAATGACAAGAGAGGCAGCCACAAGAAGATGTGCAGACAAGCATTGCAGACAGAGAAAGGTGCACGTCCTGGGGTAGCCACACTCCAGTAATTTCAGATATGACTGGGAAGGCCAGTAGGGCTGGGGCATAGTAAATGAGAGAGAGAGAGAGCAGGAGGGGAAAGTTTCAGAGGGGTAGGAAAGAGGCAGGTCATGAAGAACCTTCCAGGCAGGCTAACCCTACATCCCTGTTTGCCTGTGATGGTCCTGGTTTCAGCTTGTTGTTCTGGCTTAGTAGTATGGCCCACCCAGCCTGCATGCCATAGTAAAGAGCTCGGGCATGCGCCACCACGTTTTTCCTTCATTCTTCCCAGTCTCTGGGCTGATTCCTCTTCTCCCCCACCCCTCCCTTCCCCCACTCCTCCCAGCATCTAAGAGACAGCTCTTTCCCTCTCATGCATCACTCTCCCAACCTTGCTATTTATTCCCCCTTTCCGTACCCACTTTGGAAGCAGCCTGGCCTGTTTCTTCAATGGTCCCAGGCAAACCAGACAGCCTTAAACCCCATGGGAGGTGTGAAGAGACTAGCTAGAGGGGACATTTAGACTCTAAGATCCCGGGTTCGAGTTCTAGACCTGCTGTGTCTGGCCCGTGTGACCTTAGGTGGCTTGCTTTACCTTCTTGGGCCTTGAGATTTTTATCTATCAAGTAGAAATTTTAAATGTTTACTTCACAGAGTTGTTGAAAAAGAACAAGTAACTCTTAAGAGTTGGTTTCAAGTCTGAGGACACCTGACAAGCAGAAAGGGGTTTTAAATCAACACAAGAGGTTATGAATGGATGCAAGAAAGAAGTGCCTGAGATTTGAGGGAGGGGATGAAATTGCTGGAGTGATGGAAGGTGGGGTCACCCTGGAGATGTTTAAGTTGAAAAGAGCTGGCTGCCTCTCTGGAGGGGGTTCTGTACTGAGAAGATAGCTGGAACCTGAGAAGATGACTTCAAGATCCCTTCTGTTGACTAAGAAGCTAATGTATTCATTCAAAGGGGCCTGGAATGAAGTCCCAGTTCTCTCACATGCTAGGTTGTCAGTTGGGCAAGGTACTGCCTCAGTTTCCTCATCTGTTAAATGGGGGAAATAAAAGTACCTATGAGGGTAGGGTTTGGGAGGTTGAATAAGAACAAAATAATAACACAAATCCTGTGTGTCCCACAAGTAAGTCCTAAAATGTTAGCGTGTTTTCTCCTGCTCACGATGTGCCAAGCCCTGAGTTATATCCTGAGGTGGGGGGGGGGTTGGTTACAAATATGAGAGCATTTTCAGAGCAGTGGCAGGGAGGGGACAAGTACTGAACATCAGCTGCCATCATGCTCATTTACGTCAATGAGGGGGCAGATGCAGGAAGGCAGGTACCCACTGAGAGATGGAGGGAGTCACTCTCAACCCCCATTGGCTTCCCAGGTCCCACTTCTGATCCCCATGAGGTCTGGCTGAGTTTGGTTTCTCTGAGACCTCATGTCCTTATGAGAGCCACCATCCACCCTTATCTCAACTGGTTGAGTGGAGTTCTTCTCCTTTTTAACCAGTGATCCCTGAGGAAGGCAGAAATGTTGGAAGGCATCTACATCTTGGGGGATCCCCTCAGGAAGGTGAAATTATTTTCTATTGGTCCTGGGGGAGGTTGGGGACCAGGAGCCTAAAGCTACATTGTTTGGGGGTGAGATTTCTGTGGAATAAAGTGCACGATCAAAGGATAGAATCTGGAATATGTAAGGCATGTTCAAAAACTGGGAAGTGGTACAATCTGGCAGGAATTTTGGTGTATGTCAAAGAGAGTGGGGAGCCCCAGGGCTGGAGAGGTAAGGAGAAGCCAGGTCCTGAAGGCTCTGCTTGGCAGATTGAAGAGATAGAGCTTCGTTCGCACCACTGATGGCTTTTACACAAGAGAAGGACTGAGTCAGGGACGATGAGTGGCCATTGAGTTTGAAGGACAGCTGCACTGTCCCGAAGTCAGAGACACTAGAGAAAAGGCTGTGGCAGTGGCTGGGGGCAGAGATGATGAGCCTGGGGCTAACACAGGCACAGTGGACATGGACAGTGGAAACCGATGGGGTTTAGCAAAGCCAGAAGGAAGGGGTGCTCTGAGTGGTCAGCTGGTCATGTGACCACCTCTCCTTCCTTCCCCCACCCCCCAGTACCAGGGGTGGGACATCATGGCAGTCCCCTGGATCACACGGAGTGAAGGGGAGTTTCCCAAAGGAACCGGAAGGAAGACAATATGTGCTGGGCAAAAACCAAACACAGACTGTACTTCATCAGACATTTCTCTAGAACAGTAAAATTTGGGGTAGGCTTGGGCATGCGGAAGAGAAACAAAAGACATAAAAGTTCAAAGTCATAGAAGTGTTCATGACAGCATTGGTTTTAGTAGTAAAACCTGGAAGGCACTGACGTGTCCAGGAGAAGAAACTGGTTAAATAAATTATGGGCCATCCATTCAAAGGAGATGTACCCTAGACTTTAAAAGGAAACAGTAGGCCTGGAAAAGTATCCATGAGACACCAGGGTTAACTCAACAATATGTTTTGGGTTTTGTTTTTTCTTTTAAGGTTTATTTCTTTATTTTAGAGAGAGAGAGCCCCAGCACAAGCCGGGAGAGGGGCAGAGGGAGAGAATCTCAAGCAGAGTCCCCGCTGAGCAGGGAGCCTGACTTGGGGCTCGATCCCAAGACCCTGAGATCTTGACCTGAGCTGAAATCAAGAGTCAGATGCTTAAAGGACTGAGCCCCCCAGGCGTCTCTTTCACTAACTCAACAATGTATTTAACATGATCCTATTTATGGGGATAAAGCAATGGAGTGATTTTTTTTTTTTAATTCCGGGAGGACAGACTCTTACAAGAACAGGAGTCATAGAAGAGCAGTACTTTCTGGGAGTTCTACGTGAGGGGAGGCCCCCGAGTTCAGGAGGGCACAGCCAAAAGAAAGAAGAGATGAGTAGGAGGAAGCAAGAAACATCTTAGCAGCAGCCGTGAGCGAGACACGTGGGGAGGAGAGATGTCTCATGCTGGCTCTTGCAAAGCCGTGCAAAGCCCCTGCGCTGTAAGAGTCACATTCCTCTTCAGGCTCCTGGAGTCCGATTTGGGTTATTTTGGATGCACTGCTGCGCGGAGACCAGCCTTAAAGCTTTCTTAGGTATATTTGGGTCACATCCATATATGTTTATATAAGCATTTTTAAAAAGTCTGAAAAGATATACACCGAACTGTCAACAGTGGTTATCTCTGAAGGATGAAATGCCAAGGGATTTTTATTTCTTCTGTATTTATTTAAAAAAAATTTTTTTAACCTGGTCATGCATTATTAGAATAAACAATACAGATCTAAAGAAAAGGGAAAAAATCTGCTAAAATCAGACAAAGTGCACAGTAAATAAATACATGTTAGCTACAAGCACACTTAGTAAACAGTAATTAAGTGACAAATTAAATAAAGCTAGTAACAGAGACAAAAATGGTAAAAACCCAAAACAATGGGAGAGCTCCTCCCCCCTCCCCCCCTCCTGCGCCCTGCAGTGTCCGTTCCACGCCCAGAAGAAGCCTTAGGGTGGAAAGCCTTTAGTCCGCAGGCTATGACCTGTTCCAGAAAGGCCCGAGGAGCCCCAGGGCAGATTTCCAGGCTGGGCAGAACCAGATGCTTGGGAGGGTTATGTCTGTGCGGGAGCTGTAATCTCTCTCTCCCTTCCTCTTCCCTCCTCTGTACTCCCCTCCTAACCCCTCCCCTCTTTTTTCCCTCTCTGAAATCTCAGCTCAGCAAATGTTATGGGAATCAATTCTACATGAGACCCACCGTGCTCTCGGGTTGACTTGCAGTGGTAGGGTAGGGGTTCCCAAGGAAACTGGGAGAGGCACATTTATCTTTAAGGAGCTCCTGATCCAGAAGAGACAGAGGCCCCACCCCAGGAAGCCAGATCTGTGTGACAAGGAAAGTGGCATAGAGTGGTCTGAGAACAAAGTGTAGGTCAGTATCTCTCCCTGGAAGGTCACGGTGACACTCGAGCAAAGAGGGCGAATGTAGGTAAGGGCAGCAGAGAGCATGGATGGGACCAAAGTTGAGGGGGCTGTCGGCTCTGCGTTCAATATCTATAGGTGATCTGCGGGGGAGCCAGAAGGTAGGATGTGTGGCAAGGAAGAGCAGACTCCAAGTCCCAAGTGAAGGACCTTGAATGTCATGCAAAAGAGCTGAAACTAGTGTTCTAGGCTTTGGGGAGTCAGCAACAGATTTAAAGGGAAGTGTGACAGTCAGGTATGCATTTTTAAATGATCTCTAGAGATGATGTGGCGGATAGATGGGAGGGCAGACAGAACAGTAACCAGGCTGTGGAGCAGACCAGGCATGACCTGATGAAGTCCCAGTTGAGGGAACAGCAATGGGGATGAGAAGACACCAAGAGAACCAGGCACACCCTAGTGGCAGGGGCAGCTGTGGTCTGGGGCAGACACCAGGGTGCTCCCCCCATGGATCTCTCTGGCAGACCATCTAGTTCACAGAGAGAACAACTCCTTAGTATGTATTATACATCCATCCTATTACACATCACTTACTCACTTTTCTACGCTCAGCCCAGGCCAGTCACTAAGACACACAAATAGGACACAATCCCTGTCATCTAGGCACGCGGAGTCCAGAAAGGAAGGTAAAAGATAGATTGATTGTAAAAGTGGTCCCAGTTATTCCTTTCTCTGTGTGTGTGTGTGTGTGTGTGTGTATACGCGTATACATATATGCCTTTGCAAAGTGACTTTGGAGTTCCTCTTCTATGAGGTGGAATCTATTTCTCATGCCATAAATCTGGGCTGTCCTATGATTTGCATTGGCAAAGAGAATGTGACTGTTCCATGCCTAAGCCTCAAGAAGACTGGGGCCCAGGCCCTCAGTCTCTTGGAAACTTGTCAAGCCATGAAAGACCATGTGGAGCACAGCCAAGTCTGCTCAGTGTCCCAGCTGGCCCTGAGGAGATAGAAGAAAGCACAGCAAGATCGGCCCAGCCCAGGCCAAATAAGCAGTACCTCCCAAATGACTCAAATTCATGAGCAATAATAAGCAATGTTCATATTAAGCCACAAGTTCTGGGAGGTTTATTATGCAGCAATGGCTAACTGATTCAGCATATAATAAACTAATTCTTTTCAAAAGCATACTAGAAAAGCTCATGACCCAGATGTCACTAGGGGTCATACACAGCTTCTGGTCTCATCCCCCTCCCACCTAGAAGCAGGGATCAGCACTTGGTCTTATTCCAGGGAGACAATTCTCCATGGGTCTCTTGCATCTCTGCATACTTTGCAAGCAGAGGTTCTGACTGTCTTTGTTTGGGACTGTCCTTTAAAGTATGTTTGTAGAGTGAAGAGCCCTGGAAGCTGGAGATAGTCTCTCTCCAAGCACAGGAAAGGTCTGTTTGTTGTCTGATATAATAAAGATATATCTCTTTCCAGGCTTACTGCTCATTATAAAAGATGCAGGTTCCCTCAGCGAGGGGTTCCTCACGTGTCCTGAAAACACTGCATGTGCTGCCATTAGCTGTCCCCGTGTCAACCTGAGTGAATTGGGAGCTTCAAGAACTAGCACGAATGCTGACATTCTGGCTAGTGCTACTGTCGTGAGTCACAGTCCCTTGTGTCTGATTCAAGGGTCCCCTGTGTCCTGCCAGCATCCATGACACTGTAGCAAGCTAACTTGTTAGCTGGCAAGTAGGCTGAATCTCAGAGCCTTCGCAGTTCTTGATACTTGCCCTTCCAGAAGCAATTTAATCCAGTTCCACAGAGGCTTAGTGAATAACATGTTTCACCAAAGATGTCACGGGGAGACGAAAGAAAGGTTTACATAGCACACCATGCATGAAACTTAACAAAAATCCCCCAGGAAACACTTAATTCCTCCACACAGCTCACCAAACTTTGTCAGCCATCAGCGGCCTCTCCTCCTTACAAGTCCCTCCCCAGCTCCCCCCGCCCAGTCAGCCTCCCAGATCGACATGTCCACCCCCAACTCTTTTTGCAGTGATTCCTTTGCTCAAGCAGAGAAATTTGGCACCGGCTTCCCCCAGTTTTGCTGGTCCAGACCCCCCATGCCCATGACCTACCACAACAAAGGACGTACCCTTCTTGGAAGGTAGTTGGATAAGACAAATGATAAATAACTCCTTTCTCAGAATTTTTTTTCTGACAAAGATGTAAGCAATGTGCTGCGAAGGTGCAAAGGAGGGGAAGATATGTCTCTGCCTGGGAGATCTAGTAAGGATTTGCGAACGGTAGCACTGATCCCTAAAGGATGCATAGGTTTTCCAGAGAGAGAGCTGGGGCCTAGGGTTGGGAATGGCATGCAGTGAGGGTGGGGGTGGGAATGGGGAGAGCCTTCTGAGGCTAGAGGTGTGGGGTCTGGGGTGGAAAGACTGGCATGGGGAACAATCCAGAAGGCCTGGAACACACTGAAGTTTGCAGAACAGAACGGGCCATTGAAAGCACCTTGAAATGTAGCCCGTCTCTGGGTGCTGGGCACATGTGTGAGGCTCTTTATGTTCACACGTGAAATATCAAAGCACAAGGGCTCATAACCAAAGGAAACACCCACTAATCATAGTTTTCGCCAGCAACACCCTAACTGACATTTTAATTAACAAGCTGTTCTCCCCCCACTCCGTTTTTAATATAAGGACTTCTTGTTGCTTTAAATCTAAAATTAATTAAGTGAGAGTTCTCCTCTGGAGTGGAGTATATGGCTCATGCTAAACGGACGGGAGTGATAAGGTAAGATATATGGCTGGAAGCGGGGGGTGGGGGCGCACGGGGAAGCTCTGGCTCTGCAGCTGAGGAGAGCCAAGCCAGCCCCAGCCCACCTATTCACTGAGGACCTGGGGCTCCTGGACTTTTTCCAAGCAATATTCCATTTGCATCCACGGCTAAGACCTCAGGTTGCTGAAGCTTAAAACACCATTTCAAAGCCCTACATGAGCTGGGCTCCATATCCCCAATCTCACCAAGCCCCACCTTATTCATAGGTCCAGGCACACTGGCCTTGCTGTTCCCACACCACAACACCTTCATTCCCACTTCTAGGCGTTTGCATCTGCTGTTTCCTCTGCTTGGGACACTCTTCTGGGACATGTGCCTGTCTGGTCTCAGGTGAGAGGTCACCTCTCTCTCGAGATCTTTTCAAATTCCTCTACCAATCCCTCCCCACCTCCACCCCCACCACCGTTACCCTGATTTATTATATTCACGGCACTCATCACCCGCTGAAATCGGGCATCATTTGTGTGGTCGCTCTCTGTCTTCCTCCGTCAGAACAGCAGCCCCAAGAAAGCGGGGATCTGAGCCTTGTCCACCGAAGATACAGCTGGTGCTCAGCAACTGTTCAATCAGTGGAGGGAGGGATGCCATCCCTTCTGTTTACCATGCTCTTCCACTCCTTTCCCTCTCTTCTCTCCCCACCTCTGCCTGGCACACACATGCTCATTCTTCTGGTTTCCACATAAACAACATTTCTTGGCCCTTCTAGATTGGGCCAGGCCCCTCTTTGATACTCTGTAGCATTCACCGTAACTGAAATTAAAAATTGTTAGGATTGGTTAATGTCCATCTGCAATGTAAGTTCCGTGAGGGCAAGGAGGGGATGAAACACTCCATACTCAGTACCCGCGATTTTAATTTTATTTTTATCAACATCACCATCATCATCATTACTGTCACACAGGATTCTTCTGATCAAGGCAAACAGAAGGAGACAGACCTTCCAAGATAGCCTGACACCACCATGCTCCCACTGGGACATATGAAGGTGTTTAGGGACAGCAGGCAAAGGGACTTGCATGATCTGAGTTAAAGTCTGCCTACAGTAAAAGGGATCTTGGCACAAGCACCCTGAAGCTAGTATACCACGGAGGCCCCTTCTTGCTGTTGAAATTTGTTCCTCCAGGCAATGAGTCCACTATAGAGAATCTCATCATTTTGAATGTAACATATTTTATTTATCTATTTTTCTCTTGATGGACATTTAGGTTGTTTCTAATTTTTTTTAAAGATTTTATTTATTTATTCGACAGAGATAGAGACAGCCAGCGAGAGAGGGAACACAAGCAGGAGGACTGGGAGAGGAAGAAGCAGGCTCATAGCGGAGGAGCCTGATGTGGGGCTCGATCCCATAACGCCGGGATCACGCCCTGAGCCAAAGGCAGACGCTTAACCGCTGTGCCACCCAGGCGCCCCTAGGTTGTTTCTAATTTTTTGCCGGACAAATAATTCAACAGTTATCCCTTCACTGCTTCACCATTGGATCTTTTCCTCTCCACTGGGTTGTTCCTACTGGCCAAAACACATTGTAATTTCTCCCATCTTAACAAAATAGTAATAAAAACTCCATCCTTCTACTTTGTCTTCCATGACCACCCCACTTCTCTGCCTCTCTTCACAGAAAGAGTCCTCAAGGACCTGCTTTTACTCAGTGCCTCCATATTTTCTCTTTCTGACCTTCTCTTGAGCCCACTGACAAGGGGCTCTCACCCACCACTCTACCAAAACACCTGGCCAGGTGTCCAGCGACCTCGCGAGGCCGGGTCCAGCTGGCGGAGCTCCTCGGGCTCGTCCTCCTTCATCGTCGGTGTCGTTTAGCACATCGGATCATGACCTCCTTCTTGGAAACTGTTTTCATTTCCTTCTTTCTTGGTCCTTGTTCTGCGAAGAGCCCTTTTTTCTCAGTCTACTTTTCTGATTTCCTTTGATGTCCCTGGGCTCCAAATGACGGCAGGTCCTGGGACTCAGTCCTTAGACTTCTCTTCACTGCTCACACTCATTCATTCCCTGGGCGATTTGTGTGTCCCTGCAGTCCTGACTACTGTCTACGTGCTGCAGACTCCCAGATACCCACCACCCACCTGACCTCTGCCCTCACCACCGGCCCCAGACGTTCAGCCTTCTGTGTCACCTTCACCTGAATGTCTAGCAGGCTTATTAAATGTGACATGCACACACCCTCCCAGGCATCCGAAATCCTGATGTTTCTATTCCTCCCCACCCCCCACCCCCACCTCATAAAGGGCAGTTCCATTCTTCCACGTGCTCATGCCAAAACCATGGCGTCAGTCTGGACTTGTCTTTTTCTCCAATGCTATATCCAATTTTCAGCCAATCCTGTCATCTTCAGTATTAATTCTGGATACTTCTCCACCATCTCTACTTCATCCAAATCTCATCATGCCTCACCCTGTCCCTCTCCCCAGTCTCCTTTCAACACAGCCACAGCAGCCGGAGTGATCTTTATAAAACAATGTGATATCAGGCCGTTACTCTGCTCAAAGCCCTCTGATGGCTTCCCATCTCACTCAGAGTAAAAGCCAACCTCCTTACAGTGACGGACAGTTGCTACATGAGCTGGGCTCTGGCTCCCCCTTGGACTTCATCTCTAACTACTCTTCCTTCTCTCCCCCACCTTCCCTGCTTCAGTCACACTGACCTACTTTCCGGCCCTCAAACTCACCACACCCACTCCTGCCTCAGGGCCTTTGCACTGGCTAGTCTCTCTGCCCAACATATTTTCCCTCCCCACACACAGACATATCCACATGCTTCACTCTGCCCAGATGTCTCCCCATCAGAAAGGCCCTCCAAAGAACAGCAGCCCCATCCCCCAGGCTCCCTTTGCACCTTCCCTGGCTTCACTCTCCTCCGTAGCACGTACGACCACCTGACATACTCTTTAACTTATTTACTCGTTTATTGATTATTGCCTGTCTCTCCGCAAGTAGAATGTAAGCTGTATGAAGGAAGGGGCTACTTGCATTTCGTTTACTGTTCTATCCCTGGTATGTAGAACGCATAGTAGGTGCATAGTAACTGTCATGGAATGAATGAACATCTGTATAACATCTGTGTGCACACCTGGTTTCTCCAGGTCAGACACAGGAACAGAACTGCTCCCTGACAGGGTGTGTGCATTTTCAGTTTTCCTAGAGACAGCTGAGTTGCTGTCCAAGGTGGCTGGCATCGACCTTCCCATTTTCCAGATCCTCTCCAACACAAGTTTTGCCAGCCTGAGGGGCGAAAGCGGTATTCTGCTGTTCTTGTTTGTATGTCCCTGGTTATTAGTAAGGTCGAGTTTCTTTTCATGTTTCCTTTGACTTGGCTTCATCTTTGCTCATTGTCACATTAGGTTTGCCTCTCTGGGCCCCAGTGCCCTTCTGACAACTGAGATCGGGTCCTCTCCAAGCTGGGAAATGTTCTCTGACGCAGCTCAGGTTGCAGGTGACAGCTGTTCACGGAGGGCTCTATAGGCCATGCACCTGTCTAGGCACAGAAGAGATGTCTGAAAACAATGGAGACAGAGTCTTGCTCTCATGAAGCTTATATTTTATGAAGACGAGGCAGAAAATGGACAAGGACACAACAAGTAAATGATGTAAATTCAGACCACGCTCCATGCCCTGAAGCAGAGTGATGGGTGGGAGGGGCTGGTGCAAAAAGCCTTTCTGAAATGATACTTAAGCTGGCACCTGACAGATGAGATAAAGCTGGCGATGGAAAGATCTAGGGAAATGCATTCCAAGCAGAAGGAACAGAAACCGTAGAGGCCTCAAGATAAGTTTCGCAATTTTGAGGGAAAGGAGAGAGACTGAGAGGTTAGGGTGAAGGAGCTAGACAGGCAAATATCTGGGGAAGAACATTCCAGTTGGAAGGAACTGCAGTTGCCCAGGTCATCAGGAGGGGGAAGCTACTAAGGCTGTTCGGAGGGACCGAAAGGGGCCACTGAGGCTGGAGTGAGGCAGAGGAGAGGGGCTTGCGCAGAGTGGGGGAGGATGCAGGGCCGGGGCTGCAGAGCTCTGTGCCACGTTGTGACAGTTCTGGATTTTATCCTAAAACAACAGAAGGATGATGAAGGCTTTATGCAGGGGAGCCCTGTGCCCAGATTTGCTTCTTTAAAAGAAGCCACATAAAGCATGGACTGGAGGGGACAAGGCAGGTTGAAGGAGATGGGTGAGGAGGCAGGAGTCGACACGTGATTTCTATGAACCTCTGAAGGCCCTAGTCAGATTTGGGGACCCATCACTCAGAGTCTGGCGGGGAGGCAGGGACGGTTCCACATCCCTGAAGCTAAAAAGGCAGGGACTTATTTTCCTTGACCCCTACAGCTAGAGAGGGGATGAGCCAGGACACTCACCTAGCTGCTCCTGCCTGGGGTTTGAGTCTGGAGCTGGTGACACGGAGCGACCAGGGCCATCCCAGAAGTCATTCCACTGCAGGGGCAGTGGCATATAGCAGCACAACCGTCACTGTGACCATCAGAGGAGATGCTGTTCTGTCCTCATGCAGGCTGCGGGCCAGAGGACACCAGGGGGTTTGGAAAAGCACAGCCCCATCTAAAGGGGCAACCACTGATCAGCCCCAGTGACCTGAGCCAGGCTGGAAATCAAGCCCAGTGTGGCCAGATCTTCCAATTTCCCAGAAGAAGCTGGAAAGCCAAAATTTTATGCAAATCTCCTGGTTTTTATGCTGATTACAAATGAAAATTTCAAAAACCCTGCAGGTTGAGGCAGAGAGGTCAGACACAACTTGCCAGTGGCCAGCTTATAAGTTCTCCTGTTTTATCCTTTTGAGATCAGGAAGTGCTCCCCTCCATCTAACAAGGTGAGAGGGGGACATTTTAGCAGAGGCCCAGGAGACAAACGGCTGGAGAGAGAAGTTTCTTGGCTGGAAGGAGGCAGCTGAGCTTCTGCTGTTTCCCAAAGTAGGAAGTCCAAGGGCAGAGGCTGAACTGAATTCTGAGAGCAGGAAGATGTGGCACCTGTGGATTAAAGTAGCATAGCTGGAAAAGGTCAAGGGCGTGGAAGAACAGCAAATGAGCAGGGAAACAGCCCTCATCTTTGGGTGGCCCTGTCTGTCCCAGGAGCATTATGGTTCCTCTGGAGAGAAAGAGGCAGCATTAGACAGGAGGAAGCCTCAGAGACCTGGGCTCTGCCACTAATGTACCAAATGACCCTTCGCCTATTGCCAGCCTTCCCTGGCCCCAGTTTCCCCTCTGCCCCCTGAGGAGCTGGGGCTAGATGAGCCCTAAGAGCATGTCCAACTCTTCCGTCCTACGCTGCTGAGATCCTCCACCCCAGTATCTGCAGGATAAGCAGCCTCTCCGGAGACGCCCTATGGGGGGGCAGCAGAAGCATGCTGAGACACCCCCCCCACCGCCATGCACTGAGCAATCATTTCTGGAATAACTTCAGATTCAAGCAGCTTTTGTAAACTGCCCCGTTTAAATTAAAACAAATCAATATGCTTTCTAAAATTTAGTCTCAGCTAAACAGCTGTGACAGTTCATAGCAACCTGAACTTGAAATGAACCCACCCTACGTATAAATAAAGCCTTTGATGTCTTCATTAGTTTCTCACATGCCATTTTTTCACAGTCTATCAGGCTAAGTGCTTTGCAACTTATATATATTTTTGCAGGAGGAGTATTTAACCTTCTGATTAGTCACCGCAAGCAGCACAATGACAGAAACCCTGATTTTGCACACAATGAATTTATTGATAGATTTAGCCCATTAGCTGTATTTACCTGTCAGTTCTATGGACACTAATGAGTTGTTTTTCAAGGACTAATGAGAACTGTAATGGCTAATGGATGTTTACAGCTTCACCGCACCGCACCATGTGATGCCGTAAGCACCCGCTCCCGTCCCTCCAAGTCTTTAATTGGCACCATCAGAGGACTCTTTAATTACATTTGAGCAGACAATAAAGATCCCGGCCAAATCAATGGGAGGAAGGCAGCAGGATTCCACAGGAGGCTGGTCACTCCGATGGGCACCAGCCCAGTGCTCCAGGCAGCACCGGAACTTCCCCCGCGACACCCTTTAGAGGTAGGAAGGGTTGGAGAATGTCCAGGCAGGACATGTGTCTACAGATCTGCCTCCCAGTTCCCTTCCTTAGCTTGTAGAACAGGGCTAGAGGTCATTGTCCTCGCAGGGGAGCACAGTCCACAAAGTGGTGACCCTTCCAGGCACCGTTGGATGTAGTCGAATTTTTCTATTCATCAAGGACAAATCTTCATATGCGTTACTTCGAAAGATTGGCCCTGGCTAAGGTGAATATTGAGCATATTCTCAGCACCATCAAGGGAGAATTGGCTAAGGATAAACTTAGGAAGAAAGACCTGATATTTGCAATACTTATTCACTCATTCATGCATTTATCCATTTATTCAGCATTTATCAAGTACCCATTGAAGATAAAATGCACCAAACAGTAAAGCTGTAATACTATCTCTCCAAGTAGGTGAATGAAGGAAAAGAGAACCTAACTTTGCAGGATGTTTTAAAAGAAGTAGAAGTATATTCCTCGCAATTGCAGACAGACTCATCGCAGAGACGTCTTTCTATACCAAGACGCCATACTTGTTGGACGTACTGTGACGTGCTTCTGGTCAGAGCCAGTATGACAGAGAGCTTAAGAACACCTCGTTCTTTTTAGCGGACAAAGCTGCTGTTGACCCGTTCTTCACAGAAAGGGCAGGGGTCAGTTTGGTTGATCAAATCTTCCATCAGAGGAGGCTAGGGAGAATGGGGAGGAGCCTGCGCATTGTTCCTGAACAGGAGTGAATTATGGAGATGTTAAGGAACTGGAGATATTATGCCTGGAGAAAAGTGAACCAGTATGACGCCACTGAGAGAAGCCATTTGTTTGTTGACCTAATAGGGTGCACAAAGATCACTGGATATAAGGCACAAGAGGGCAGCTATTTGAAGACCAACCTACCTGTAAGCTACTCCATTTCTGGGTATGGTCTCTCACCAGAGCCCAAGCCAGTCCTGGGAGGGAGGCCCCACCTTCTCAGTGCTTCCTGTGGGCCAGGAACACATTCAGTTTGGTGATGAGGATGCTGCTCGAGAAATTAGAAGAGCAGTTTCCATAGAGAAGTGGGGGTGGAAGCCAGATTGCACAAGGATGAAGGAAGGAGTGGGTGGTGAGGAAGTGGCAGCAGTGACAAGTTGAATGATGGAGAGAGATGGAGCAGTCACTCAGGGGGGTCAGGAGGACTTGAGCACGTTTATAAGTTTCTAGGAAGATGTCAACTGAAATGGGAAAGATTGGAAATGCAAGAAAGGGAAGGTGACTGATGGAGTGAGGTCTCAGATGTCTCAGGAGAGGGGTGAGAACAGAATAACAGGAAGAGGAGGAGCGGATCCTCAGAACAGGAGCCAGACCTTACCTCCAATAGGCAGGAGGGAGCAATGGAGATGCCCAGCGTTTTTGAAGTGGAAAAGAGAGGAATGGAGGAGCTTCAGTTTCTTCTTGTCCTGTTCTCTGAGAAGACCAGGAGACCTCGTTCATCTTGGACCAGTGCCTGGAGGAAAGTGGAGAAGATTCGGAGCAGCCACGCTAGAGCTCTCAACCCCGGGTCACTCAGCATAATAGGATTACAGAGGGTCCCTCTCAGGCATCCCAATGACCATCTTCAGGAAACTCAATCAGCAAGGCTGCCAGGCTCTGCCCAGGAAGGAATAGAACAGCAGAATGGTTTCCCCAGAGTTCAGGATTAGCAGGGAGCTGTGGGCAGTCAAGGGCATAAAGGTTGCTCAGAGGTGGGGAGAGACGTTTGATGGAAAAGCTGATCGCAGGGTCGGGGTTGGGAGCCTAGAGGAGGACAGATGAAGAGATCAAGAGAAGCAGGGGAGTGAAGACCCTGCTGGGGTTGAAGAGAAGATTCAGAGGGCTGGAACAGGAGATGGGAAGGCAAGGGAACTTGGGGGCCAGTCGATTTCAAGACTGACCTCAGGCTGGCTTGGTGACTAGCAATGGGGTCCTGCTCCCGTGCTGGGTTCCTCTGTACTGCCTCACTAGCCTTAGTATCTGGTATTCCTGGGGCGAATTCTTGGCTCCCTTGTGCCCCCAAGTCACAGGCTTCCTCCAAGGTATGTCAGAGTTCCCACCAGTTTCCATGGCCAGTGCCCTGAGTTCTTGTGAGAACAGAAGCATCCCCAAATCTCAGCCTGTAAGTATAGACTCACCTGGACCCTTTCTTTGTTTGGACCTTGTAGGCCCCTTCCCTGGGAGATGGGGTCCTATACTGGATCCTCTGAGGCAGATGCCAGAGAGACCCAACACCATCGATCAAGTCTTAAGAACTGTTCTAGCCCTCTAGAGAGGAACACGTGACTAGTGATGACTTCAGCCGCATCCAGCCAGAGTTCACAGCCCTTTTGGCTCTGAAAAGCTTCCGTAGGGATGATAAAGCCACAAAGGACCATGTTGGAGGCATCAGAAAAGAAGTCGAAGGTGGGAGTTGTGGTCACTGAGGAAAGGGGAGGATGGTGGGCACAAAGAGAAGCAGGCTTGGGGTTGGTTACCCCCATCCAGCGCTTCATTCACTCAACAAGCATGTATTGAACAAGTACTAGTGGGTGTCAAGTTCTGTGTTTGGCAGGGGTAACCTAGACAGAAAAGACATAGCTCCAAAGAAAAGAAGGAAGCAATGTGATATGAGGGTTGTGGGAATGAAAGGGAAGGGTGCAGGAAGACCCAGTCCACTGAGGTCAGGGAGGGCTTTCTAAGAAGGAAGATGTCTGAGCTGAGTCTTACAGAATGAGTAGAATTAAGTGGGAGAGGCATGTCCAGAAAAGATAAGAAGGTATTCATTCATTCATTCCCTGGCTGTCTCTGTGAGGCACTGTTCTACAGGCTGGTGCTGCAAATGAGAACAAAGCACTCCAAGTCCCCAGTGTACCCAGCATACACTCTGGAAGAAGGGTAACTGTGCTGTGTGCAGGGGACTGCGCATTTTTCAGCACAGTTAGAACCAAAGGTCTGAAAGCGTTAAAAACAAGAGAAAAGGGTAAGGAGATGTGCAGGGCTGAAGTCCTAAAGGCCATCTATTCTAGGACAGGAAGTTTGGAGCTTGCCTCGAACACTGGAGAAAGGCCACTGAACAACTTCACACAGCTACGGCCTGAATTTTTATTAGGCTATAGTTAGGTTGAAGGTAGAGTAAGAGTCAACACTGAGAGACTGTAGTTAAGAGACTGCCGAAATATCGTAAATGAGAAACAAGAGAAGCTACAATGGGGATAGAAAGAAGCAGATAATATTGAGGGATCTGTAAGAGGTTGAGTCAATTGAATTGGATGATCTGTTGGAGGAAAAAAGAAAGGGTTCTCATGCAGGTACCTGGGCGGGGGAGGGCAGTGCAGGCACTGAGCAGAATGCAGAAAGAAGTGGAGATTCACGGGGAAAATGATCACTTTTCAGTTACATTGGATCTGAGCTGCTGAGTATCACCGAGTGTCACCATGCTAGGATGGTTTTGTCTAAAGGTCTGAAGCTTGGGAGATTAACCTGACATATTGAGTCTTCCGAGTACTCGTGGGGGCTGAGGTCACAGGACAGGGTGGGGGCAATGAGCGTGCTCAAGGAGAGTGGTTATCATGCAGAGAGAGAGCTGAGGACAGGATCACCAAAACTGAAGGACCACCAACATTGAAGAAGTAGGAAGGGCTGAGGCAGAGTAGCCTGGGAAGGACCAGTCTGAAAGACAAAAGGAGATCCAGGAACATTGGACATGAGAAAAGGGTTTCAATAAAAGAGAAGGTGGTCAGGTGTCAGATAGCTCAGAGATTCCCTGGAGAGGCTGAAAATAGCCATTAGATTCAGATAAAGCAACATGGAGGTCTTAATGGGATTGGTTTCCATGGGAGTGAAGACAAGTGTGGTGGGAGAGCATCCATGGAGGTGAGGAAGTGGAGACAGGGCCCACCCTTCCAAGAATCTGGCTCTGAACAGAAGACAAAAAAGGCAATGAGGGAGGACAAATAATCACTGGGTTGAGGGAGGGAGGATTTATTTTTAGATGTAAAATGTTCAGTTTGTTCATAATCTGAGAAGGAACATCCAGGAGAGGGGGAGAGGAAGTGTGAGACAGGGAGGAGGTGGCTGGCAGAGTAAGATGGACGGGGAGGCTGGGGGGCCAGAGGAGGGTGGGGTGTCAGGACTGGCCAGGACAGCAGAGCAGGAAGGACAGCTCTGCCTCCTAGATGGGAGGAAGGGGGACAAGGCATGGGGGTAGCCCTGGATAGTTTCTGGTTAAGAAGCTAGAGGGAGGGGAGACATGGAAGGAGGTCTTCAGCCATGATGTGGAGAGTGAGGGTCCCCGTGGCCTAACTCTGGACATGGCAGAAGCCTTAGAATGCCTCATCTAACGTGCTGGGCTTGCGGTGACAGCCATGGTGGTGCCTCAGGGTGGAGGCAGATGGGGTCCATTGGCCTCTGCGAAGTGAGGGACAGAGGGCAGGGCCAGGGATCCAGGGTGGGCAGGGCGCGCTGAGTGCTTTCGGCTTCCTAGACTGCAGCTTCTAATCGCTTCTCTGACCTTCTCTCCCCTTTGCCTCGGAAGCCTCCTGAAGCCCAGCAGCAGGCAGGAAGCTCCGAGGGCCCCAGCCACCGGGAAGCATGTGGACCCGCGTTGGTGCAGAGACCAAGAAGCCATCTCCAGAGGGAAGTGGCCTGTGCCACGCCGGTGTACCCAGGTTGCTGTCAGCCTGGATGGCAATAGAGAATTTTGATCCCTAGGAGGAGAGGAGGGAAGGAGAGAGGGAGGGAAGGAGGGGGAGAACGGGGAGAGAGGAAGGAAAGCAACATTTATCTCATTCATACTTGGTGTGCGCGGAGCCATGCCGGGGGCTTTGGGAATATTCACTTATTTAATTCTCAAACCAACGCAGTGAGGGGGTGTTATCCCTGCTGCAGGGGTGAGAAACCCGAGGCTCTGGGTGGTTACTCACACGGCTGCAGAGAGGACAACGACAGGTGGGGGGCTTGCAGTCCCAGGTCCGTCTTCCCTCCGCGGCGGGCCCCTCCCCCCGCACATTCTGCTTCCAGGAGATTCTGCCTCCAGCACCGCTCAGACCCATGAGGACCTGCACCACGTGGCGGCTACACCGCGGCCTGTGTCCCCTCGCCTGGACAAGGCCTCCTGCCTGCCGTGGCCTGGCAGGGAACAGCCCTGTGACCACACACTGCTAAACACACAAGTCAAAACATTTTTTCAGATAGCACTTGACGTGGAGCCATAAGTCACGGGTGAGTTCCATCCATTCCTGGCTGTTAGCCCCACAGCTCCACCTGGGAGATGCGGCGTCATGCCATGGCCAGTAGGAAGCCACTAATGTGACATCACGGATCCTGGGGTGGGGAAGAGAGGTGGGGTGCGCACCACTGTATCGCGGGGGGCTTTCCACGGTGCTCCCTCCATACAGATACAACAGACATAAACAGCCTCTGGAGTATTAGCTCTAGAGTACAGATGATAATAAAATAATTAGAAAATGATTGTGTTTGAGTGTTTATTGCCTTTGTTTTAAGCATCATTTATTTAATTATGAGTTTATATCATTTAATTTTTAATAATGGCTGTACTTAACCAGTGGTTTACAAAATTCCTCAAGTTTAACAAGCAGCACTCACGAGCCAGCTCCAGCACACCGCCCGTAACAGCGGCTATACCCGTGCTGAGTGAAGGGGTGAAGCCGGGATTCAAACCTAGGGCCACCTGACTCCAGAGTCTGCACCGCCGCCAGCCGCCTGCCTATACTACGAGCTGCCCAGAAGTGCTTGGCAGCCGGGGCCCTGTGAGGGAGGAGGGAGGGGATGCCCCTTGGCAGGCACCACGAGGAAGAAAGTCGGCAAGGCTTCCGTCCCACCAAGGCGCAAGGCTTGGCTTCAGCTCCGGTAGCAGCCACCTGGCCTGCCTCTGTTGCTCAAAGCCTGCAGCAGCTTTGGTAATAAAAGCACAGTGAAGCCTGTAGGCGGGCCCGGCATTGCCTGGTCTTCCCAAGCGCCGGACCACACTGGCCCCCTGTTCCCCCTCACTCAACCTCCCAGAGCCTCAATGTACTCATCCATCAAAAGGAGTGGGCTGGACCAGCCAACCTTGAAAGTCCCTTCCAGATCCAAAGTTTCTGGAACAGGCACGATATAAAGGCAGCTGGAGGCTCTGCCAGCTTCAGAGGCAGGGGTGTGGCAGGCTCACAGCGGGAGCCCAGGGATGTGCCAGAGGGGGCTGGACTGGAGGCAGAGACCAGGCAGGGAGGAATCGTGCTGGCTTCCTTGAGAAGTCCCAAAGGGGCAGCTGAACGGGCGACAATGGCCACTTTTCTGCATAGTGGAACGAAGCCTGCCCGGGAGTACATACCCTCCAGCGCTTGCCCTGTTCCCAAGATGACGTCCGTGATGACGGTCACCTCCCTTGCTGATAGGTGCCTGCCTCCCTCTCCTATAAAGTCTATAAAGTGAGGAGGCCGAACTACACGGTATGTGACTTCTGTCTGCTCCATCGCCCGGGGAATGGAGACCCAGTGGAGGGGGAGGAGAAGGAGAAGAGGGGAAGCGTGAGGGACCTGTGCCGGCTGACCTGGACGGGGCGGAGAGGAGAGGAGGAGCGCCCAGGGGCTCAGACTGCCAGCTTCGAGGGTGGGAAGAGGGCAGGAGTGTGCATGTGCGTGTGAATGCATGTGTGCGCACACACGTGCCCACGTGCGCATACATGTGCGGGGTGGGTGGGGGAGGTTGCCTTTGGGAGCCTGAGTGCACGGTGCTGGCAGTACTTCCGACATATGAATAGCGCCCCAGCCGTGAGGCAGTCCTGGGGCCTGGGCACAAAGGTGGAAGCTGCCTGGGGAATGCTAGAAGGTACTGGGATCTCTGCGGTGTTGCCATGGAACCCCAGGAGAAGAGCAGGCTGGGAAATGACTGCTGGGTGCAGCTCCATCTCGAAGGGGCCTGCCTCACGCCTTTGGCAGAATATCAGGTGGGAGTCTCAGTACACAATGAGCCATTGTTCTTTGAGGCTTTACAAGAAATCTGTTTCCAAGGTTTTATGAATCATTTTGCTGCCGATCTTAAAAAAATAATAATATACAAGCCTCAGAGGAGGAAGCCTTCAGCTTATTTTCTCAGAGAGAGGGACATGAACTTGGGGAGAATTCTTTCCCGCGTCTTGCCTGCCCAGACACTGGATCGGCCCACAACTGTCAGAAAAGCCTCTTTGAAGTCTGTGATGCCACCCGTGACACAGGCCACCTCAGTGTTGAGCCTCAGCCTGGGAAGGAAAGTCTGGATTCTGAGGAAGGAAGGAACAGGAAAGTACCAGACTCGGGGACTGCCAAGGAAAATGCTAAGGCAAAGCCGTGTGACCCAGGCAGTCCCCACGCGGGCCTGGGCCCTCGGGAAGTCCAGCTCAACAGGAGCAGCCCCTGCAGGAGAACTCTTTAGGCCTCCCTGGGGTACCAGCATTGCCTTAGGGTAATAAAGTTCCCCCCAGGTTTGCCGTGAACTCATTTCCAAGAACGCACATGCCACTCATGGCTAAGCAGCATTCCCGGCTTTATTCTTCATTCACCGGCCTTCTAGCCCCCTTGTCCTTCTGTCTGTCTGCTGGCCTACTGGCTGAAGTTTCTCCCTGAAAGCCGGCTACAGAAAAAGCATGGGAAGAAAGGCTTGGACTCCAGTATCAAAGGCTCACCGGCTGTGCCACTTAAGGCATCCCCCTGCTCCCAAAATGCTGGGTCCCCCTCGGGGCACCTACCCTGCCTGCTTTAGACCAGCTCCCAGCAACTTGCTGACCCAACTGCCAAGGGTTGGAATCCAGACAGTGGTCTGTGATGCCCATTCACAGGGTGGTCTCTCTCGGTTTTGTTTGTCCAGATGGAAAATGAAGGGACCCGGAGACCTTGTCTAGAGCTCATGTGACTCTGCTGCCGTCATCAGTGTGGATCCCCATCTCCAGCTTCCCCAGACAGAGCTGCATTCCTTCACCTGGTCTGATTCTTGACCTTGACATGCGCCAGCTTCTGCTTGCCTTCCCCGCCTGGACTCCAGCCCCGTCTCGGTGTCTCCCCTCTCCCTACAGCCCTGACTCGGAAACACCTTCCAGCCCCAGCCCACGCTCCCCCATCTCCCGCACCTCCGTCCTCGCCCCCTCCTCCGGCCTGGCTCCTCCATGCAGATGGTCTCAGTGTTGGTTATTATTTAAGCGAGCTGCTTCTGGCTCACATGTTAATTAAAACCCGCTGTCCAAAATCTCCTGGTACAATTTGCAGTGTAATCTGTACCCTCTAGTGCATCATTGTATCTCTATTAAAAGGGATTCTCTGTAATGATGCGGGGATTTAATTAGTTTCTTTGCCAATGTTGTAAAACACGGTGATAAACGAGCCAACAGGTCCGCGGATCATTATTCTCCTCAAGATGAGCTTATTAGCTGATTATGAATCATTAACAAAGTCTACACGGGATTTTCTTATCTAATTCAACACAATTTTTAACATTCAATGCTCAACATCCATTTCTCTCCACCAGCAACATTGGGTGGTGATTGCAATCTGTATGTACGGCTTCTCGTTCTCTGCTGGGGTTTTCTCCCTCTTCATATTTCATTGTAGATATATTGACGGGGACAACTCAATATATGGTCCTCAGTATTTAGATATATATTATGGCCTCCGATATTTAGATATATATTGGAGACCGTATGGTGAAGGACTCAGGGTCCCATTTTACGGAGGGAAAACAGCCACCGTGAGTGGGGCCTGGGAGTGTGTTTTTGTGCGCACACTTGTGTACGTGTGTCTATCTGTAATAGAGGGACCAACTGGGGCTGTACAAATTCCCATGCGCATGGGCGTGCGTGCTGTGTGTAGTCACATGTGTGTGTCCATGGCCTGGGTATGGTGCTTACTTGTTCAGCACACATCACGTGCATCCGTGTCCATGTGTGTGTGTGCATGTGTGCACACAAGTACATGCACATAGAGGGGAGAAATTCTGGACAGGCTTTCACACTGACCTCGTTCAACCACCCTGTGACATGTCAGTGACCCCCCAAAGTTTCAGATGGGCCCCTCCTAGCTTCCCAGCTTGCGGTCGTTCATTTTCGGTCAGCACATGTATGGATCCCTGATGGGGTCAGGCGCAGTGCTTGGCACTACTAGCTCTACGGCGGCCCTGTGAGGTAGGGGGTCCTCTCCCTGTTTTACAGATAAGGAAACTGAGGTCCAGAAAGGTTAAGTGGCTTGCCCAAGGTCATCAATAGCAAGTGGTGCAGTCAGGATCAAACACAGTCTCGCCTCATTCCAAAACCCCTTCTGCGACACCCTGCTGCCTCCTGGGCGTTGTCTTCCTCTTATCAGAGATCCCGTGGCTCCTCGGGAGCCGACATGGGCACTACTCTCCCTGCAGCCCCCTCCAGGCACACGCCATCTTGGCTCTGGGCCCCTGACAGGCTGAATCAGCAAGAGCAGCTACTGTATCCAGGATAAAATATCTCCCAGGAAGCACCCCCGTGGACTTGGACTTAGCAGCTAATATTCTCGTACACTTTTTCATTCCAGCCGGCAAGCGGTACCATTGGAGCCTTCAGCTACTCTCGTCGAGGCTACTGTGGCTAACAAGCACGACAGCCAATTAGGTCCAAACAATGCAAAGAGAAGAAAACTGGGCGTTATCACCTCAAAACTGCAATGACCAAGAGGCTCTATGTGGGGGACAACATACACAGGAGCTTAACTGCCACAGCTCAGGCGGCTTGAAAGCCCAGCAAGCTCAGACCTGAAACACATAGGCCAGGGAGAGACCAGGAAAGCTAGATTTGAGCATAGCAGCTGGTAAGGGGAGAATTATGTACCCCCCCCCAATTCATATGTTGAATTCCTCACCCCTAGTACTTGAGAATGTGACTGTATTTGGAGAGAGCGTCTGTAAAGTGATAACTAAGTTAAAATGAAGTCACTAGGATGGGCCTGAATCTAACATGACTGGTGATCTTATAGGGACAGGATATTTGGATATTGACACAGAGTGAGAGAAGACCATGTGAGGACACGAGAGAAAGAAGGTGGCCATCTACAAACTGAGAAGAGAAGCCTCAGAGGAAACCAATTCTGCCAACACTTTGATCTCAGACTTCTGGCCTCCTGTATTGTGAGAAAATTAATTTCTGTTGTTTAAGCCATACAGTCCATGGTACTTCGCATAGCAGCCCTAGCAAACCAATACAGGGAACAAACTCTCACAGAGGATGATTCTTCATCCAACTGTGTGGACAGTGTCCAAAGGAGGGCAATAAACAGGCCACTGTCCATACCCAAACAGGTCCAACCCAACCAGGGAGGCAAAGTAGTGGACAGCTAGGTGATAAAAAATTCTCTAGATGTGAGGTATAGGGATTCCAAGTCATTCGTCCATTCAAAGAATGAACCCAGTAAGGAAGGGAGGATGCTGAAAAGAACTTGAGCATCAGGGGCCCAGTCAAGCCCATCGGGTGTTAGGGCATCTCCAGTCCCAGCAGGGATACAAAGTTCTGGAAAAGGACGCAGAGGTAGAATCTTGGTCATGCCAACAGAACCAGAGTGGCAGCTAGAATGGCAGATAGAAAAAGTCCTTGCAGAGCTTTCCACAAGCCCATAGGAGCAAAGTAGGTATTCCACAAAGATTCGTGGAATGACTGAGCATCAGATAACTACCATTTCTGTATGAGTTAGCACTGCTCTGTAACAAAGTAGCCTACAACTTAGTAGTCTAAAACAACAGCCATTTAATATTACTTATAAGCCTATAAGTTCGCTTAAGCTTTCTGTTCATTTGAGCCAGCCTTCTACCAATCTGGGCCAGGCTTAACTGATCTCAGCTGGGCTGTCTCATGTATCTACTGTGAACTGGAAGCAAGCTGGGGGCTGGATGGTCTAGGACGGCCTCGTCTGGAACACACAGCTCTCCTCCATGTGTCCCTCACATCCCTCCATCAGGAATAGTTCAAGCATCTTCTTATGTCAGCAGCAGGGGTCAAGACAAGATACAAGAGAAACCAAGACAAGAGAGAGCCAGCCTTGGACAAGGTTCCAAAAGAAAACTAGTGTGGTTATCACAGGGAAGGAAGAGATACAAGAGAAGATGTGGAAATCTACAAGCACTTTTCCGGCTTCTGCCCATATCACATTTACAAATACTGCATCAGCCCTAGCAAGTCAAGTGGCCAAGCCCAGAGTCAGGGTAGGAGGGGACTACAAAGTTACAGGGCAAGGTTTTGGATACAGAAAGACCATTACCAGGGACCATTGGTGTCATTAATCCACCCCAGTGAGTGAATCAACAAACATTTGAGGCAGAAGCCAATGGAGAAAAACTAAATCCAGACTCACTTGCTGGTGGAATGAAGTCACTTATTCTTAAATGCTGTAAGAGCTGAGCCTGTCCCTCTGTAACTCCACAATGAAGGGATAATAACTTCACTGGATGGTCCCTGTGGCTACACCCAGCCCCACTTAATATGACTGGAGTGCTACTAACTATTGCATGGGAATCTGAAAATAGTAGGGTCTTCAGAGTGCTCTCTGGGCACTCTTCTCGTTCTGTACTCTCTGCCTGGACAATCACATCCCTTTCCACCCCACTCACCATCTCAACCTCTTCTCTCCTGCCCTGACACAACTGAGGACCATGCTTTGATCCCCAGCAAAGCTCCTGCACTTAGAAGGGTAATTAATACAAACTGAACATATAATAAATTATTGTTTAATAAATGAATGAACCCCAGATGAGACACATAGAATTAATTTACATACCACAGGAGAATTTTCCAAGCTGCTCCCCAGGTTCCCAATGAACACTTCTAGGATAATTGATTAAAGTTTAGATATCGATCTGCTTTTCAAATTTCCCATTACTATATTGTAAAAGGTAGTATTCACTGTGACCTGCTTACATTCACAATGACCTTTAACTGTGGTATTTAACCTAAGAAAAAGGGGGAGGATGGCATCTTGGTCTTCAA
Source organism: Ailuropoda melanoleuca (assembly GCF_002007445.2). Lineage (NCBI taxonomy): Eukaryota > Metazoa > Chordata > Mammalia > Carnivora > Ursidae > Ailuropoda > Ailuropoda melanoleuca. The sequence goes on along the minus strand of NC_048219.1, from coordinate 15,723,171 downwards.
ATATTTCAAAGGAGTTTTGAAGGCAGATTTGAACAGGTGTCTTCAGAGGACACACTAGGAATGGAGAAAAATTTTGGCTCAATAGAACATCTTCCTCATGGACAAAAAGAGTATAATGGGATAAACTCCAGAGTGGACAGAGAGACAGAGAAAATTCATAGGAAATAATGCTTAAGAATATTCCAAGAACATAGAATAACATATGATTTGAGTAAATAGAAGTGTAGAGACATGGAGAATGGGTTGACAAGCTAATATTAGTCTAATGGCACTTCATAAAAGGAGAATGAAGGAAATGATAGAAATGGAACACTTGAAAATATCAGAATTGAAAATTTTTCAGAATTAATATATAATTCATTATATAAAAACATAGATCAACTGAAGATAATTCTACACACAGAGACATAGTATAGAAAGTGTGTAAAGTATCAAGGAAAAAATTAAATCTTTAAAGCTACCAAAAGACAGATAATTTACAAAGAAATGATACCTGGAGAGACAGCAAAATTCTTAGCAGCAATAATATACAGCAAAAAGACAGCAAAGTGGTAGTTGTAAAATGCTGAAGGAAATAGCTGGCAATCTTGAATTTTATACCCAGATAAATGATCATTCAAAGTGAAAGGGGAAAAAAAGACTTTTTTAGGCATACAAAGACTATAAGTTTCCCAACTCATTAAAAGAACTCTTAGAGACTTGAAATTTCATCTCCAACACATAAAGCCCTAATTCTCATCCTTACAACACTAAAGCTGAACAAATTGAAAATCGTGACTTTTCTTGGATCCACGAAGGAATTAAGGGCAAAGTACAAACCACTACCTTGAAATCTGGAGAGAGAGGTTAATACAGAGAATCACAGCCCAGAGCAACTCACCTTGAGCAAAAGCTGCTAGAACCATCAGCGGTAGGTAAACCTAAACAGTAATTTTAATGAATCGCTGGAGATGGGGTATAAATTAGTGTAAGTGAGAAACTCTTCAGAGCTGCAGTCATAGGGCACCTTGCACCTCTGTGGGTCTTACCTCCAGGAACCCCACCAAGTTGTCATGATGAAGAGCTGAAACAACAATCCCATGTCTTTGGCAGGGGGGAGGGAATAGTAATCGTTTTGAAATAATGTCCAGAGCATTCTTCTTAACAAAGTCCTATATGTCAATGGCAAAGAGCTTTATTTGATGTGGGGGAAGGGAATTTACTCAACTGTAGCCCCCTCTAGTCTTTCCGTCTCACTCAAAGGAAAAAAAGAGCCTAAGAATCATTTGTGAAGGTCACAGCTCAGGAACACAAGCTCAGACTAAGACTTATTCACAGGATAATAGAAGTCTTGTCCTCCCCCACACCTTATCACCCCATCAATAGGGCTCCAGGATGTTAACAGTGGATTGCAGGTGAAACAGCTATAAGACCCAGACTCTATTTAAGAAAGTTTTCAGGGAAACCCAAAGATAAAAGATAATTTAAAAAACAAGCATACTAGAGGAAATCAAAGCTTTTGAAACCTACAGCTACAACAAACATTAAACACAGCTCAATTCCTAGCCCTGTTAACATAAAACTCCACACTAAAGGCCTACTTACCTCAGTTCATATTACCTAATACATCACGTTCTGCTTTGAACAAAAAATTACAAAGCATGATACAAAGCAAGGGAAAAAAAAGGAATGATCTGAATAGGCAAAGCAATCACCATAACCAGACTCAGATATGGCAGAAATTTTGGAATTATCAGACTGAGAATTTAAAATAACTACAATTAATATTTAAAGACTCAATGGAAAAAGCAGACAGTATCCAAAAGCAGATGGGCAATGAAAGCAAAGAGACAGAAAAATCTATGAAAGAATACAAATATGTTATAAACAAACCAACAAACAAATAAAGTTGTAACTTCATAATCAACAAAAGTTGGAAGCAACCAAGGTGTCCTTCAGTAGGTGACTCGATAAATAAACTGTGGTTCCTCCCCTTGTTGCCAGGTCTTCCACCTTACCAGATGTGAAACCTTGGGCTGAGACGGGTATGGCCACACCAGAGGAGGGCATCAGGAGCATTCAAGCAGACAGCTTGCTCTGGGGCTCTTCTGAACTAGTTCCAATGGAGTATGGAATTAAAGAACTTTAAGTACAGTGTGTAGTGGAAGGCAACAAAGTTGGAACTGCTGCGCTGGCGGAGTGGATCCCTGCTTTTGAAGACTATGTGCAGTCCATGGACAGGGCTGCTTTCCACAAGATCTAAAATCCCTCGTAGACCAATGCCATTAAATTAAAGCTGGAAAGATGAAAGAAAGAAAGAAAGAAAGAAAGAAAGAAAGAAAGAAAGAAAGAAAGAAAGAAAGAATATATGATTGATATGCTAAAAGAAGAGACAAAATAAGATCATATAAAATGCTCAATTAAAACCAGAAGGATGCAGGCACCTGGGTAGTTCAGTCAGTTAAGTGTCTGTCTTTGGCTCAGGTCCTGATCCTGGAGTCCTGGAATCAAGCCCCAGTCCCCCCACTCGTGCTCTCTCTCTCTCTCAAATATATAAATAAAGTCTTAAAAGAAAAAAAAGATGTTACCAGTCCTTAACATGTATGCATCTAATAACAGCACATCAAAATATGTGAGACAAAAACCAATAGAACTGCAAGGACAATAGACACATCCATTATTATAGCTGGAGGCTTCAACACCCCTCTTTCAAGTGTAACTGACAGATCAAGCAGGCAGAATATCAGTCAGGACACAGTGGAACTCAACAGCATCATCAGTCAACTGGGAATAATTGACGTCTATCAACTACTTCATCTGATAACAACAGAACACACACTTCTCAGGCTCACACGGAACATTCACCAAGACAGACCATATGCTGGGCCATAAAACACAACTTAACAAACTGAAAAGAATAGAACTTATACAATGTCTGCTCTTAATACAACAATGGAATTAAGCAAAAAAAAGAAATCAATAACAGAGAGGTAGAAAATCTCAAAATACTTGGAAATTAAACAATACACGTCTGCATAACACATGGGTTAAAAAAAAGAAATCTTGGGGCGCCTGGGTGGCACAGCGGTTAAGCGTCTGCCGTCAACTCAGGGCGTGATCCTGGCGTTGTGGGATCGAGCCCCGCATCAGGCTCCTCTGCTGGGAGCCTGCTTCTTCCTCTCCCACTCCCCCTGCTTGTTCCCTCTCTCGCTGGCTGTCTCTATCTCTGTCAAATAAATAAATAAAATCTTTAAAAAAAAAAAAAGAAATCTTAAGAGAAATTTTAAAATATTTTGAGCTAACTGAAGGTATAAATTATCAAAAATTGTGGGATGCAGTGAAAGTAGTGATGAGGGGGAAATTTATAGCATTGAATGCATATATTAGGAAAGAAGAAAGATCTAAATATCAACAATCTAAGCTTCTACCTTAGAAAATTAGAGAAAGAAGAAAAATTGAAGCCTAAAGCAAGCATAAAGAAAGAAGTAATAATTAGAGCAAAAATCATTGAAATTGAAAGCAGGAAAATAAAGAAAATCAACCAAACCAAAAGCTGATTCTTTGAAATTGATAATGCTTGACATACAAATCGAATAGGAAGAAATAAAATTGCTGCTTTTACAGATAACATGGTTTTATATATATAAAACCCTAAATACTCCACCAAAATAAACTATTAAAACTAATGAATAAATTTAGTAAAGTTCCAGGGTAGAAAATCAGCAAATAATAATCAGTTGCATTTCTATACACAAACAAAAACTATACAAAAAATGAAGAAAACATTCCCTTTTACAAGAGCACCAAAAAGAATAAAATACTTAGGAATAAATTTAACCAAGGAGGTAAAAGATCTTTACACTGAAAACTATAAAACATTGACGAAAGAAACTGAAGACAAATTTTTAAAAATCCATGTTCACAGATTAAAATAATTAATTCCATTCTAACCAAAACAAGATAGAGATTTAGTGCAATTCCTACCAAAATTCAAAAGGTATTTTTCACAGAAATAGAAAAAATCCTAAAATTATAAAACCACAAAAGACCCTGAACAGCTAAAGCAATCTTAAGTAAGATGAACAAAATATTGGACATATCACTCTTCTAGATTTCAAATTATATTACAATGCGATAATAATCAAAACAGCATGGTGTCGGCTTGAAAACAAACACATAGACCAGTGGAACAGAATAGAAAGCCCCAAAATAAACCTAGGCATATATGACCAACCAATTTTTGACAAAGGCACCAAGAACATACAATGGGGAAAGGATAGTCTCTTCAATAAATGGTGTTGGGAAAACTGGATATCCACCTGAAAAAGAACATAATAGAACTTTTATCTTACAACACACACAAAATCAACTCAAAATGGATTAAGGTTTTAAACACAAGACCCAAAATCATAAAATTCCTAGAAGAAAACATAGAGGAAAATAGGCAGATAGACTTTGGTCTTGGCAATGATTTTTTTGGACTTGACACCAAAGCACATACAACAAAATGAAATAAGTGGGACTACATCAAACTAAAAATTTTCTGCACAGCAAAGGAAACAATTAACAAAATGAAAAGGCGACCTATGGAACTGGAGAAAATATCTGCAGACCATGTGTCTGATAAGGGGTTAATATCCAAAATATATGAGGGACACATACAACTCAACAGCAAAAGATAAATAAATTACCCAATTTAAAAAATGGACAAAGGACCTAATAGACATTTTTTTTCCCAGAGAAGACATACAAATGGCCAAAATGTATATGAAAAGATACTCAACATCGCTAATCACCAGGGAAATGGAAATCAAAACCACAATGAGATATCACCTTACATCTGTTAGGATGTCTATTATCAAAAAATTGGACGATAACAGGTATTGGTGAGGATGTGGAGAAAAGGGAACACTCAGGTACTGTTGGTGGAATTAGTACAGCCATTATGGAAATGTAAGTTAGTGAATTAGTACAGCCATTATGAAAAAGAGTATGGAAGTTCCTCAAAAAATTAAAAATAGAATGACCATATGATCCAGCAATCCCATTTCTGGGCATAAATCTAAAAGAAATACGATTACTATCTCAGAGAGATATCTACACTACTGTGTCCATTGTAGCATTATTCACAGTAGCCAAGATATGAAAACATCCTAAGCGTTCATCAACAGATGAATGGATAAAGAAAGTGTGGCGCGTATATATATATATGTATATATATATGAATATTATTTACCCTTTAAAAAGAAAGAAATCCTGCCATTTGCAACAACACGGATGAAGCTGAAGGAAATTATGCTAAGTGAAATAAGCCAGACACAGCAAGACAAATACCACATGATCCCACTTACATGTGAAATCTTAAAAAAAAAAAAAAGTTTAGCTCATAGTAACAGAGAATAGAATGGTGATCACCACAGGCAGGGGAACGGGGCAAAGGGGAGATACTGTTAAAGGGTAAAAACATTCAGTTATAAGACGAGTAAGGGCTGGCAACCTAGTGTACAGCGTGGCGGCTGTAGTTAATAATAATGTGCTGTGTACTTGAAATTTGCTGAGAGAGTAGATCACAGGTATTCTCACCGCCACCACACACAAGGAAAGGTGACTATGTGAGGTGATGGATACATTAATCAGCTTCATTGTGCTAATCATTTCATAATGTATACATATATCAAAACATCATGCTGTGCCTCTTAAATATATGCAATTTTTTACTTGTCAACCATACCTCAATGGAGATGGAAATATTTTTAACATAAAAGCTCAGTGTTTTCAGAAAAACTGAAATATGAAGGGCTTATAAATATATATATAAATATATATAAATACAAATAAAATATATATAAATATATATAAATATAATCACACATGATTAAGAAATACAAACTCACTTAACTTAAAGGCAAAAAATTTGAACATTTTTCCCTAACATTGGGAAAAAGTCAAATATGTTCCCTCTTGCCATTTGTACTGGAAGTCCACACAAATACAATAAGACAAAAAAGGAACTAAAAGGTATACAAATTTGGAAAGAAGAAAGAAAACTACCTGTTTTTGCAGGTGACGTGATTGCCTGGGTGGGAAATTCCAAAGAACCAACCAAGAAACAGCTGGAACTAATAAGTAATTATGACAGGTTTGCAGGATATAGGCTAATATGCAAAAGTCAATGGCTTCTTTATATACTAAAAATTAATGATTGGAATTTGAAATTTAAAACACAGTATCATTTATAATAGTATGAAAAAAATGAAATACTTAGATATGAGCTAAACAAATATGTACAGAATCTATATAGGAGAAACTACAAAATCCTGATGAAAGAAATCAAACAAGATCTAAACAAATGGAGAGATGTTCCATGTTCATAGATAGCAAGACTCCAAATCATTAAGATGTCAATTCTATCCAACTCGATGTATGGATGCAACACCATCCCAATCAAAATCCAAAAAGCTAGTTTATGGATATCGACAAACTGAGTCTAAAGTTTATATGGAAAGGCCAAAGACCCAGAAGAGGAACAAAACTGTGGGACTGACAACGACCCGATTTCAAAACTTACTCTAAATCTACATTAATCAAGACAGGGTAGTATTAAAAAAAAGAAAAGAAAAGAATAGACACAGAGATTTAAAAAAAGAAGAAGAATAGACACAGAGATCAAGGGAATAGAGAGCCCAAAAATAAACCCACACAACTATAACCAACTAATCTTTGACAAAGGGAGCAAAGACATTTTAATGGAGAAAGGATAGTCTTTTCAATAAACAGTGTTAGAACAAATGGATTTCCAATTAAAAAAAATATATCTTGATGCAGATCTCGCATTTTTCAGAAAAATTAACTCAAAATGAAATCCTAGACCTAAATATAAAATGTAATTCTATGAAATTTCTAGAGGGAAACATAGGTCTATGTGACGAACCACATCTATGCGACCCTGGGTTTGACGATGGGATTTTAGATACCACATCAAAAGCATGACCAACAGAAGAAAAAATTAATCTATTGAATTTTATTAAAATTAAAGTGATCTGCTCTGTGAAAGACACTGTAAAGAAAATCAAAATGCAAGCCACAGACTGAGAAAATATTTGCAACACATACATCTATAGATCCAAAATATATAAAGTACTCTTCACACTTAACAGTAAGAAAACAAACAACCTAATTTAAAAATGGGCCACAGATCTGAACAGACACCTCACCAAAGATGATATATAAATGGCAAATAAGCATGCAAAAATATGTTTAACATCATTTATCATCAGAGAATTGCAAATTAAAACAATGAGATACCACAATACACTTTTTAGAAGAAAAAATAAAAGTCAAACCTGAAATATCAAATGCTGGGGGCCCTGGGGAGCAACAGAAACTCTCCTCCATTGATGGTAGCAATGTCAAATGGTACAGTCACTTCGGAAGACAGTTTGGCAGTCTCTTACAAAGCTAAACATAGCCTTCCCGTACAATCCAGCAGGCACACTCCTAGGTATTCACCCGATTGATTTGAAAATTTATGTTCATAGAAAGACCTGCATGTGAATGTTTACAGCAGTTTTATTCAGAACCTTCCAAAACTGGAAGCAACCAAGGTGTCCTTCCATGGGTGACCGGGTAAACAAACTGGCGCATCCATCAATAGAAGAGTGTCCAGAATAAAAAAGAAATGGGCCATCAAGCCACAAAGAGATTGGGAGGAAACTTAAATACACATTGCTCAATGAAAGCAGACAGTATGAAAAGGCTACCTGTTGTGTGATTTCAGTTCTGTGACAATCTGGAAAAGGCAAAATACTGAAATAATGAACTGATCAGTGGTGGCCAGGGGCTTGGGCGTAGGGGCAAGCAATGAACCCATGGAGCCCAGGGGGTAATTCAGAGCAGGGAAACCATACGGTGTGACATTGTAATGGCGGACACATAACAACATGCATTTGTCAAACCTTTACGATGAATGAAACCTAATGCATGCAAATTTTTTTAAAAATTCAATTATTAAAGGATGCCTGGCTGGCTCATTCGGTTAAGCATTAAACTCTTGATTTTGGCTCAGGTCATGAACTCAGGGTGGTGAGATCGAGCCCCACGTCCGGCTCCATGCTGGAACATGGAGCCTGCTCGAGGTTCTCTCTCTCCCTCTCCCTCTGCACCCCCCTTAACCCCCCCTCTAAAAGTATTCAATTATTTAAGTCAGGGATACCAGAAAGGAATGCAAACTATGACAAGAGACACTAACAGTATCATAAATGTATGAAATCACCTCACAGAAAAGGCTAAGGGAACAAGGTGTGGACCGAAGCCACTTTGGGAATCGGTTGAATCTCTATCAATGTAAATAAATGATTGAATAAATTAATAAATGATTGAGAAAAGATAAATCTCCCACACAGAAGAATTCCAAATAGTTTGTATAGGTACTCTGCCCTCAAGGAAGGGGAGCGTAACTCCCCAGTCCGGAGCTGTGAGCTGTGCATAGTGACTTCTTTCCAAAGTATATAATAGAGAAAGGGCGTGACAAGGGGAGGAATACATTTCACAACGGAGAAACCTGAAGAACACTAGCTCAGCCAGGTGATCAAGGCCAACATCGACCATCATAAATCATGTTGATAGTAGGGTAGGTACCCTTGATACAATGTAATGAAAATGTCACTTTACCTCTGTGATCTCCCTCCCATCAACCCATGACCTCAGTCTTATGAGGAGAAAACACCAGACAAATGCCAATCGTGGGGCATTCTGCTAAATACCTAACCAGTACCCTGCCAAACTGTCAAGGTCATCAAAAACAAGAAGGAAAGTCTGAGAAAATGCATCAGCTGAGAAGAGCCTGAGGAGACAAGATGACTAGAGGTAATGTGGTGTCCTAGATGGGGTCCTGGAACAGGAAAAGGACATTAGGTAAAAACCAAGAAAATACGAATAAAGTATGACTTAAGCCATTGAAGGATATACTTCAACGAGAAGACAAGTGAGTTTAGGGGGGAGCTAATGAGATAGGAAAAAAATATGTCAGTCAACTTAATTGAACTTTAAGAAATAGACAACAATTTTGTTACTGATAGGAAACTAACATTAGAAACAACAGTAACTAGATGGGAATGGTACTCAGTTAGTTAAAGAGGGTTAAAGTCTGTGTCATGTTTTGCAAGAGGATAGAAATACTGAATGACCTTTAAATCTGATAGAAAAATGGGTCGTTAAGTATATGTATGTCATTAAGCACCTACAAACTCCAGGATAACCACTATAAAAATAAAAATACGGTCTATTTTCCAAACTGCCACAGGGGGAGAAAAGTGTTGGGGGTGGAGGAAGATGTAAAAAACTTTCTCAGTTCAACAGAGGGCAGGAAAAGGAGGCGGGGGAGTGAAGACAAGAACAGAAAATAGAGAACACAAAATACGTGGGAAAAAAAATAAGTACAACTATGTAAGTAATCACAGTGAAAGTTGCAGGAGACGCATCTTGTGCACACCTTCAAATTCCCTTGGCTTCATCTGCCTCCCAGACACAGCCTCAGGCCCTGCGACGGCCACTGCCGAGCGGTGGTCAGCGCTGTGTGGGTTTGTAGCAAAGGGCACTGCCCACGTTCTCGGCCTTCTCCCGCTCAGTCGACATGTTACGCCACAGCGCACGGATGAGGTATTTCAACCTGTAGTTCAGGTGAGTTAAATCCCCAAGGAGCAAACTTTGACTAATTAGAGACAGGAGTTAGGAAGAAGCCAGCAGAAAAATTCCTTCTCCTGTCCTCTCTTCAACGGACTTTTCCAAGGCATGCGTATGTCCATACAGCACGTGTGGAGATGTTCCAAGAGGCGAAGCAAGTACACCTGTCAAGCTTTAGCACCATCTCATGGCTTGTTGTGAAGTCCTTACATGTGCTTTCCATTCTCCCTGACTTGGTTCTTTTTTCTCTCTCTCTCTTAACACCCGGGATTGCTTTAGGTTCTGTCTTTAAGACAACTATGAAAAAACAAAAGAAAGGGAAAGGGGAGGGGAGGGAGAGGAGAGGAGAGGAGAGGAAAGGAAAGGGAAGGAGGAAGAAAGAGGAAGAGAAAAAAGAAAAGTCCACCTATTAAAATAAAAAGATTATAAAATCACATTTAAATCCAGTAAAACACTTACAAGAGACACACTTGAAATAAAATCAGTTAGAATGTTGAAATGAAAACATAAGAAAGATACGCCACGGCCACCACCACCATGACCACAAAACTGCTGTAACAATATGAACATCAAACAAAATAAAATTTAATTTTTATTTAATTACTTAATACAACATATTAAGTAATCTATTATATATTGTATCCTTATATATTACACAAAGAAATCAATCCATCAAGGAAATATAACAATAATGAATTCATATTTACCTTGCAAAATTACCTCAAAGTATACAATACAGAAACAGACAAAATTACAAAGAAAAAAAAGACCAATATAGAAACATGATGGAAGATTTTAACAAGCCATTTTAGGAATTATATATAAGCAGACAGAATGTTATTAAAGTATAAAAAGTTCGAACAATGATATCGACACATATCTTCTAATAGATGTATAGAGAATTTTCAGCCCACAAATAGAGAAAATGTATTCTTTTCTAGTACATGTGAAGCACTTATCAAAAAATGACCATTTATAATCCTAAGACAGAGAAGAAATCTCAACACCAAAAAAATCAACATCTAGAGACCATTTCCTCTTGTGACAATAAAACCAAATTAGAAAGCACCCATAAAAGTTAACTCCAAAGACAACAAAGCAAGCATTTGGAACTCCAAAACAAGCAAGCATTTTGGAAACTTCAGACTGCATTACTAAGCAACTCATTGTGGACAAGGGCAGAACCACAGAAATTACAAAATATTTAGCATGGCCTTTCATTGAAAGTTGCATGCGAGACCTATGTAGCTGGAAGAGTACTTGGGAGAGAATTTGTAACTGCGCATGCACTGAGTAAAACAAAAGGTAGAAAATGAATCAGTGGTGTTCAACTCAGGGACCAATGAAAAGATCAGAAACAGAAACAAGAAGCAAGAAACGAAAATACTGAAATTTAAGAGCAGAAGCTAATGAAATAAAAAAAACAAGGAAACAATAGAAAAGATCAACAAAGACAAAAGCTATTTCTCTTTTCAAAAAAACTAATAAAATTGGCTTCCAACAAGGTTGAACAAAGGAACAAAGAGAAAAGGCATAAATATCCAAAATTGGGAATAAAGAGGAGCTATAACTAAAAGAGAGACTTTAAAAATCACAATAAACGACAATTGGCTTTCTGTTTTTAAATGTAAAAACCTAAAGAAATTTCATATTTCTAGCAAATAAAAATAACGAAAATTAGCTTAAGAAGGAACAGGAAACCTGAAAAAATCAAGCATTAAAGAAATAAGGTGGTAAACGGTAAGCTCATCAAGAAAAAGATTTGTCCTTCAATAGAAACTTGATATGTGACAAAGGGAACGCCATGAGCTGATAGGGAAAGAATGAATTCTTCGCTCAACAATACTGAGACAATTGGCCATCCCTACTGAAAAAAGTAAAAACTAGGTTCCTATGATTTCATCATAGAGAGAAAGTATTTCCCAGTAAATTAAGAACCCAAATCGAAGAGGCAAAATTTTTAAACACTTAAGCAAAAAAAGAGGAAAATGTCTTCAGGGCAGAGAAGGATTTCTTAGACAAAGCATTATTAAAAGAAGAGAAATGTTGATAGATTTGACTGCCTTTTAATTAAAAACTTTGTTCAACAATAGCTACCACAAGCAGAGGGGAAGACAAGCTACAACCACCACTATGGAAAATGGTTTGGCACTCTCCAATAAAACTGAAGATATGCAAACCTGAAGATGGAGACATTCGTCTCCTAGGTATAGTCCCTGGAAAGACTTGTGTACGTGTGCACAGGGAGATATGTACAAGAACGTTCTGGGTGATATTGTTTGAAATATTCAAAAACCAGATGGAAAAACAGAAATCAGCAGGATGCTAACCCATGGAATGTTCGTTGGATAAAATCGCGTCGGCCGGGAAAATGAGTAACTATGGGTGCACATCGCAAGAATGAATTGAATAAACCCAGGTTGAGTCAAAGAAACACAAAGTAAATGGAAAAGTACAAAACTATTTCGCTTCTATAAAGCTCAAAAGTGGACAAAACTAACCTGTAGTGTGTTTGGGGATTTCTACATGGGTAGCTAAACTATACAAAAAAGCAAGGATATGATAAATAAAAATCAAGACAGTGGTACATCCAGGAGAGGGGAAATAAGTATTAGGAAGGGACGTATGATGGATTTCTGGAGCTGGTAACTTTCTACTTCTTAAATTGGTAATTTCCATGAGTATTCACTTTGTAATTATACAAACATTTACATCTTAAGCTGAAACCACAGACTAGGAGAATATCTTTGTAATACATATGACTAACAAACGATTAGCTTTCAGAATTCACATATATATATTTTAAGTCTTCAAATCAGTAAGAAAAGGAGGGCAAAAGATATGAATAGCAATGTGATAATTAAATATACATAATTTTATTCATATAATTTATATCTATAAAAGCTATAAATTTATATATATGTTAAATATTAAATATTTAATTTAATAGATATTAAAAGTTCTCAGTCTCATTAGTAATGTGAAAGAAGATTTAAAAAAAAAAAGAGTAAGCATTGTTAAGAGAGTCATCCAAAATAGGGTGGGGAGGAGAGTGGGGAAGCAAAGCCTATGCAACTCCTACTTTTCAATTCTTGAACATCAGGAACCGGACTTTGTCAATTGCAACTTGTCAATTGCATGTTAAGCACCTTTTGGTACACATTTTTTTACTTTGGATTGAAACAGAAATAATGGAATATCTACTAGTCAAAGAGCCAACCATGTATTAGTTTAACTCTGTCAGTAAAATCATAACCCATTCAAAACTAAGTCATGTAACCTTCTGGGTTTTTCTTCACAAGCCTGTACTCCCCGCTTGCCCTTGCAATTTGGAGCACACTTTCCATTTTAGTCTGCTCTGTGTCTCCGGGATTGCAATCCCTAACTCCCCGATGGTTGCTTTATAGCTTCTTCTTGGTCAATAGTAAATTGGGAAAATTCAAATTAAAACAATGATGAAATGTCATTTTATAGCCATCAGACCAGCAAACATTAGAAGCCTGACAACACCAAGTATTGATGAGGATATGGAAGCACAGATCTCTGCTTACACTCCTGGAAGTGTGCTTTAGGGAGCAATTTGGCCATATTTAAGACTTTAAAAAAGAGCATATCCTATGACCCAACAAAGCAGTTTTGCATGGCGCAGAAGAGCCTTTTATAAGAATATTTAGCCTTGCTATTGTTCGCAATAGCAAAATTCGAAACAACTTTACTGTTCCTAAACAAAAGAAGGGATAAACAGCAGTAACGCAATTACATCCAACACAATGCGATGTCATATAGCAGCTAGAATGAACTAGAGAGTCAAGTATCAAAATGGAAAGCAAATTGGAGAGTATGCATAGTAACATACCATTTGTATAAACTTTGAAAACATGCAAAACAACACCACATATTGTTTATGATGCATACAGATGTAGCAATAGTACAAAAATATGCAGGAGAATGATAAACCCTGAATTTAGGGTGGCATTTGCCTCGGGGGAGGGAGGGGAAAAAATGAGATCCATGCAGAGCATACAGAGCTTCAATTATGTCTGAGATTTTTTACTTATTTAAAAAGTACCAAAACAGAAAGAAAAGAAAACCTATCATTTTAATTCATCAGATTAACAAGTTACGGTACAAGAAACGTGATCATCTCAATAGATTCAGAAAAAGCATTCCATAAAATTCAGCAACACTAATTCATAATTAAAAAAAAAAAACAACTTCTTAAACCGGGAAGAAAATCTTAACCTGGTTAAGAATTCTCTACCAAAAACCAATAGCAAATATCATACATAATGGTGACATCTTGGCGGTGTTTTGTTTTGTTTTTTTTTAAGTCAAGAACAAAGACGGCTGGAGGTCCTGGTGTCATGTGAGGGCATGGGGGGAAGAAAAGTAAATGTAAGCATCACTGAGATCATTTCTCGCGCTTATCAGATTGGCAGAAATCAGAATGGCTGCTGATACTGCATACTTTGGAGGATGGGAGGAAATGAGGAGCTCGCTCACTGTTGGCACAAGGCTATAAATGGGCACACCACTTCGAAGAATAAAGTGTTCCCACCTGGTAAAGTTGAAGATTGTACATAAGATGATCCAGCAATTCCACCTTTTGATTTTTCTTTTTTTTTTAAATTTTATTTATTTGACAGAGAGAGAGAGAGCCAGCGAGAGAGGGAACACAAGCAGAGGGAGTGGGAGAGGAAGAAGCAGGCTCCCAGCAGAGGAGCCCGATGAGGGGCTCGATCCCAGGACTCCGGGATCAGGCCCTGAGCCGAAGGCAGATGCTTAACGACTGAGCCACCCAGGCACCCCCGCCTTTTGATTTTTCTGATGGAAAAAAAATTATGACGCAACCTAGAGGTCCATAAACAGAGAATAAATAAGTCAAGGGCAGTTCACTCATGCAGTGAACTACTGTACAGCTGTTACAGTAAGTAAACCAAAAGTGCATACTCGAGGTGGACGAGTGTCCAAAACATAACATGAAATGGAAAACATTGGTTGCAAAAGGACACAGTAGGTTATAATTGGTGTTGATTTTAAGAACCCAAAAAGCAATTCTACATATGGTTTATGGTTACATATATATGCATTAAATGAATAAAAACTGGTATGGAGTGATTTTTTTTAAAAAAGCAACTTTAAGCTAATGGTTACCTCTGGGGAGGACAGAAAAGGTGAGGACGTTAGCCAGAGTCATGATTTTTCTTCCTTAGGAAAAGAAGAGAGGGTTACAACAAATACAGCAAAATGTTACCCGCTGAAATCTGGCTGATGAGACAGGAGTGTCTCTCAGATTATTTGTTACCTTCACTGGTGCATGTTTGAACTATTTTATTGTTAAAATGATGTGTTTTTTAAAAAAAGAAGATGAAAGATCATGGCACAGGGGAACCTCAAACTCGAAAGAAAACTCAGAAGTATATTAATCCCGCTATACCATTTCCCAAGAGTCCTCCTCCAGTCTTGGCTTTCATGCCCCTGGTGATGGGGAGATCATTACCTTCAGGCAACCCACTTCAGTTCTGGACAGACTTGGCCAGTTGAAACAGTCATCCTCATTCTGTGCCCACAATATGCCTCCTTTTACTGCTCATGGTTCCAGCACCCAGGCGGTAGCTTTGCCCTCATGTACTCAGCTGGGAGTCCAAACCAAACCCCCAGACCCTGGTCCTCACTCTGGCATGACCTTCCCAGGCTCTTGCTATCATCTCTCCATCTATGAACTGCATGTTTTAGGAATGGTCACTCCAGGCTCTGATAGACAAGAATTCTGTAAGATAAATGTATTTCCAAAACTTTGGCTCAGCAGAACCTTTTGGAAAAACATAACTATTTAATTTAATAAAATTCACCTATTTAAAAAGTGTAGATATTTCTTTAGAAAAAAGACTTACCATTTTGTCCTAAAACTTGCCTGGTGAGCCTGCTCCATTCACCAAGACGGGAAATGCAGTGCACAGGCAAAGAGAAGGCCTGGCCAGGGTAGTGGCGAAGAGCTACTCGAGGCAGCAGCTCCCCCTGCAAAGCCATGTGCATCCTGGGCTCAGTGTGGCTCAGTGGAAAGGACCCTTCCCCCTCCAGGGGAAGCCTCAGAGCTGGCCTCCTAGGGAAAACTGGGGAAGGAGGGCCTTCAACCCGCTTCTTCTCCACTTATGGAAGCCCTTCTCGTCATTCGGAACCCAAAAGTGTGGCTGTGTCTCTGGGGCCGGCCTTCATCTCCTGCAAGAGAAGGAGCTCCCCTCTCTGCAGGCCTTTCCTTCTATTGCTGACCTAGCCCCCTCAATTTCTGCTTAACAAGCTCTCGCTTCCTCCATGCCAGGCACACTTGTTGACTTATTTAGGTAGGCGCTATGATGAATCTCCATTTTACAGATGGGGAAACTAAGGCACAGAGAGATGGAGACGCTGACCTGAGCTCATGGAGCTAGTTTATAACAGAACCGAGGTCGGAATGTGGACAATCTGCTTTGTGGAGCCTCCTTCTCTTTCTCGGACAGTGCTCGGCTGATTGGAATCCTTCGGGGCACTCCTGTCTGAGCTGTCTCTGTACATGTCTTATCCCTCCACCAGCTCCTCTGTTTTGTAAGCTGCTTTTTCCCACTGAACACTTTATCGTGTACATCTTTCCATGCCATTAAATATTATTCTGCCACATCACTTTTACTGACAGCCTCATGACCCACTGTGATACGAAAGAGCCCGACTGTCGGACATTTAAGTTACTTTCCCATTTTCACTACCATCTACAACGTTTCGGTAAATACACTTATAATTAAATCTCTGTGCACAGCCCCGGCTGTTTCTTTACAGTCTGTTCCAGAAGGAACCATCAGATCAAAGCATGTACACACCTTTAAGACTTCTGATATGTATCGCCAAGTTACCCCTGGAAAGACTCGCCAGTAGTGAACGAAAGAACCTGTTTCCTGGGGCCTTGGCCAACCGAGGCTACCACCACACGGTAAGAAAATAAGAAGTCAGCATTTGGTGGCGGTGGGGTATGGGATGGGTGGCATACTATTGTTTTAACTTATTTTTTTGTTTGGAAGTAAAGTTTTTACTTCCTTATTGATTATTTGCATTTCTTCTTTTGTGAATATCCTTTGTCTATGATTCAAATCAGTATTTTTATTTCTTATCGGTTTGTAAGAAAAGAGAAAGAGAAGGCAAAACGAAGATAAAATCGCTCATTTCATTCCCATCCTGTGGGCAGAGGCAGGAGCTAATAAGAATGTTATATTTGCAGACTTTAATCAAAGCTTTTGCGAACATAAACCCCAATAAACCCATGCCCCTTCCAGCTTATGGGGTCTCAGTGGTAAGGACATCCCTGGCAGCCACCCCACCCTGGCCCTATGTACTGCCTGTCACACCTAGGGAGGGTGAACCCAGATGCGGGCATCAGACCACCACCCAGATGCAAATCCCAGCCCCCCTGCACAAAACCATAGAACCTTGAGCAAGCTGTTCAGCATCTCCATGCTTCCTCATTTCACTCCCAGGAACCCCTTTCTAGATAAATTAAACACACAAGAGCCTGTTCCTCGAGCTTTGCTCTCAGGACACACAGGCTAAGAGAGATCCTAAGAGAGACGCAGCTAAGGGGCTATGGGATTTCAGAGGACAATCTAGGTAGGCTTCCAGGAAAAGGTGGCATTTGGGTGGAGCCTTGAAGCCTGGCCATGCAGTGATGAGAGGAAAGGCCTGAGTGGTCTTCGATGCAGAAATACCCAGGGCACGAATGGGAGACGAGGGGCTTAGGTTCTCTGAAACTGTGTGGATAAAGGAAACTTTGTGGAAAATAATATGGGAAAGAGAAGCAGAAATCATACCTTGAAGGGTTCCTAATGTTCAGTAAGGAGTGTGGACTTCTGAAGGCAACAGGTGGCAAAGAGGTCAGTTGTCGATTTTAGAAGAACTGGTTGGCTGTGATGCAAGATAGGTGAGCGCAGGGACCACACCTGACCCTGGGGAGGGGCGGACCAGTCCAGAGGCTCTCGGGCGGTTCTGTGGATGGATGAGAAGGACTGAACTGTAGCTGGGCTGTGCAGCTGGAGAGAGGACAAAGGAAAAACTGCAATCTACAGGACGTAACGGGACAAGGGTTGAAGGAGATAGAGCTCCCCCTATTTAATATACTACGTCAGTGCCATTATTTGGCTATTTTAATTAAGATGCCATTTCTGTCCAGGAGCAAAGAATCTTTACGTTGTTCAAGGGTACAAAGCTCAATCCATTTACTCCAATAAATTGATGCTTTTAATGATGATGTGAACTGATTCCTGAACTCCTCCCCACAGTTAGACTGAGGGTTCCAGGGAAGAGCTGTGCAGACGTGGTGTGAGGCTGTGTGGCCAGGAAACTCTTAACAAATTCCTGTTGAGGCAATGCCAGATTGATGTGTCGGCTAATGCCAGCCGCTGTAAGGAGCATCCCCCAAATATCAGTGGCTTAACATAGTACGAGCTCATTTGACACTCATGCAACGTCCAATGCGTATGTTGCCTCCGGTCATCTCTCCTGGGGAGCTTGGGGACCCTGTTGCTTCCAGCTAGTGCTTCTTCTGAGCTCTTCACCAGACCCCTTGCATCCAGTTCAAGAATGAGGGAAGAGAGAGGGTGGGAAGGACTGGGTGCCCCTTACTTGACCTTGTTGGTCCAGAAGGGACACATGTCATTTCCACTCACCCTCCACTGCAAAAGGCAGTCACGTGGAGAAGGGTGGTTCTGGAGGCAGCAGCTGTACCCTGTGGAAGGGGAGCGTGAGCCTCTGATGGTTGGCAGTGAACAGGACCCCGCTGCTGCTCTCAGAGAGCTTAC
Organism: Ailuropoda melanoleuca; assembly: GCF_002007445.2. Classification (NCBI taxonomy): domain Eukaryota; kingdom Metazoa; phylum Chordata; class Mammalia; order Carnivora; family Ursidae; genus Ailuropoda; species Ailuropoda melanoleuca. The sequence continues at coordinate 15,704,692 of NC_048219.1, read as the reverse complement.
ACTCTGGTGGGGAGGTAGACAAGAGGCTCCAAAAAGGAGTGCGCTAGAGACGGTGCTATGGGGGTGGGCGGGCCTGGGGGCACTGGGCTCAGGGCTTCTTGGAAGAAGAGGCATCCAAGAGGAGACCTACAAGGGGTGTGGAGTTAGCCAGGAAGAAGGAAAGAGAGTGTTCCAAGCAGAGAAGGCAGAACACACAAAGGAGGGAAAAGCAAAGTACACTGTGTTCTAGGAACTAAAAGAAATTCAGTAGAGACCGTAGGGAGGGGGAAGCAAGAGATGGAGCTGGGGAGGTAGGCAGGGGCCAGACCATTCATCCCTGCTGCCAACAGATATTACTGAATGTCTGGTCTATGCCAGACATTGTTCTAGGCAATGGGGACAAAGCAGTGGATCACATAGACAAGCTCATGAGGGCTTTTTGAGCCAGGGTCAAGGAGGCTGGACTGAAGTCTAAGGGCACACGAGCCCCTGAAGGGGTTCAGATTTGGGTCCCTCCAGCCGAGACATTTAGGGCAGGAACGGGGTGAGCCTGGGTCCTGCCACCCTCTGCATCCCTCGGAGGCGCCAAGGAGCTGTCAGGGCCACAGTCTGAAATCGGCAGCTGTGTGTGGATCCAATTTCCGGCATCTGGGCAGGTGCCCGTCTCTGCGGATGGCTTGTTTACTCTGCCATTTGTTGTGATCATTTCTGATGTTTTGCTGATTGTGTCAAAGATAAACACCGCTTGGCTGGTCCCCCGGGAGCAGGACGCCTGTTTCACGGGGCTCTGTGAGCCGCCACTTCACACTTGAAACAACCTGTTATTTCCTCTCTTGAAAGAGGCTCATAAAATGATAGATGAATCTCCAGTAACTATAATACCCTCCTAATGGTTAGAGAAACTGGAGCCATCTAGCAGGAGCGCAGTCTAGAAGAAAAATAAGAGAGTTAGAAAGACAAGCTTTAAAATATAATGGTGTCGTAATGGGCAAAATGAAACACATGGATGCTATTAGAATTCTGCCCGATGCATCTTGAGCGTGGCGTTTGCCAGAGAGCGGCCCTCTGCCAACAGCCTCTTCTCTCCCTGCGGCGGATGCCGTCATGGCGTTTGTTGAATGACTGAACAATGACCGTGCTTGCTGAATGACAAAATCCACAAATAGTGTTTACTGTGCAAGTGATAGAGAAGTTCCTAAACATAGTGTTGGGCCCCCTGCGGGCACTGGAGAAATGTATGCAGATGAGACAGCTGAGTGTAAATGTTCAACCCACAGGCAGCTCAAAAACCATGTGTCTTAACCATGCTCCAGGCCCTGTGTTGGGTGTTCTGTGAGTTTGCTGACCTCCAAAGCCGCACAGCTAGCAGCTGATGGGTGATAGGTGATAGGTGTGGTCATTATCCCAGGTGAACGTGAAGATTAAAGATACTGAACCCTAAAACATATGTATGTGCAAAATAACGTTCCAAGGAAAACAACGGGACCAACATTATTTTCCCCTGGCATGCAACCAGCTCCAACACGTCCTACAATGACTGCACGGTGACCCTTTGACTTCTGTTTAGCTCAGTCGTGCAGCCTGCATTTTCTAAAAAGATGGCCACAGCGATGCTGCACTCCCAACATGCTCTTCTCCAGGTGGCCTTGTCGCTGCCCTGTCAAAAGGTGGGTGGAGACTGATTTCCCTCCCTTGAATCTGCCTGGGCATGTGACTGCTTCCACGCATAGAGCACAAGGGAAGTGAGCTGTATGACCCCCAAGGCTGGGTCCTAAAAACTGATACGACTCCGCCTTGTTCACTAAAACCTTTACTCTTAGAGCCCTGAGCCACCAGGTAAGAGGCTTAACTCCCCAGAAGCCAGCATGCGGGGAAGAAGCCAAGCCACCTTGGAGGAAAAGACACATGTAGGCATCTCAGTCCCTATCCCAGTCTTTGTGGCATCCCAGCCCGCGTGCTAGATGCCTTTGGAGGATTCCGGCCCCCAACCTTGGTGTTGTCCTAGCCAAGACCCCAGATATCACAGAGCAGAGATAAGCCATCCCCACGGTGTCCTGACCCACAGAATCTATGAGCATATTAACATTGCTGTTTTAAGATGCTATGTTTGGAGGAAATTTTATTACACAGTGTTGCATGCTGAGCTCTGTCCCCAAAGTCATACGTTGCAGTCCTCACCCCCAGTGCCTCAGACTACAGCTGTGTTTAGAGGTAGGCTCTTTAGAGGTGTGATTACATTTGGGGTGGACCTAAGCCAATGTGATCAGTGTCCTTACAAGAAGAGATTAGGACACAGACAAGAACAGAGGGCAGAAGGGAGAAGAGGGAGACACAGAGAGAAGACGGTCATCTACAAACCAAGGACAGAAGCCTCGGAAGAAACCAGCCCTGCCCACACCTTGGTCTCAGACTTCCAGCCTCGGACTACGAAAAAATAGAAGTCTGTCGCTGAAGCCGCCAGACTGTGGTCCTTCGTTACGGCCGCGCTAGCCCACGACTGCACAGAAGAATGGCCACCGGAGCATCAGGCCACACGTTCTGGTCCCCACTCGGGGCCAGGCCCGAGGCTGGGTTCGGAGGGGGGCTGCCTGGACCTTCAGGAGCTCTGGGTGGAGAGGGGGAAAGACACATAGAATCGAGCATTCAAAGTACATGAGGGAGACTGTGCTGGCATGTGGGGCTGGTGCCTGGTCACCGGGGGGACGGAGGGATAGATCAGTCTGCAGGGGCCTGGAGAGGTTTCAGGAAAGGGTGACCTTTGAGCTGGACCTTAAAGGGGCAATGAGTCTTCTCCAAGCAGGGGAGAGAGGGGAAAAGGAGTCACAGGCAAAAGCACAGGGGCGTACGAGGGCCTGGAGGTGTGAGAGGGTCTGGAGGAGAGAGCAAAGGAGAGAAAGCGCTCCATGTGGTTCCCGCACAGGGTCCATGGAAACACTAGGGAGGGAGGCCAGCATCACTCACAAGGGGCCTTGAATGCCACACTTAGGAGTTTGCTGGGTTCCTTTGCTGCATCCCCAAAGTTGGAGAGCATGGAGAAAGCTAACAGGAGGTCTGTGAAGGGAAACTGGGGCTTGAAATCCATGAAGGCAGGAGATGAGCTCCCCCCTCAGCACCCCTTCCCAGTAAGAGGTGGGCAGCGGAGGAACCGTGTCCCCTGCGCTCCACGGCCTCCGGGACTGCCCAGCTGGTCAGCAGGAAGCTGGCGGTGGGGCGGTGGGCAGGCTCAGAGTCCCCATGAATATACATGATCCCGCCCTGGAAGCCTGGCTTCCTGCGGAACGTTTACCAAGCTTTATCTTGACAAGGTGACGTCCTTCAGTAGAGGACATTATATGGCTCTTAGTTCAGCAGTTCTGTCAAGTCCGAGTCAGGCGTTTGATTTCCGCTTCATACATATGCTTAGGTGCTCAGAAAAGGCAGCGAGGAGAGGAGCGGTGAGGCCAGGGAGGGAGGTCAGCCCCAAGGAGGACGACGTGGGCTGCGTCCCGGCTCTGACCTACAGCTGACTTTGGCCACACAGGCCGTGGGCTGCATCTTAACAGCCCTGACACTCTGCACAGTGATTCCGGCCAAGTGCTGGCCAGCAAGGCTCGGGAGGCTCTGCCACTGGCCCGCTGGGTGACTCCAGAAAAGTCCCTCTCCCTCTCTGGGTCACAGATTCCTCCTCTGACAAATGAAAGAAGTGCATCAACGGTCAGCAATTTTTTTTTTTTAAAGCAGCTAGACCCTGATTTCAAACAAAATTTAAACAGATCATAGTAAAACTGCTCCGACTGAAATCAGACAGGCAGAGTTACTTTTCCCTTCCCCTCTCTGTGACTTCTGAGGCCACTGCGTACAGAATCCTGGGCTGTGCAGAGCTCAGCTGGACAGCCCCTGCAGGAGGGGGGCTTCTGCTGCTCTAGCCCACATTCTGAGAACCCCTTGTTAACTTCCAGATGTCCCACCGACCTCACACAGAACGGTGATTGTACTTTTAGCCCCCCGATCAAGAACATCGGTGTTTAACAGAAAGGACTCTGGGTTTGGGGAACAATTCGAGTAAATTTGTATTTTGTTTATTATAACATCTACATCCACTTTAAAATAGCAATTCAGTCCAGTCCATAGCAGCATTTCCCTACGTGTGTTTCTCAGAACATTAGCCTTCCAGGAGAGTGGTTATAAAAGTGTAGCGGGTACTGGAATCGTCTGGTGCACTTGACAAAACGGCGGGTCTCTTGGGTCCCATCTGGGGAGCTTTCCATGAAGGGTCTGAGGGTCTAGGTGGAGACCCAAGCCTGCATTTTTAAGAATCCCCCCTCAGGTGGCTCTCATGCACGGGGTTTGGGGACCCACCCTCTGAGAAACTCTGGGCTAGATGTTCTGTTTTAATAAAAAAAAATTTTTTTTAAAGAAGCATTCTTTGCTTTAAATAAGACCACCCTTCTCCACCCGTCTTGGAGCTTTATGGAAGCATGACAAAGGATCTGACAATCCGGCAGTGTCTAAACTTATTTGACCACAAAAGCCCTTTTTTTCCCCTCAAGTAATACCATGCAATTTTGGAATCTGTTTTGAGAAGTGCTGGCTTTTCAACAAAGATTTGATAATCCATAGGCGAACTGGGTTCCACTACAATAATATCTTGACCTATTCAGTACATGTGAATTCTATTATTTCTTCTCTGTTAGCTTTTCACGGCTCTAGACCAAGGCAGCTTGTAGGGAAGAGAGAGAGCCCCTAGCAAACTTGCCTCTTTTCTTTCTCCAGCAGAGAACAAGAACTTCTGGCTGTGGACCAGGGCCCTGACTCGGACATGTATGGCAATCACGGATCCTTCCATCCCGCTCATCAGACTTACCCTGTGAAACAGCCACATCAAGGAACCTCTCCCTGTTGCACCATGAGACTGGCAGCCTATCAGAGTGTGGAGCATGAAGACTTTGGAGTCCGATGGATCTGGGTTCAAATCCACTTAATACCACCTGCGTGACAGTGGGCAAGGCACTACACCTCTCAGAGCTTCCACTTCCTTGCCTGTGAAATAGAGATAATACCTAGCTCAGGATTTTGTTGTGAAGATCAAATGAAAGAGCAGAAGAAAAGCATTCAGCACGGACCTAGAGCACAGGAAGCACCCTGTACCGGGTGACATGAGTATTATTTGTAGCATCAACAATGTATGAGCCCATATATACGGGCAGATGAGAATGGGCTCCGGTAGAGGTGCATCGAACCAGCTAGAGATGCTCAGATCGAGGCAGTAGACAATGAAGTCTGTGTTTCTCACTTAGACTGGTCGTTCTCAAACCAGGCTGCATGCTAGAGTCATCTGCAGCTCAGACCAGTTAAGTCGGGATCTCTCAAGGGGCCCCTGGGTGGCACAGCGGTTAAGCGTCTGCCTTCAGCTCAGGACGTGATCCCGGCGTTATGGGATCGAGTCCCACACCGGGCTCCTCTGCTGGGAGCCTGCTTCTTCCTCTCCCACTTCCCCTGCTTGTGTTCCCTCTCTCGCTGGCTGTCTCTATCTCTGTCGAATAAATAAATAAAGATAAATAAATAAAATAAATAAATCGGGATCTCTGGAGTGAACCCAAGCATGAGGATCTTTTAAATCTTCAGTCCTCACATTCTTCTAAGTTCAAGGCCCATAAATATATATATATTTTTTTCCACATTTCTTCTTGAACATCTCATCCTCAACATATCCAAGACTATCCTGGTCTTCACTCCAAACCTGAACCTCTTCCAGTGCTCCTGCTTCCATTGAATGGTACCAGCCAACCACTTGCAAAAGCCAGACACGTCGAGGTCCTCCTGAGTCCCCCTCCCTTGCAATCCAGCTCCTACTGAACGTGAAAAGTTTCAACATCCCCCCCGCCCCCGTTCCCTGTCCTCACCACTTTCTGGGTCCTCCACCCCAAGCTACCGGAGTCTGGACCACTGCCACGGCCTCCTGACTGGTTTGCACACAGCCATCGGGTCCCCCTCCAATCCAATTTCCTAGCTGCAGCTGGAATGTCTTCTGTAGACACAAATCCAATCACACTGCTTGCACGCACACACGCACACATGCATGCACGCACACTAATTCCCACTTCCTGTTGCTTGTAGGAGAAGGACCAGATACCTTGCCTCCTCGTTCTTCTTTGTTCCTTACTGTACAACACTGGCCTTTAGTCCCTCCTACTGGCCATGTTCCCTCCCCAGAGACGTTGCAGGTGCCATTCCTCTGCTTGGAGCACCTTGTTGTCCCTCTTGCCCTGGATAGCTCAAGCAACCACCTTGATCCCCAAGACCAGGTCAAATCCTCCTACTCTGTGTCTTCCCATTGACTACCTGCCCTTCACTGTACCTGTCAGAGTTACAGAGAAACATGTGCCAGCATGACTATTTGAATAATCTCCATATCCCCCACTTGATTGTATGTTCCTTGAAGGCAAGGCCCATTCCTGTCTTGCTTGCCGTTGTTTTAAGTACATAGTAGGCGCTGAATAAATGCTTGAGTCCAGTTCATGGACTCGAGGAGCTCCATTACAAACTGCTTTCCTGGGATTTTCCCATCTGCATTGTTACTGGTGGGCTTTAATGAGGATTCCCAAAGAATGTGGAGTCATAGGTATGAGTTTTAATTAACTCCAATAGGCATTTAATGTAGATTTAATAAGACAGTTATTGTATGTTAATTAAATGTCAACTGATTGCTAAAAGGTTTTTGCAATTATTGAAGTTTACTAATTATCTAATAGATAAATCAGTTTCCCATGTAAATAACTAGCATCTACATAAGCAATAAATATGCCATTAGATTCCACACATTAACATATTGAAATTAGAGGTTAGCCCCTCAGGGAATTCTTGAAACCGGTGTCCAATCCAGGGAGGGAAGGTACCAATCATCGCGTAGTCGTTATGCCCATCCTTTGGGAGACAGTGGGAAATCAGGTCGTGAAGCTGAACCCACTCAAAGCAGGAGCCAGCTTTAGGAATGCTTACTTACCACACTTTCCAAAATGGAAAGCTGGCAGCGGAGAGAAGTCTACCACAGAAAGGTCTCTTCACATCCTTGAGGCTCCATCTCGTCAGTCGTAAAAGTGGGGGTTCTACAAGGCTCCCCACCGCCTCGGGTGACCACGGGCACGGCATACCAGTACCTGAGCACCAAGCCCAGAGTGAGTGCTCAGTGGGTGGGAGCAGCCCTCCGTCCTCCCCACCGCTGGCTGCCCGAGCCCTGACTCTTCCACTGATCACTGTATGACCTCGGGAAAATCACCTCCCTCCCTGAGCCTCGGTCTCCCCGTCTGAAACCCCAGCTCACAGGCTTGCACAGATGAACCAAGTGCCTATAAATCTGAGTGAGGAGTAGAGACAGAAGGGAGGACAATGGAATGAAACAGGGATTTTTACAAGAAAAACTGGAAAATTGTCAACTCTCTACCATGGGCTGGATACTGTGTCGGGCACGGCCAGATATTTTCTCATTGAATCCTTTCCTGCTCTCCATCTTGATGTAGGTCAAATCATCCCCATTTGAAAGATGAGGAAAGAGACACAGAGAGGCCAAGGAAATTGCAAAGGGTGACACAGCAAGAGCGGCAGAGCCCTGGAGCTCAACTACAATGCTCTGTGTCCTCCTGACCTCCTCCCCACCCCACACCCTGGCTGTCCACTGGGGCTGCACGAAGCCACAGCAGCTCCTTCTAAACATAGCCATTCTGAAATGGAAAAAAAGCAAAATCCAAGTCAGCATTCACTATGTTCCAGGCAGTATTTCTAAGTACTTCACATGTAGAATCTTTCTTAATTCTTGCAGTAGCCTTATGAGGTCAGTGCTGTCAGTTTACAGATGGAAAAACTCAGGAGGCACAAAAGGACTTAGTAACTCCTTCGAGGCCACATAGCTAGGAAAGGCAGAACCCAGAATTTGAACCCAGGCAGGCAGTCTGGTTCTAGACTCCGAGCCGGGCCACCCCTACCATCTGATGAGCTCCAAGGGAGGCCCACGTACTCTAAGCTTGAATTTTTAAAATTATAAATATATCTAATGAAATCCCTTCTCACATAAACACTCATGAGGACCTGGAAAGGCAGATTTGTATTTAAATTCTTGGACTTCGTAGAGTGGCCCACATGTCACAGCCTGGCTTCCTCCTTCGTCCATATAGAATCCCCCAAAGTGGCCTGCCCCAGGACGACAGACCCAAGGAAGAGGCTCACGCAGGCCCTGGCAGTGGGTGTGGGGCCATTCGGGTGGGGAACTCTGGTGTCCCAGGTACTTGGAACATGATGTTCATCCAGATGTTTCCAGGTGGATTCCTGGCCCGGGAGGAGAGGGGGGAGGCCAGACGAGGGCCGGAGCAGCAGCTCCCTCGAAAGCAGGAGAAGGGCACAGCTGGAATTTGAACCCAGACAATCTGATTACAGAGCCTACGCACTTAGCCACCACCCCAAGTCCCTGGAAGACGTCTGGGCCTGTCCCTGGCGTCCTCGGGTGTCCGAGGGGCGAGCCAGCAGTGGGAAGAACGAAGGCAGCCTGCAGCGTGGGACTGCTCGGCTCTTGGAGTCGGACACAGGAGAACTCACACTTCGTGACCACGAAGATACTGAGTAACTCACTCCAACTACCCGAGCTTCAGCGTCCTGACTTGCAAAATGGGGATAATCTTAGCTAATTTACTTTGCAGAGCTGTCATGGCATAAGCTGACCCCATGTTTCTAAAACACTGAGTTCAGAACCGGGCCCACAGTACATTCTCAATAAATGTCAGAGAGAGAGACACACCTCCCTGCATCCCTGTGTCCGTCCGTCCCAAGGAAGACCCTCAAGGGGCTGTTTTCCCAGCTGCAGGTGCTCCAGCAACAAATGCTGAGAGGCCTGTCTTTCTGACCGCTCGGTCCATCTCAGTCCCCTCTCCCCTCCCCACACCAGTTTCGAAGCTCCGGAAAGCTGAGGTCCCACCCACGGCACAGCCAGTCACGCCAGCCCCGTGCGCGCGCCGCCTCCCAGCCCTTCTGGGGCCCGTCTGGAGCCCTGGGCACTAAGGAGCTCCGTTTGCAGGGATTCTCTCCCATCCCAAGAAAGGGATTTCTTTGGGAAATCCTCTTCCTTTCAGTGCCAGGAGGCCAGAGGGGCTTTCTGCCAATGAAAACTCACAGAGTAAATAAAGGGGAGCAAACCCCCCAAAGGGCTCCCAGGACCCCCGGGGTCAGAAGCCAGGCGCTGCATTTATGTGCAAATGGGGCTGGATTAAGGATTATCGGAGTCCCGAATTACGCACAGCTGCCAGATCTCTTTGTCCAGGGGGATCAGGAAGATTTCTTGGTCTCTCTCTGCCCTCCTCTCCCCTCCCCTCCCAGGTGCTGTCAGAAGCAGCGGAAGGCAATAGGGACTCTAGCTGCCCGCCAGGGAACGGGGAGGGAGGGGGGGGAGAGACAGGCCTTCAGTCGATATGCAGCCCACGTGGCCCAGCTGCCGATGGCGATCGATGCCCCTTCCTGCTGATTTCTGCACATCCGACGGGGTGGGGTCAGCTGCGCGAGCTCAGCACCTCCCAGGAGCCATGGCCTTTTTCCTCCCAGCACCTGGCCCTGAGCAGGGGCCGTTCCATACACACATACCCTCGGGTGTAGCTGTGCTCCCCAAACCCTTTCCTTGTATTGACCCATGGTGGCAACTCTGAGCCCACTCTGTGAACTTCAGCAGGGCCCTGCCCAAGGGGACTCAGCCCTGAGAGCAGGCATGATGATGCCCATCTTCCCCGTTATACACTGGCATGTCCACCCTTTGAGCCCGTGCAAAGCAGGTCAGAAATTTACATATCATGCAATTTTTTTCCCGTTCATTTATTTCTCCTAAATACTGATACAAAACCAGAATCTTTTCTTTTAAATACTTAAAATGGCCCTTGCAGGGAATGACGGTTATCCCCATTTTCAAGCTGGGGAAGTTGAGACTCCGAGGAGCGTACTGGCTTGCCCTCCGTCACCGAGCAAGGATGACGACACGTTGGGGGCTAAAGCCCTTGGATTGTCTCTTACTGCCAGGCCCCGGGAGTCCTGCCGACAAAGCTGAAGGCTGCTGAGAAGTCGGGACAAGCCCCAGGCCAGGAGCTGTGTGTGCCCCAGGAGGCCGCCCTGGGAGGAACACAGAGCATCTGGACCCTGTCTGNACCCCGTCTGCCCTGCGGCCACCACTTCACTGAACACCTTCTGGAAAGGAGCCAGTCCTTGACTGGCCTCGGTTGGTCAAGGCATCCCTGCGTGTCCACCCAAAGGGCGAGGAGGTGGGGGGGGGCGACTGGGGCCACAGTAGCCCTTGCAAAGCAGCTGTAGGGTCTCACTGAGGACACTGACCCCTTTTCTGCCCCTCAGGGGATGGAGATGCAGAGGGCTGAGGTCCATGGGGAGGCAGCCCAAGGCTCTTAGCTCCTAATGCTCAGACTCGGGAAATTCGCCTGCAAAACCACAGGCAGGACAACAGTGTCAACCAGGGCTCAGCACAAGTTTGCTGTAAAGTAAAACTTCTGCCAGATAGCAAATGCTTCAGGCCTTGCAACACACACACACAGTCTCTGCCACATACTCGTCTCTGTTTTCCTTTAGAGCCCTTTAAAAAAGACATTCTTAGCTCCCAGGGCAGGGAAGGCTGGCATTGGCCCTCCGTCCCCACAGTTTGCAACCTCTGGTCAAATATGTCTCTATCACCCCGGGCTAAATGGTGGGGGGGTAGGGGCCGGGNGGAAGGCTGGCATTGGCCCTCCGTCCCCACAGTTTGCAACCTCTGGTCAAATATGTCTCTATCACAAACTTACGTTCCAGAAACTTCTGTTTGCATCTCCTTGGCCAGAACTGCTTCACGTGGCTGCTCCGAATGAAAAAGCGAATAGGGAAGTATTTTTCACTGAGCACATGGCCACCCCAAGCCAAAGACTAGGGTAGGTGTGGGGACAGGGGCTGGGAATAGGCCTGAGGCAGGAGACTGAGCAGGGCCCAGGGGAGGACGCTGGGGCTGGGTGCAGCTGTAAGGAAGCCAGACCACATCCCCACGCTCTCCTCTCCGTGCGGAATCAATAACTATTTGAATTTCTTTCATCTGAGCAGGGATAGCAACACAGGCAAACACAGAAAGGGAAAAGCCATTGATCCTTCCCAGCTGCCGCCAGCCCCTCCCCACCGTGCTCACCCCCCACATCTTGCCATCTGGCCTCCCCTCCCCCAGGCCTCTCTGCTAGACATCCGCTCACTGTCCCACACTCAGACATCTGCGGGACCTCCAAGGCGGCTAGCAATGCCAGGCTATTTTGGTCCCAAAGCAACCGCGACCATCCAGTTAGTGTATAGAGAGGACTCACCTCTCATCTTGCCCCAAGACTGGACAAGTCTGGGCTTCCCTGGGTGAGCCCCTGCCTCTCAGGGCAACGCACCCTTATCCCCTATACCTACTCCCCCAGCCTGCTAGCTTCAGGAACCCATTTTCATATTCATGAGTCTGAGAGACAAAGCAGGTATTTCATGATCGTCTCTTGTGCTGAGTGTGATTTCAGACTCAGCCAACATTGGAGCGGTTCCCTGAGGTGTCAGATAATGGATTTCACGGGGAGACACTGGAGGCGAGGAGCATGTTTAGAGGGATGAGACAGAGGAGCTCGTAGGAGATGATGGAGGTCTGCAACAGGGTACAAAGAAGAGGGAATGAGTTGGAACATACTTGTGATATAAAATTAGTAGGATGTAATGAGAGGATGAGGGAGAGGGAGACCCTGGAAGGATCCCCACTTTCTGGTTTGAGTGAGTGAGAGCAGCTTGTTCGCCGAGGGGCAGCAGGAAGAGAGGTGGGTTTGCAGAGAAATATGATGAGCCTGGCCTCAGATAGGTTGAGCTGCGAATGCCTGGGGAGCATGAAGTGCAAAGACCTGGAAGGTTGTTCTGTGTATCTACATCCCAAGGGTCAGCCTTCACTGTAAATATGAAATTGGGCATCCTCACTTCTCCCCCACCTTCTTGTAAACCCCTCGGTCCTTTGAGATGCTTGCCATCTGGCTATCCCACCCTCTCTTGTTTCAGTTCTCTACTAACAACTCCTCCTCATACAGGGAAGGTTCCCAACCCCAGATCCCAGAGTTTTTTCTACCCAACGCATGTGTGATGTCTTGACTATTCAGATGGGGAATCCCTCCTGGATGCCGGCTTATCAATTCTTGACCTCCTCATCTCCAACATCCTCTCTTCCACACTTGTCAAACTTCAGGACTTGTCATTACCAGGAACTGCACCACCTCTGAAATCACTAATTAAAAATACCCACTCTCCAATCAAAATGTATTACCATTTGAGTTTCTTTCCATGGGCACCCTTCTTTGATCTCACCAAGGCTCCAAAACAGGGATTCCTCCACTTTTTTTCCATTCTTAAGCTCCCTATGTAACTCAGAAATTGTACTCATGGAATGGAAACCCAACCACAGTGACTTAACCAAGTAGGAGTTGATTTGTCCTTCCCTAACAATATGGAGGGTGTCTTGAAGAAGTCATAAGACTCCTTTTGGATTCCTGATCTGCCATGTTTTGAGGGCAGCTTTCACCTCCGTTGTAGTCAATTACATTACTCACCCCAATGTTTTGCTCCTCCTTTGCTCCTGACTTTTATCATGTGACTTTGCAATTCTTCCTACTAAAGGAGAGAAATATGTCCCCACCCTTTGGCTGTGGGTTTAGCCATACTTTGGCCAATAGGATGAGGCAGAAAGCGACTATGTACCAGCTCTAAGCCTAGGCCTTAAAAGAGACTTTGAGCATTTTCACTTGTCCTCTTGGGCTTCTTCCATTGCCCTAGAGGGAACAATGTTGGAACAACGGAACTCCAACTGCTGCAGCCTGAGGCTGAGCTGGCCAACCAGCCCTGCCTAGATCAGCTGAATTGCAGACAGCCAAGAGTTTCATGAGACATTAAGTTTTGGGTCGTTTTGTTTTTGTTTTTGTTTTTTTGCAGCATTATTGTGGCAATGGTTAACAGATACACTCATGATCTCCAAGATAGTGGCTTCGCCTCTAGCCATACCATTTCATTCTAGGAATGAAAGACAAAGAGCAGAAGGCACATACCACATGAGTTTTTCCTCTTTAAAAAACCCACAGAAAACCCACACCCAGCAATGTCTCCATATATGTCATTGGCCAGAACTCTTTCACATGCCAGTCTAGATGAAAGGGTGTGTGGGGAAGGGGGTATTTTAAGCTCAACACACTGCTGTCCCAAGCTAAATCAAGATTCTTTGGGTACCTGACTTTACTTTCCTGCTCATCTAGCTTAATTTCCATAATTTGTCATTGTAGTCCTTCTTTTCAAATGTCCTCGAGTTCCCCTGCCCATCCTTCTGGCCATTACACTCACACAATAAAAGCCCAACCCTGAATGAGCCCAACTGTCCCTTCTTCACAACTTGACCCAAGAGGTTGAATGCATCGAAGAAATCGCACCTCTGAGCAGCCTGGAATCACCATGAATCAATGATCTCCTACTTCAAAGGGCAATGCCTGGAAATCGTACTACATTTAAGCTTACCCCTACATTCCCCCACACTCTTCACACCTTCATGTCTCTCTGCAAACCTCCCATCTTCTCTGTACCCATCCTCCATTCTCAGTAGATAAATTTCCCTTACAGTTCATAGAGACACAGAAACCATCAAACTGGTCATTTCCTCAGCTTCCCACCACCAGATCAGATCTTCTAATCTGCCAGTATCTGCACTTGACTCACCAACACCTGCTCATCTCTCATGGCTAAGCCTATGTGTCATCTTACTGAGGGTTTTCCAGAACTCACAATTCCAACTAGATCAGATTTCCTGGATTTACATACTCATAACACCTTTTATTTCCCCATTACAGCACTTAAAATCATTACAATTATATAAACATTTGTGTAGTTCCTGCTGATTGTCTCTTTACCCCTTCTATGTACTCATTCACCAAATGTGTGTTGAGTGTCTGGCATCAGATTAGATACTGGAGAGGCAGCAATGACCATGAGGCTTACATTCTGGTCTATGAGCTCCAACAGGACAAGGACCATGCTTGACTTTCTCACCTATGTCTTCCCAGTGCCTGACACCTACTGGGAGACCCATAAATGGTCGTTGAAACACATGGCTTGTAAAAAGGTGGTTAAAATCAAAAGGTTAGTTGAACAGGTAGTGGGTCCACACCATAACCCTAGAGAGCACAAATACTTAAGGATAAGGAGAAAGAAACAATAGCCTACAACCCATGAGAAAAGGAACAGTCAGACAGATGAGAGGAGAATCAGTCACATGCAGTATCTCAGAAGCCAAGAGGAAAGAGAGTTCATCAGAGAAGGAGAAATCAATTGCAGTAAAGGCATATGCTCTGTCTCTAGTAATGCAAAGACTGAGCTGGACTTGTCTTAAAAGGAACATAGACTGCCTTTACCAGAAAAAGCTGGGGCACCTGGGTGGCACAGTGGTTAAGCGTCTGCCTTCGGCTCAGGGCATGATCCTGGCGTTATGGGGTCGAGCCCCACATCGGGCTCCTCCGCTATAAGCCTGCTTCTTCCTCTCCCACTCCTCCTGCTTGTGTTCCCTCTCTTGCTGGCTGTCTCTATCTCTGTCAAATAAATAAATAGAATCTTTAAAAAGAAAGAAAGAAAGAATGAAAGAAAGAAAGAAAAAGTGATGGCAGCCAAAGCCAAACTATTGTCAGGCGGGGAGTGCATGGGAACTCAGGAAGCAGACTCAACACATATGAAACAACAGTTCCCTTAAGCAGTGTACCCAGGGCACCTTGGTTGAGTGTCTGACTCTTGGTTTCAGCTCAGGCTGTGATCTCAGCGTCATGAGATCAGGTCCCATGTAGGACTATATGCTCAGCATGGAGTCCTTCTCCCCTCCCTCTCTTTCTCAATAAATAAATAAATAAATAAATCTCTTAAAAAAAAAAAAAAGAAGTGCACCCAGTTTGTTGAGAGGTATGTTGGAGAGAGCATCTTGCTCACTCATAGGGTCATAGAGCTGAAAGAAGTTGGTCAACAAACACTTATATATGTCATAGTTGCTCATTGATACATAAAGTAGACATTGATCTAGCCTGGGGCACACAACATAGATAGAATTCCTGTCTTTCAGGGGAAAAAAGATATAAAACAAACACTTACATAAGAAAAGCATAATTTTAGGCACTGATAAGTGCTATGAGGAATATGAAATTGGAATAAAAAGCTAAGGGGCAACGGGCAGGCCTGTGTTCACTCAGAGGGTTAAAGAAGGCCTCCTTGAGGGGGTGGCATTTGAAGCAGAACTGGGACACTTCAAAGGAAGCAGACAGACAGAGGTAAAGCAAGTAGAAAGTCTCCAAGGTGAGAATACATTCAGCATGTTTGAGGAACAGCAAGAAGGCTCCTATGGTTGAGGTGTAGAAAGTGAGGAGAACGAAGTCAGAGAGGAGACCAGGGGCTAACTCTTATAGGACCCTACAGGCTGTGGTTAGATGTTTGAATTTTGTTCTAACTGGAGGAGAAATATGACATCAGCTGCTCTGTGGAGAAGGGACAACAGGGGACAAGAGGGAGGCAGGGACAGCAGTGAGGAGATCGTGGCTGTATTTAGGCAAAAGAGCTTGTGGCAGAGATAGTGAGAAATGTTCAGATTCTAAATATACTTTGGAAGTTTAATCACAAAGACAGATCAGATGGAGTTAGGAGCAAAAGAAAAAAGAGAGGAATCAAAAATGATTTCTATTCAACTTGGTACTAGAGATTACAGCCAGGGCAATAAGGCAAGAAAAAGAAACCGAAAGCATACAGATAGAAAGGAAGAAATAACCCTGTCTCCATTTCCTGGGACACAACTGTCTACACAGAAAATCCCAAGAATCTACACAAAAGTTACTAGAACAGATCAGGGAGTTTAGCAAGCTCAAAGTATATAAAACTAATATACAAGAATCAATTGTTGTCTATATACCAGCAATGAACAATTGAAAATTAAAATTTTAAAGAAACTGTTTTATAATAGCACCAACATATTTAAAATACTGTTATAAATCTAGCAAAGTATTGCAATATCTGTATGCTAAAAACTATAAAAACTGAAGGAAAATTCAAATATAACCTGAATAGATGGAGAAATGTACTGTGTTCATGGATTGGAATATTGTTAAGATATAAATTTTCCCCAAATTGACCTATAGATTCAGTAAATCCCTATCAAAATCCTAGCAATTTTTTTTGTAGAAACTACCAAACTGGTTCTAAACTTTATATGGAAAAATGAAGGAAAGAGAAAAGCTAAAACAATTTTGAAAAAGGACAGAGTTGGATAAATCACAGTATCTGATGTTAAGACTTTTTATAGAACTAGAGTAATCAAGACATTTGTTATTGGCAAAAGGATAAACACAGAGATCAACAGAACAGAATGGTGTCCAGCAGTAGACTCCTACATACATGGTCAATTGATTTTTGACAAAAGCACAAAGGCAATCCAATGAAGAAAGGATAACTTGACAAATAGTGCTGGAACAACTGCACATCCATGAGCCAAGAAAAAAAGAAAATTGATTCATACCTTGTACCATCTATAAAAATGAACACAAAATGGATCATGATCTCCTAAGATGTCTAGAAAAAAAACAAAGGATGAATTTTAAGTTAGGAAAGGACTTCACAGATGTGACACCAAAAGCATGATCCATAAAAGAAAAAATTGATAAGCTGTACTTCAACAAGATTAAAACCTTCTGCTCTTTGAAAGACACGCTTAAGAAATGAAAGGGCAAGCCACAGCTTGGGAGAACAATATTCACAAAGCACGTATCTGATAAAGAACATATAAAATAAAACTAGAGAACTCTTAAAGCTTGGAAATTAGAAAACAAATGACCCAATTTTAAAATGGACAAACATTTTGAACATTCACTTTACCATAGAAGATACATGGATGGAAACACACACACACAGAATACATAAAAAGATGTCCAACGTTATTAGTCATTAGGGAAATGTAAATTAAAACTACAACGAGATAGCATCACATACCCATTGGAATAGCTAAAAATTATCTTAAAATGGCAATACCTCTGGTTAATCAGGATACAGAGCATCGGGCACTCTCATAGATTGTTGATGGGAATGCGAAATGGCATAGTGACTTTAGGAAACAGTTTGGCACTTTTTCATAAAGTTGAACATAACTTGCCTTATGAACCAGTCATCTCACTCCTAAGCATTTTCCCAGGAGCAATGAAAACTCAAGCTTACACAAAAACCTATATGTGAATGTTAACAGCAGCCTTATTTGTAATTGTCAAAAAATGGAAACCATCCAGAAGTCCTTCGATGAGTAAATGGATAAACTATGGTATATCCATACACAGGACTACTATTCTGCAATAATGCCCTACTGATATATACACCCATGAAGGTAAATCTCAAATGCCTTAAGTGAAAGAAGTTAGATTCAAAAGGTTACATACTGTTTGAATCCATTTATTACATTCTAGAAAAGGCAAAACTATAAGGAAAGAAAACATATCAGTAGCCATCAAGGAGCTGAGAATAAGGGAAGTGGTTGACAAAGGAGTTCCAGAAATTTGGTGGGGGGATGGGAGACAAGATGATGGAAGTGTTCTGTATCTTTTTTTTTTAAGATTTATTTATCCATTCATGCATTCATTCATTCATTCATTTGACAGAGAAAGAGAGAGCACAACAGGGGGAACAGGAGAGGGACAAGCAGACTACCCGCTGAGCAGGCTTGATCCCAGGACCCTGGGATCATGACCTGAGCCAAAGGCAGACGCTTAACCGAATGAGCCATCCAGGTGCCCCAGAAGTGTTCTGTATCATGATTGTGGTGATGGCCACGTGATTATATAGGATTGTCACTCATCAACTCATCAAGTTGCACCCTTGGAAGGGTGAGCTTTGCTGCCTTTAAATTATACCTCAATAGACCCGACTTGTACAAAAGGATTTCTAGCTTTTTAGATTATCTCAACTAAATTCAAGCGTCCGACAGAAGTCGGCTTTATGAGGAAGGAAGGAAGTAGCTGGATAAACACATGGAAGAATTGATCCATGAGTGGTGGCTGGCAGGCTAGCTCATCGGCCAGCTGGACAGAGAGATGGACCATCACTAGAAGGGAGAGATGGACAGGATTGGACAGGACAGGAGGCTACAGAGGACAAGGAGCTGGGGCACTGGCAAGACCACTCACTGGACCCAGAGTCCTACTGCGTGGGTTCCAGCCCAGGCATGTGACCCTTGCGTGTAAATAGGAAGAATAAGCATGCTCTCCCATCTGACCGCGTTTATTCACTTAACAAGCATGCCGTCAGCGCCAGCCCCGGACCAGGCATTCTTCTAAGTGCTCGCCCTAGATTTGTCCGTGTAATGCACAGGACACTTTTACATCCCTGTTTCTCAGAGGAGGAACAGTGGTCCAGACAAGTCGGGTGACTTGCCCAAGGTTACCCACAGAGCAAGTGGCAGAATGCTCAGCTCTCGCCCGCAGCCTCACCCAGACACGGGGGGCAGCACACCCACAGACTGGAGGCTGAAGCAGAGGAACTTGCTGATATTCAGCCTACTTCTGACTTACCAAAGTGGCACTTTGATCCAGTTCAACCTCATAATGAAACTATCAGTCACCACTACGTCCTGAGTACTTCCTGCGGCGAACGGTACCCCTAGCACTTTGCATGTATTATCTCACTTCATGTTCTCAGAGAACACTCAGGGGTGGATTCCCACCTTACCGATGAGCAGGCGGAGGCTTTGGGAGGCGAGCACCCCATTCCCCATCACACAGCAACGGGCGGAACTGAGAGCATAGAGCACCTCTGTTCCCTGCAGAGAAGCCACATGCTGAGCCAGGCGCTAGCTTCCCATTCGGCCCATTTCATCCCTGGAAGTCCTAGACTCTCCCCTTAGTCTTTCCAACCTTCCCACCCAAGCCCCACACCCCACAGGTCTCAGTGGGTAAGGGAGAGTGGGGCGCCTGGGTGGCTCAGTTGTGAAGCGTCTGCCTTCGGCTCAGGTCATGGTCCCAGGGTCCTGGGATCGAGCTCCACATCGGGTCTGGGGAGCCTGCCTCTCCCTCTGCCATTCCTCTTGCTTGTGTTCCCTCTCTTGCTGTGTCTCCCTCTCTGTCCAATAAATAAAATCTTAAAAAAAATGGATAAGGGAGAGAGACAGGTCAGTAGGGAGTTTCCGAATTCTTTGTCGCGGACTCTATTTCAGGTCTGATAGGTCCAGGACTGTTGTCTCCTTCCTTCCCCTGCCCACACCCCTCGGGGCTTCTCTCCACCACTTCCTCCAGGGCTCTGCAGCCCCTGCTAGGCCAGACCCCTGTGCTCGCCTGGCTGAGCAAGGTTCAGGCATCTGGGCAGCCCCGTTTCTGCAGCTGGGTCCCTGAGTCTTGGCCTCAGCCCCAGCCCCTGGCTGCTCCCCAGCCCAGCTCTGGATGACAGGAAAGCAGCCTTGGTGCTTGCCAACTTCTTGTTGCTCAGCCCGTGCATTGCTGGGGTCTCATTGACTCAGACCCCCCACATACAGCAGTGACCTCTGCTCCCGGCTTCTTGAGGCCTGAGCCCAGGCCCAGCTGAGCTGCTGTCCCGTCTCAGAGCTGGAGGAAATGGCTGTTGCTGCCATGGCAACGAGGCTCTGTACTCTGGCCAGAACAAAGAGGGTTTTCTTGTCCCTCTTCGGGTCCCAGGATGGGAGAGCGAGCGCTACAGGGCGAACGCTGGGGGAATGCTCCGTGGTATCTGACCAGCCTTCCGTCCATCATGCTGTGAGCGCCAGATGGCTCCGAAAAGCCCACTCCATCCCAGCCACCTCGGATGCTCAGAAGCCGGGAATGAGAAATCTCTGGTCAGCAGCTTTCTCCTGCAGTGGACCTCTCAGTAGCCTTTTCCATCTGGAGCCTGGGCAGGTCCCCTAAGGCCAACATGTGAAAGAGAAAGTAGGGACTATAGAATGCAGCCTCCTCCTCTCCTCCAGAGAATTGGAGCTGTGTGCGCTTGAAAGTATCCTAGCCCGTCCCACTCAACATTCAGAGAGGGGCAGGGATTCTCCTTAGGTCACACAGCCAACTTTTATCTGGCTGGAAGTGGCAACTCTTTCTGACTCAGTCCAGTGCCCCCACCCCAGCACCCCACCATCTCCTGCCGGACGCTGAAGCCTGTGACTCAGCCTCAATGCCTACCCCCCCTTTAATTGTCCCAGCAACGAGCGGGCCCCTGGGCACGATTCTGACACTAAAGGTCCCTGAGTGGCTTACAGGGCTAGATTTGTAGCCAAGTGATGACCTCTGAGCACCAAGCACAGGCCTGGTTGTGGGACGTCAACGAAGTCAGAAAGCAGAGATCCCAAGGGCAGGACAGCCAAGAAGCTCTTAGGTACAAAAGAGCCACTGAGGCAGAAGGATCCAAGATATGGGTCAAGCTTAAAATTGAGGACTGACAGAAGGGTAAGATCTAGAAGTGGGGTAGAAGGTCAACAGGCCAGGCAGGAGTCAACCAGCCTGAGCTGAGAGCATCCGGGTCTCAGGCGGGCTCGTGCCCCCTTCCTGCCTTACCTGGCCGCACCCCCTGCCCCGGGCCCCTGACGGGCAACGCGGCTTCCTTCTGGCACCGGTCACGAGGACTGAGGGGAACCCCTGTACGTG
The DNA here is from genome assembly GCF_002007445.2 of Ailuropoda melanoleuca. Lineage (NCBI taxonomy): Eukaryota > Metazoa > Chordata > Mammalia > Carnivora > Ursidae > Ailuropoda > Ailuropoda melanoleuca. The sequence continues at coordinate 15,684,044 of NC_048219.1, read as the reverse complement.
TCGAATTCTGAATGCACGGTCAGGCATTGATGCTCTTCTAGGACGTTCCTCTGCTGTTTCTAAGTAAACTGCATGGGGAGGCGTTCTCCCGCGCTCTCGTGAAAGCAGCCGACCGCGGGAAACCGGGGAGCGTGGTTCCTGCGGCATCGTGTGCACGTCGCCGTCACGGCCGCTGTCACGCGCTTGCTTCGTGACTTCGGACCAGACAGTTGTTCTCCCAGCCTCGTTTTCCTCACCTGTTCAACCCAAGGGTGAAGCCGGGAGACCTCTCAACCACCTCCCAACTCTGAAATTCCAACTGTTTTATTGGCTGTTAAANCATCCCTGTTTCTCAGAGGAGGAACAGTGGTCCAGACAAGTCGGGTGACTTGCCCAAGGTTACCCACAGAGCAAGTGGCAGAATGCTCAGCTCTCGCCCGCAGCCTCACCCAGACACGGGGGGCAGCACACCCACAGACTGGAGGCTGAAGCAGAGGAACTTGCTGATATTCAGCCTACTTCTGACTTACCAAAGTGGCACTTTGATCCAGTTCAACCTCATAATGAAACTATCAGTCACCACTACGTCCTGAGTACTTCCTGCGGCGAACGGTACCCCTAGCACTTTGCATGTATTATCTCACTTCATGTTCTCAGAGAACACTCAGGGGTGGATTCCCACCTTACCGATGAGCAGGCGGAGGCTTTGGGAGGCGAGCACCCCATACCCCATCACACAGCAACGGGCGGAACTGAGAGCATAGAGCACCTCTGTTCCCTGCAGAGAAGCCACATGCTGAGCCAGGCGCTAGCTTCCCATTCGGCCCATTTCATCCCTGGAAGTCCTAGACTCTCCCCTTAGTCTTTCCAACCTTCCCACCCAAGCCCCACACCCCACAGGTCTCAGTGGGTAAGGGAGAGTGGGGCGCCTGGGTGGCTCAGTTGTGAAGCGTCTGCCTTCNTGGCAGAATGCTCAGCTCTCGCCCGCAGCCTCACCCAGACACGGGGGGCAGCACACCCACAGACTGGAGGCTGAAGCAGAGGAACTTGCTGATATTCAGCCTACTTCTGACTTACCAAAGTGGCACTTTGATCCAGTTCAACCTCATAATGAAACTATCAGTCACCACTACGTCCTGAGTACTTCCTGCGGCGAACGGTACCCCTAGCACTTTGCATGTATTATCTCACTTCATGTTCTCAGAGAACACTCAGGGGTGGATTCCCACCTTACCGATGAGCAGGCGGAGGCTTTGGGAGGCGAGCACCCCATACCCCATCACACAGCAACGGGCGGAACTGAGAGCATAGAGCACCTCTGTTCCCTGCAGAGAAGCCACATGCTGAGCCAGGCGCTAGCTTCCCATTCGGCCCATTTCATCCCTGGAAGTCCTAGACTCTCCCCTTAGTCTTTCCAACCTTCCCACCCAAGCCCCACACCCCACAGGTCTCAGTGGGTAAGGGAGAGTGGGGCGCCTGGGTGGCTCAGTTGTGAAGCGTCTGCCTTCGGCTCAGGTCATGGTCCCAGGGTCCTGGGATCGAGCTCCACATCGGGTCTGGGGAGCCTGCCTCTCCCTCTGCCATTCCTCTTGCTTGTGTTCCCTCTCTTGCTGTGTCTCCCTCTCTGTCCAATAAATAAAATCTTTAAAAAAATGGATAAGGGAGAGAGACAGGTCAGCAGGGAGTTTCCGAATTCTTTGTCGCGGACTCTATTTCAGGTCTGATAGGTCCAGGACTGTTGTCTCCTTCCTTCCCCTGCCCACACCCCTCGGGGCTTCTCTCCACCACTTCCTCCAGGGCTCTGCAGCCCCTGCTAGGCCAGACCCCTGTGCTCGCCTGGCTGAGCAAGGTTCAGGCATCTGGGCAGCCCCGTTTCTGCAGCTGGGTCCCTGAGTCTTGGCCTCAGCCCCAGCCCCTGGCTGCTCCCCAGCCCAGCTCTGGATGACAGGAAAGCAGCCTTGGTGCTTGCCAACTTCTTGTTGCTCAGCCCGTGCATTGCTGGGGTCTCATTGACTCAGACCCCCCACATACAGCAGTGACCTCTGCTCCCGGCTTCTTGAGGCCTGAGCCCAGGCCCAGCTGAGCTGCTGTCCCGTCTCAGAGCTGGAGGAAATGGCTGTTGCTGCCATGGCAACGAGGCTCTGTACTGTCTGGCCAGAACAAAGAGGGTTTTCTTGTCCCTCTTCGGGTCCCAGGATGGGAGAGCGAGCGCTACAGGGCGAACGCTGGGGGAATGCTCCATGGTATCTGACCAGCCTTCCGTCCATCATGCTGTGAGCGCCAGATGGCTCCGAAAAGCCCACTCCATCCCAGCCACCTCGGATGCTCAGAAGCCGGGAATGAGAAATCTCTGGTCAGCAGCTTTCTCCTGCAGTGGACCTCTCAGTAGCCTTTTCCATCTGGAGCCTGGGCAGGTCCCCTAAGGCCAACATGTGAAAGAGAAAGTAGGGACTATAGAATGCAGCCTCCTCCTCTCCTCCAGAGAATTGGAGCTGTGTGCGCTTGAAAGTATCCTAGCCCGTCCCACTCAACATTCAGAGAGGGGCAGGGATTCTCCTTAGGTCACACAGCCAACTTTTATCTGGCTGGAAGTGGCAACTCTTTCTGACTCAGTCCAGTGCCCCCACCCCAGCACCCCACCATCTCCTGCCGGACGCTGAAGCCTGTGACTCAGCCTCAATGCCTACCCCCCCTTTAATTGTCCCAGCAACGAGCGGGCCCCTGGGCACGATTCTGACACTAAAGGTCCCTGAGTGGCTTACAGGGCTAGATTTGTAGCCAAGTGATGACCTCTGAGCACCAAGCACAGGCCTGGTTGTGGGACGTCAACGAAGTCAGAAAGCAGAGATCCCAAGGGCAGGACAGCCAAGAAGCTCTTAGGTACAAAAGAGCCACTGAGGCAGAAGGATCCAAGATATGGGTCAAGCTTAAAATTGAGGACTGACAGAAGGGTAAGATCTAGAAGTGGGGTAGAAGGTCAACAGGCCAGGCAGGAGTCAACCAGCCTGAGCTGAGAGCATCCGGGTCTCAGGCGGGCTCGTGCCCCCTTCCTGCCTTACCTGGCCGCACCCCCTGCCCCGGGCCCCTGACGGGCAACGCGGCTTCCTTCTGGCACCGGTCACGAGGACTGAGGGGAACCCCTGTACGTGTCGAATTCTGAATGCACGGTCAGGCATTGATGCTCTTCTAGGACGTTCCTCTGCTGTTTCTAAGTAAACTGCATGGGGAGGCGTTCTCCCGCGCTCTCGTGAAAGCAGCCGACCGCGGGAAACCGGGGAGCGTGGTTCCTGCGGCATCGTGTGCACGTCGCCGTCACGGCCGCTGTCACGCGCTTGCTTCGTGACTTCGGACCAGACAGTTGTTCTCCCAGCCTCGTTTTCCTCACCTGTTCAACCCAAGGGTGAAGCCGGGAGACCTCTCAACCACCTCCCAACTCTGAAATTCCAACTGTTTTATTGGCTGTTAAAATTTAAATGATTTGGGTTCGTTTGGGGACCAGTGTGTTAGTATTTAGCAAGGCTGTCTCAAATAATTGTAGAGGCCTGAGATTTAGGAAAGAAGAGAAGAAGAAAAAGAATAAATATATATATATACACATATGTATCCTCCATAGCTCTTCTCTCAGAGACACCAGCCCACTGGCTCTGAAGTCTGAGTTCATATCCTGACTCCAAAATTTCTAGAGCACATGATCGGGGGCAGATCACTTTCTAAATCCCTCTGGGCCTCAGTTTCCTTCTCTTAACAGAATGTGGCTCATAATCGCACCTATGTCACAGGGCGATTGTGTTTCCAGTTTCGTATACCAAGTTCTTGGCACAGTGTTTGGCCGGTAGCAAACACTCAGATAAGAGTGTGGCGATGAACACTTGTTGAATAAACCGTGGGCGAGGGAGTGAGAGAGTGAGCGAGTTGGGGGGGTTGCCTTGTTTCTAACTCCCAGCACCTGCCGCTCGGCTCAGGCAGGTAATGCTTTGGGGTGAAAGTTCCATTCCAGAGCTGCCTGCGTGATGGAGGGAAGCTATTCATACCCTCAGTTGGCCTCCTCCCGTTCCTTGCCCTGCTTCCCCCTTCCCTTACTGAAGAGCTGGGGCCTGCTTTGGATTCTCTGATCCAAGACTCATTGGCTCGAGGGACATCCTCCAGCCGCAAATCCCAGAGCAGTGCATGGAGGGACCCAGCAAGGAGGAGGTGGGTGGGTGGAATGTGTGGGGCCAAAGTCGCAGGAGTCCAAAGAGGAAGAAGGAAGCCCTTTTCTCTGAGGGCTGTTTATCACCCTGTGGGTGGGCCACATCCCATGACCCTGGGGGCTGTCACAGGACCCAAGCTGGGCAAACAGGGTCTCTCTTTTGAGAACTGGGACTTGGGGGTGAGGGCCAGCCAGTTAGTTTCTTCACACATCTGGAACGATACTATGAGAAAATGAACATCAGATAGGGGCTCAGAAGGGTGGTCAGCCAGGGCCAGAGCACTGCATCAGGCATTCTGGGGCACAGACGGAATGGAAGCCCAGACAACAAGTCAGGGCCTCAACAAATGGAGAAGGGATCAAGGGCAGGATCCAGAAGCCAGGGGGGAGGAAAGGGCAGCAGAGAGAGAGGCCAGCAGGGACAGAGGGACAAAGCAGAGTCTCTGTGATAATGATGTGGAGAAGAAAGGCAAAAAAAAAAAATAAATGCAATTTCCTTACAACTTATAGCCACTGACAAGTCCTTGAGACAGAGTGACCTTCCTCTAGGAGCTCAACTGTCCTGATGGTGATCGTTTGCTAAGGGCAAAAGACAATCTTAGCTTAACATTATCCTGACCTCCAGGATCCTGTAAGTCTCCTTTAACATATAAAAATTCCTTTGGAAACTTCCTTTATCTCTACCCCGCAAGATAGATGTTGGCAATCATCCTCCAAGCATATGGCCCCCTGATATACATCTGAAGGGTCTCATGACTCAGGTTTTACTAGACGGTAGTGAATGACCTTTTCCTAACAGCAACTAGCCCCTCAAGGTCCTGGAAACATCGCTTCCATAATCCCTAACCCCTTCCCAGCTAGAAAGGACATAATCAGTCACTCCTCACAATCCCAGCGCAGCTCTTTCTGCCCACAGGTCCTGTCCCCGGGCTTTAATAAAACCTCCCTTCTTGCACCAAAGGTGCCTCAAGAATTCTTTCTCGACTCTTCTCTCCAAACCCCAACATTTTCACATCAATAGGACTGGGAGAAAATGCATGACTTGTTCAAGAGCCTGGGGACTTGGGCTGGGACACAAGGATGGCTTGGGAGGACTGGCAACCATGGGACAGTGCATGAGGGCTAGCGTCCCACCTCTGGATTTGCACAGACCCCGCCATCCTGGGGCAGAGCCCAGAGCCGAGCTGTCTGTGAGTGGGGACGGGGCAGTCCCTCATGCTGACAGGGGGTTCCAGCGCCAGGACAGGCAGGGAGGCTGAGGAGCGCCCCGTCCAGTCGAGAGTGCCTGGCCTCCTCGGCCCTCCAGGGTCCTCAGCCCCACAGGCTGGAATTACCCTGCCGTTGGTGGTGATCCATCCCTTCTGAGCACTGTGCCATTTCATCACGCCATCTCGGCTCCCGGCATTAGGAGATAACTGCGCTCACAACATATGTCATTACTCATTAAGGGACTTTTTCTGGATTATGGCTGGGGCTTAATGACTTGTTAAAGATGTTTAACACTTACAATTTTGTTTTTAATTTAGGAAGCAGCATGATCAAACTGCGCCCTGAGACCCTTTCCTCGATTTGGTGAAATCTGGAGATGGGCCGGCTCCGAGGCTGTCTGTGCAGGGGAGGCGATCTTAAATTGAATTGCAGCCCTCGGAGGGGTGTTTGCCCCGTCAGCGGCTGCCAGGATCTGACATGTTAATGGGGCTGAGAAACAATGGGTTTCAGAGGTAATTGCTGAAGCAATGACTTCCAGGCAACATTTGACTTAAAGAAGAAGCTTGCTGCCGCTGGGAGGGGCCGGGCGGGGGCTCTGCTGCCGGCCTGGCTCCCAGTTCCAGCCAGGTCTGCTTACCTGAGGGGCTCAGGTGGGGCAGCCACAGGTGCGGGGCTGACGGCTTCCTCTCCCACCGGCTCTTAGGCCCACGCACTGTCTACACTGGCAGTTGTTTCTCAGCCCCCCCACCCCTCCCCACCCCANGAAGATTAAGCACTCCACCAGGGGAAGGGCTCTGAAGTGAGCAGGGACTGAGTCCACACCTGACCCAGACCTGTGGGAGCCAACACTGGGGTTTGGGGCAAGCCACATTGTCTCCCGAGGCCTCGGTGGCCTCAGCTGTAGGACTCCATAGATTTATGGTGAGGATTCAGGCAGACACTCCAGTAAAACGCTGGGCTCTAGATCTGGGCCAGTTCGACGCAGCCAGCGATGGGAACAGTCAACACCCAGTCGGCACCTTCTAGCTCCCAAGTCCCTTCTAAGCACTTTGTGCACGTGAACTCTGTGAATCCACCCGACAGCCCTCTGAGGTGGGGAATAGTATGTCCACTTTATGGATGAGAAACTGAGGCCCCAGGAGCTGAAGTACCGGAACCGGCAGCCAGACTCAGGCAACTGACTCCCACGATCTCAGCCAGCATGTTGTCACAGCTGCTCCTCGCCATCACCGCGTCCTGGTTAAGGGGCTCTGGGCAAGCCACTACGTTTGTCTACACTCTGGTTCGATGATCACACCACAAGCTGGGCTTCTTCTCTGATGGAGAAGGCCCATCTGAGGTCCCTCCAGCTCTTCTGCTCATAAAGGAAAAATCTGGGGAGTCACAGGAGAGATTCTCGCAGATGTGCGGCTGCCTACAACAGGAAATGGGTCCGAGGGGCACTGTGGGCGTGAGTGAGTTTCACTTCAGCCTTGGACAAGAAAGTGGGAACGAGGAATGGACCTGAGCCTGACTCCTTGGGAAGAACGTGCGAGACTCAAGCTCAGAGAAACAGACTAGAGTGGGATGGAGGCCTTGCGTGGTGAGGCTTACCGAAGGGACAGGAGGAAAGGTTCATGAGATCACTCACGTATGCATGTGCGCATCCAGGAACTGTTCCCCCGAGTGCCTCCGAACCATGTGGCTCTGTACCTGGCGGCTGTAAAGAGACAGATGTCCCTGGGCTCCTGGAGCTCACAGCTACCATCCACCGGTGCTTACCGAGTGCCAAACTCCACCTCAACTTTCCTCAGCCTTTGTCCTGAGGCTGCCAGAGGTCTCCGATCTTGTTGCCGTGCCCACGGATTCCCCCAGGCCGAAGCCCCTGGCCTTCCCAGAATGGGAGGGGGCACCTCCCCATTGCCCTGGCCGGCTTCCCAGGGCTTGGGGCCAGGCCTCAGGCAAAGGGAGGCGGCCCTCTCAGGGCCCTCTTGCACTTCTGCTGCCACGACAGAGACGGCTAGGGGGGCGTCAAGGTTGGGACCGGGTTCCAGAGGCCCCTGGCTGAGCTCCTCCTCTGCCCTGAGCTGTTCTGGGGGCAGGGGACCTAGAGGTGGGCAAGCCCCCACCCACTGCGGATTAGGGTCCACCCAGCCGGCCCAGCCGCCCCACGGGGGAGCCGCCAGCCCCAGGACGGCTCAGCCTGCTCTTGACGAGTTCCACATCTCAGGAGATGCCACGAAACGAAACGTTCCACGAGGAGCCTCATGGACAGTGTCTTTGCGTGGCCTGAAAGCCCTAAGCAGAGCAGCCCCCACAGAGGGCCACCGGTGACAGGGAAAGGGAAGCCCCCCCATCTGGCGTAGGGACAGAAAAGCTCCCAGGGCCATGACCCGTACCCTGTGCTTCCCATGCCAAGACCTCCAAGGAGACACATCCCCTCCATGACGATGGCTTTGTTTCAGCGACAAGGATAGGACTCCAGGGACGGACCCCACACAGGGCAGGGCTTCCTCAGGCAACGAGCTGGGCTGTCCCCATCAGTCCCGCCACCACTTCGGTCCCACTGCCCCGCAATACACACACACATGCACACACACAGCACATATGTACACACACGGATACACACATGCATATACACAGACACATACACACCAACAGACACAGACATGCACACACAGATATACACATGCAGACACACACACACACACACAAAACCAAAATCACAAGCTTAACCTTCATGCCTCTGCACCTGCTTCTCTTTCCTCCTAGAAATCTTTACCACCCCTCCTAACCACTCCTCCAGCCCTCTGGCCGCAGCTCAGTGTGGTGCTTCCTCAGTGAGGCCTTCCCAGCCCCGCCCTCCTCTGGGGTTTCATAGAACTTTGTGCAAACATCTGCTGTAGGATGTGGCTGCCCGCTCACAAGTTGCCCCTCCCACCAAACTAAAGCTCTTTGAGATCAGAGCTCTTGTATCTCTTTCGTCTTTGTATCCCAAGCACCAAGCACAAGGTAGGGCATCCCAAGTGTTCAAACGTACTTAAAGAAGGGGAGGGAGGGAGGAAGGACAGATGGAACGGAAGGAGGGAAGGAAGGAGAAAGAGGGTGGGGAAGGGAAAGGGAGGGGAGGGGCTAGGAGGGGAAGGGAAGGGATGGGGAGGGAAGAGAAATAGCATCAGCCAGTTGTAGCCATCTCCCGCTGTGGACCCCTACATATGCCATTAGCTCAAGATACAGTAATAACCTGACTACATTCTTTCTTTTTCTGGAAGGGGAAGGAAGAGCCAGACTCGCCCATCACTCTTCGTGGTTCCAACTCTAGTTCATGGGTGAGTCCTGTTCAGCTACTCAGGTTTTTGCATAGTTCTTCGATGTTACTTTCCATCTTGATGGACAAAGAGAAGCGGTTGTGGTTTCTACGTCACTGGTGTTCTGGATGTGTTGCGATTTAGAGGGAAAAAGTTTATTTAAACTTGCCAAGTTACAACAATAACGTACCCTCGAAGACAAACAGCGCCCTCCCTATGCACGCCTCCATTAGGGAAACGCCTGCGCTGCAGTTACGAGCTTTCTGATAAGAATAAATTGTTCTCATACATATCTTACTGCTCTTTCCTAGTCCTTCCTTACTAAGCGTTCAAATCACCTGTTTCACTATTTATGAAGCAAATTTCTTCTTTCATTCTATTGCTTTTCCCACCCTTAAACAAGTTGGTCGGGTTTTTTTTTCCCCTCTCCCGGAATCATCTGCAGGGTGGGCGCGGACCTGGGCTTTCCCACACTCCTGTCCAATGCTGTGCTTATGGCCAAAGGGACCCAGAAAGCTCCTGGAGGAATCCTCCCCCTGGGCCTCTGATGGAACAGGGATGAGGTTCCAGGGGAAGGGCTTCAAGGCCCCGGACACTGTCTTCCCTCCCAACACCACTCTCTTTTCCCCCCAGAAAGCCAAAGGCACCAAAACACCAGCAGTGTCTGAAATGAGGCAGAGACTTGAGAGAGAAGTCAGGGCACTCGCCTCAGCGAGGGAGTGATGGTATGATGGCGCTAGCATGGTATTTAAATACGTTAATTAATCCCCAAAGTAACCCACTCCTACAGATGAACAAGCCAAGGCTCATAGAGGTTAAGAAACAATAATCATTCAATAAAGAGATTTGGATGCCCACAATGGACAGGCACTGGGGATGTGCAGGGAACAAAGCAGGCAGACAGACTTCTGTTTCGACAGAGCAGGTGTTCCAGCGGGAGGACGAGGGGCAATGAAACAATAAGCAGAAGCATACATAAATAGCAAGTTAGAAGGGAGATCAGTGCTGAGAGGATGGGGCACAGAAGGTAAGGGGGGGATGGGAATACCTGTCATGGGATCTGGGAAAGGGGCACTTAAAATAGGGTGGACCAGGGTAGACCTCATCCAAAAGGTGACATGACAGCGGTAAGTGTGTCAGCCTCGTGGCTATCTGGGGAAGTGCTCTAGGCAATGGGGCATGAGGTGCAAAGGCCCTGTGGTTGAAGTGGTGAGTGAGGGGGAAAGTCTCTAGAAAGGTGGTCACAAGGTTAGGGGGGTACACCGATCATGGGGAGGCCTGATCCTAGGGGCCTTCAAGCCATTGTAGACTTTGGATTTCGCTCTGAGTGAAGCCGGGGAGCCATGGCATGCTTCTGAGCAGAGGAAAATGATGATGTGAGTTGTGTTTTAAAGGGTCTCTCTGGCTGCTGAACGACACCACAGGGGCAAAATGGCAGAAACACACTTCGTTAAGAAGGCAGTTGGAATAATCCAGGTGAGACAGGACAGTGGCTTGGACTGGGCGTGCTCCAGGGATATCTCCTGGTGGGGAAGAGAACTCTTCCAAGCAGTAGGCATGGTGAGAAGTGGTCAGATGTGGACATATGTGGGAGGAAGAGGCAGCAAAGCTTCCCGATTGAGAAGGTGTGGCAGGTGAGGGAAAGAGAGGGGTCAAGGAGGTCTCCAGTCTCTTTGACCTGAGCAACTGGCAGCAGGTGTTCTTCTGAGATGTTATTAGGCGCCCAAGGGGAGATTTGGTGGGCAGTCAGATAGGAGTCTGGGGTTGGAGGGAGTTGTGGGATGGAGTGAGCATCTGGAAGGCATGAACCCGAGATGGTATTGAAAACCACAAGGCTGGGTGAGATCATGGGGAGCTGAGGAGCCAGGGCTGTGGCATTACAGGTTCAAAGGCCGGAGAGGAGAAGGTGAACCAGCAAAAAGCCCAAGGAAGGGCAGCGAGCGAGGAAGGAGAAAAACCAAAGCACTGTAATGTCCAGGAAGCCAAGTGAAAGGAGGTGTTTCGAGGAGGAGGAAGTGGTCAGCTCTGCCGCGAGCTGGGAGGGAGACCTAGTGAGGGGGGACTAGGAAGTGACAGGGGGTTGGACCAGCTGCTCAAGGTCATCCAGCCAGGGCGTGACAGCTGGCCTGCCATCCAGCTCAGATGGTAGGGTGTGACAGTCTCACACCTTTTTAGAAGGGTACCGTTCAGAGGGTCCTCCTTTTTCCCCTCGTAGACGTTCTCCCTCGTGGCTGGAGAGAGGTTCGGACGTTTTAGCCAGCACGCCCAGTGGGCGGGTTAACATAAAGAGCAGACTTGGGGATCAGACGTGGGATTAGGCAGGTCACTCCATCTCCCTGAGCCTCGATGTCTTCCTCGGGAAACAGGGACGACCATACCCACCTCTCTAGAGTGGGTGGGACAGACTCCCAGGGAACAAGAATGGCTGGCGGAGGCTCGGGCATCCCCCACGGTCTCCCACCTCCCTTTGAGCACGAAGAGCCCTCTTACTTCCATGTTAACACCACAAATCACTCGTGGAGAATGAGGTATTTCTTGGCAGCCTGCTCTGGCAAGGCACCGTGGAGCCCCGCGAGCCGCAGCAGCAGGCTGGACCCAGATGGACATCTGCAGGGACGTCTGGACTGTGGACAGGCCCTGCTGGGATTTCTGTTCAGAGCCACAGCTGGACTGTTGCTTTCTGAAGCATGGCAGGGGTGGCAGTAGTGTGCACTTCCTGGAAGGGTCAGAGGCAGAGCGGGGCCTGGGCCCCTGCCCCCCAGAAACACACAGAGGTTTACCCCTCAGGATTACCTGGGGCTGTGGGTTGATGGTCTGTTTCCAGGGAACAACAGTCAGGGTGTCTAGCCCACCTCGGTGCGGTGTGTAAGGATGGATGAAGATATGGGTGTGAGTGCGTGGGTTTTTATAAGTGTGGGGTGTGCAGGGAGTGGCTGCACACACATGTGACTGTTCGCGAGCACTCATGGCTGTGCACCTGCCTTCGAGTGAGCACACGTGGGTGCTGTACAGCACCGCATCAGTGATTCCTTACACAAGCTGGGGTCTAAAAGAAGCCTGGGCAAAGGCCGGAGGGCAGAGGGCAGCAGCCCCGGAGGAGCAAAGTCGGTGTCCTAGGAGAAGCAAAGTGTTGAAGGACTCTGCTGACAAGACTGTCTCCTGCATCGCACGTAGGAATGTGGCTGCCACCTTCCCTGGCCCAAACATCACGTCCCTCCAGCACAGCTGTTGGCAGAATGTTCCCATCTTGGTTTCTGTGGCCAAGTCCCTAGGAAGCCTGTCTCTGTCTCAACCCAGTGATGGCTTCTCAGTCTTCACGCTGAGGACCGAGTTCCAAGGAGTGGGAAATCTTGGGCCACACCCAGGCGCCAACCAAGGCCACCGAGGCAGGCACTCCTTCCGTCCCAACAAGCCTGGAGCTCCGTGCTTCCCTCCGCAGTAAACCAAAGTCATGACTCCCCACCTTCTGCCCTTGGAAATGAATCATTTAAGATTCCTCTTTCATTCTGGAGCCTCTCAACCAGCCTCGTGAGCTGTGAGCATGTCTCCCAAGGTAGAATTTAAGGCAGCTGCAAAATGCCTCGATATTTTCAGCGGCCTTATTGTGCTTAAACTCGTTAGAGAGGCCATGGAGTTAATTAGTATATAGATTTTCCCATAGAAAGCTAATTTTCAGAATGATTTGCAGCCCCTGGGTCTGTAACAGACTGCAATCTATTTTCTTCCCAACTTTTTTCTTCCCCAGAGAAAAGCCCAAATTGCAGTGACCAGGGGACTCCCGTACCTCAGTCCCAGCCCACCCCTTCAGGGGTCCAGAGCCCCCGAGGGCTGGCAGCTTCCCCACAGTCCTGTCCAACTCACCAGCTCTCAGCCAATCACCTTCATGCCCATAGATGCCAGTGCTAGCTGGCCAAGCGGGCTTTGAGCGAGGGGTGCAGAGCCAGGGGGCTGAGGGGTTCTTGCGAGGGTGCACAGTGCAACGGTTAAGTGCATGAGCCGGAGGTCAGATAGACCTGGGACAACCCAGGCTCTGACCTTCTGGAATGTTACTTAACATCTCCATGTTTCATGTCCCTCATCGGCAAAATCAGGATAGTAGATCATTACTTGGTAAGGATTGTAAGGAGTCACATATTAGGGTTATAAGGATCATGATTAATATTGATCTTTAAAAAGGCAACATTTATTGGTGCTTCCAGTGTTCTAAGCCCTGTACTACAAATACCTTGTACTATCTCATTAAATTCTTATTATCGCCTTATTTCATGGGAGGAAACTGAGGCTCAGAGAGATTAAGTAACTTGCCCAAAGTCACACAGCTAGCGGGGGACACGCAGGGCTTTGAATCGAGGTCTGCCTGCGTCCAGAGCTAAAAACAGGTGAAATAACCCATGGCAAGGGGCGTTCCATGATCATTGTTATTACTACTCCTATGAATACAGCTATTCCTACTACTTTTTCCCCAGGATCCTGAGCCCTCCCTTACATTTCCCAGCAATGACATTCTGCCATCCAATGCTCCTAATGGCAGGAAAGTAAGAGAATCACAAGTCTTGGAACAGAAAAGTCCCTCAGACTGTGGAATAGATCCCTTTCCCCACTGGGCAGGTGGGGAAGTTGAGGCCTGGCGAGGTTAACAGACCTACTGAAGTCACCCACGGCAAGCAGTTCAGGCCCCAGGACTCCTGACCGCTGGCCAGTCCTCTTCCTCTGCATGGAGCCTGCTGCTTTCCCCTATCAGGACTCAGAGCTCCTCAGAGGACCTCTCAAAATGTGAAGCCCAGGGATGAGCTGACACCTGACAGCCTGGTGATGGTTTGGATGGTTTCTGAAGCCCTCTGCTGAGTGAGGGCAATATTAGTCATCAGAGATCGGTGCGCGTCGGAGAATCCTTGTCAGAAAATGTGATGACTTAGTGGACTGAAAATGTATTTCCCGGCCTTATCACACATCTGGAGTTCCAGCAGAGCACCCCCTGGGCTGGGGAGGCAGTCGGCCTCAAGAATTTGCACAGATATTGGTGTTTATCAGAAGAAGTCCAAATGGAGGCTGAGCCGCGAGGGTGACGGGGAGTAATAGCTTGAGAACATGCCGATGGCGATAAGGAAACGGTATCTGCTCATTACCCCTGGGACCTCTCCCACCACCTCACACCCGCAGCCCTGTCTGGTCCTGGCTTTAGGGGCTGATTACATTTGCTCTTTTGACCAGTGGTGAAGGGAGAGAAAATACATTATCTTTGATTAGGGGAAAACCAACAGATTTCCCAGAAATGGGCTTCTATCCCATTGCAATTCCACTTTGGCAATAGTTACAGAGCAACTGAGAGCCAGGCCCTGCACTCCTACTGTGTGCCAGGCTCCATAAATGCCTACTTTGTGCCATGCCTTGGGATGGGGGATCACCTGCACACCAGGACCTATGCTAGGTAGGCATCTAGTGAGTGCCAGACCGTGGAATGGCTGGCTTTCATGGTGTCCCACGCTCATGAGCCAAGTGCTGGGCCTTAAAGCTCAATCAGGGATCATCCCTGTCTATCAGGTATTTACAGTTTGGAGGGAAAGACCTATGACCCAGTAGCTAGAATTCCCTCTGGGCCAGCTTTTACCAGTTGGCTGACAAAGTCCTATGGGACCTAGACAGGTGAGAGATTCGTTGTGCGTGGGGCCGTGGGGGCGGCTTCCTGAGAAGGTTGCATTTGAGGCAGACCTAGAAGGATGAGTTGGAGTTTGCCAGACAAACAAGGCAAGAGCATTCCGGGAACAGGAAACAACTAGAAGAAAGACAGGGAAGAACAACTGTGCATAGCACTTTTGGGAACTAGAAAGTTGGCTGGTGTTGAGCTGGTGGGTGGTGAGGAGACAGCAGGAGATAAAGCTTCAAGGAGAGTCTAGGGCCATCTTGTGAGGGGTCATCCATGCTCTGAGGAGCCTAATGGGTCTGCCAAGGAAACTTAGAGGGGCTCTACCCACATTTCAGCCTGATGAGCTCTATCTTTCTTTCTTTCCTATATTAGACATCTGTATAAGGGTACACTTGAAAATAGGATTTGACAGGTAAAAAGAAGGAAGGGAAGAAGAAGGGAAGGAAGAAAGGAAGGAACAGAGGAAGGGAGAGAGGAATAAATAATATTAGGTCCAAACTCCATAGGATGTAACAATGAGGAGTCTGAGCCCTGAGAGGTTAACAGACACCCACGGGGTCACACAAGGAATTTATGGCCAAGCCGGGAGCAGAACCCCAGAGCTGCCAGCTTCCAGTCACTGTTTCTGCCTTTGGCCTTGAGGCTGCACACGAGTGGCGCCAAGCTCAGCTTCTGCTAGCCTGAATGCACCACGGCCTGCTGGGTACAACAGAGGCCGCCTCCCCAAGTCCCAGAAGGCACTAAGCCAATGGACAAGATGCTTCCCAGTTGCAACACTTCTGCCACGAAAGGCTCTGAGGTCTTTGTCTGGGCATGCCTCTGCTCTTAGGCAGGCCTGATGAAGATCGCATGCTGATAAGCAGTCAGTGTGCTGAGTTGTCCTGGTGTCTGAAATAGTGACTCCCTGCTACTCTGTCATTTTCAGACGAGGACTCTGAGACCCAGAGGGAAGAGGCATCATATCCTAGGTCCTGCAGTGGGCAACGTGGAGACAAGCCCAGATGCCAGGTGTGTGGGCCCGGCCAGGGTGCCACACAGTGTCTGCCACCAAGTCCGGGGAAGCACTGAGGAAGCCAGCGGTGATGACGGTAAAGATGGCTCATCCTCGTTGCTCAGCACAGTTTGCCATGAACCTCGCATGCGTACCGTCTTAGTACACTCAGGCCTCAACCAGACTCATTGAACTCTCCGGGCAAATCAGGATTTGACCCCTCTCCAACCCAATAGATTGAAAGGATTTGTTTAACATTTATTTGGGGGAGAAATTGGGTCCTGCCTGATGAGGGATGCTCGGCCTCTTCTGCTTTCTGCCATGTCCTCATTGTCCCAGCAATTCCGTTCTACCCCAGACTTGCACATCTCCACTTAGCCAAGCAAATGTCTTGCATTCAACTGACCCGTTGTCCTTAGAAGGCAGGTGAGAAACTGCCTGTTTTTTCCTTTAGTCTTGGGGGGATGCTGCAAGGAGACATCATATTCCCACCCCAAGCAGCTTCTATTCAGCCACATCCAGGATCCTCCCTGAGACAAGTTCTGACAAACGTAATTGTCCCCTTCTTGGTGCATTTCTAGCATTTGGGGTGCCCTAGGCTTGGCCAGTAAGAACTACCATAGCAAGGTGGATCAAGCCCTGACCTCAAGAATGAACACTTATTTTACTACCTACTATGTGCCAGGCACTTGCCAGCAGCTTCTATAACAGTTTTTGTTTTAAACTCACAATGGAGACACCTGGGTGGCTCAGTCGGTTAAGCATCTGTCTTCAACTCAGCTCCTGATCCCAGGGTCCTGGGATCGATTCCGCATTGGGTTTCTTGCTCAGCAGAGAACCTGCTTCTCCCTCTGCCTGCCACTCCCCCTGCCCGTGCTCTCTCTCTCTCTGACAAAAAAATAAATAAAATCTTCTAAAAAAATAAATAAATAGGGGCGCCTGGGTGACAGAGCGGTTAAGCGTCTGCCTTCGGCTCAGGGCGTGATCCCGGCGTTATGGGATCGNGACAAAAAAATAAATAAAATCTTCTAAAAAAATAAATAAATAAACTCACAATGGCCCTAAGATGTAGGTATTGTCATCCTCATTTCATGGATGAAGAAATCAAGGCTCAGAGNTAAATAAAAAAATAAATAAATAAACTCACAATGGCCCTAAGATGTAGGTATTGTCATCCTCATTTCATGGATGAAGAAATCAAGGCTCAGAGAGATGTCATCACTTGCCTGAGGTCCCATACCTTGGGACTGGGTTTATTCCCAGTTCTGCAATCTCCTTAGCCTGCCCTGCCCCAGGGAGTGGGATTCCTTTCTCCCTCCCGATATGGGTCCCACTTCCTGGATGATGCAAATGGGCTCTATAGGTATAGAGTTGCCTTTGAATCCCTTTCGGTCTGGTTACTCGGGAAAGCAATCCCTCTCCCAAGGTCACTCAAGAACCTAGGGTGGGGGTACAGACCTCACAATTCCAGGCTAGGTGAGCTCTCTGGGGTCTTCTGCCCTACAAGCCCAGCTCCCCATATGGCCCTTCCATCCCCAGAGGCTGCCTCCCTCACTCCCTGACTGCTATTTAGTTCCCCCAAGGGTTAAAAATGGGAACAAAATAATTTATTTCAAGATCTTCAAAAACAAATTCAAATTTTTTTTAATTATGTCAAATTAAGGCCATTAAAAGTTAAGCTGTGTACCGAGAGCATTTTCCTGGGAAAGGTGCTGTAACATCATTATTTCTCCCCAAAACGCACTTACTGTACATTTCTCAAAGCCATCAGCCTTGATTGAAGGCTAATGAAAAAGCTGTCCTGCGTCAGTTTATTTCTTGTATCCATTAAGAATAATTACGGCTGAACAATTTTTGATGCCTGTAACCTTCGAAAGCGTTGCTAATGGCATTATAAATTGCTCCTTGTCCAATGACTACAGCGAGATGCTTAATTCAAAGGCGCTCTGTCAACAGGACTGATTTGTGTGGCTAATGAGTGCGTTTAAAACAACAGCCCCAGCTCATGCATCCGAATGTCAATAAGAGGACGAGGTTCAATAAGGAGGCTTGTCCGTAATAATTAGCAGGGACAAGTGCTCTGGATCAGGCCCACTGTGGCTTTCACAGCCCCGTTCTCAAGACATCACCAGCATCCCTGGGGCCCAGACACAACTCTTTACTCCCCCGGGCTGGGGTTGGAGCCAGGACCCAGAAGGCCAAGACAGGGGTCAATGGCAGAGGGGAAGGTGTTGACCGGGAAGAGTGTTCAAGGTGATGATAAGAAGGCGACTAGTTACCATGTGTTAAGCACTTAGTCATTCATTCGGTAGACATTTATTGAGTACCTACTGTGTGCAAGTGGTGAGAGGCAAAACTGCAGGGGTTGGCAGAGGCCCATAGAGTGGGGGGCGAGGGACATGGGGTATGGGGGGAGGAGGAAGACCCGAGGGATGGAAGCATTTTAATATGCAAGTCTCTCCCTACTCTCCGAATCCCCTCTCCATTCCCAGTCCTAAACAGTTCAGTGCCAAGGCTATCTCTCCCAGGAAGTCTGCCCTGATTTTTCCTTGCTTTCCTGGCAAGCTACAACCCAGAGCTAGCATCAAGGCTGCACTTGTTAGCATCTCCTTGTTTCCCACATGTTATATAGACATGAATCCCCTTAAGAATAGAGACAGAGTGTCTTTATTCTTTCTTGGCCCAAAGGCAACCACAAATTTGGGTATGTAGATGGCCCTCACCCAGGGCTTGTTAGCCGTTCCATTTAACTTTTCCTGGTATTCCCACTGCTACTATTATTCCCGTGGATAGCTTTTACTGCACAAACATTAGGATTGGGGATGGGGAAAGTCATGGGCATGGGAGAGAAGATGCCAGAGTTGGAAGTGCTTAAAGATGAGGCAATATGAGCCCCCCCCCAGGGCCCCCCTCAACTTCCTCCTGGACAGGAATGCACACAACATGTTGTTTAAACAGCATATCTTGCCGGGTGCTAGGATCCAAGGCCTATGTGAGGAAGGATGAGAAAGGAGGCCTTACAGGCCCAGCTAGGGCATCTGGGTTTTAATAGGCAGCTGCAGGAAAGCCAGCGTGTGACTTGAAGCTGACAAGTGGCCTGGGCAGATGTAATATAGCCAATGCCGCTGACCACGTGCAAGGAGTGGACCGGAAAGAAAAAAGCGAGAGGGAAAGAAAGGGACCAAAAGCTCAACACGCAGCTGCCTGGGTTCGCATCCCAGCCCTGCAATTTACAAGCTGTGAGATTTGGAGCAAGCCGCCTTGTGTGACATCACTGTCCTCCTCTGTGCGTGGGAAGGATAATGAACCCACCTGATGGGGTTATGGTGAGGATTACATGACAAATGCATGTAAAACATTTTGCATGGTCCCTAGCACTTTCCACTATTGCTATAGTCACTGCATATCGGATGCTTTAAATCAATCAATCCATCAATCAAATAAAAATGGACCCTCACTTTATCAAATGAGGAAACAAAAAGGTGCATGTGTGCACGTACCCGTGTGTGCCTGTATGCATGTGTTCGCAGGTGGGGACGCGGCAGCTACACACCACTGTCAGAGGTGGGGTTTTGTCGCAGGACAGCCCTGGGCCTGCTAGGAGGGCTCCAGGTGTTTGCCCGTAGGTGCCAGGGGGAGCACGTTCCGTGGGAGCAGCTCCCCCGCCAGCCGGCGCCCAAGCCTCCGGGGGCTCTCCAGGTGTGGGAGGCAGCGGGCAGGTTTCAGAGGACAGGCTGTCATGATCTGTCTCCCCCTTTTTGATGACAAGCGTCAGATTTCTATCTCAGCAGAGAGGTGCTAGGGTGTTTGTTCTAATCAATCTCCGAAGAGAGATTTTGTTCCGAAAGCCCTTCACTTATACTGCTGCCAAGAGATAGCGAGGAAGCGGGTGTTGAGATCTGTGCCTGGGCCTTCCGTCTCCTCCAGGCAGTGCGCGCTGGGGCAGTCCAGTCTGTGCCTCAGTGAGCCGAGGACGATTTTTAGTCCTCATCTCAGCGGACCTCTGCAGCCTCTGACCCTGCTCACCTGAAAACGTTCCCTTCCTCTGGCTTCTGAGTTTCTTCCGAAATTCCTGGCCGATCACTCCTGGTGTCTTAGACACCAGGGATTTCTTGTTCTGCCTCCCTCTTAACTGTTCGTGTTCCTCCGGCTTCCATCCTGTGTTCTCACTCCACCCGGCCCTGTGGCTTCACGTATCGCCTACAGGTTCCTGGCCCCCCAAATTGCCCACTCCAGCCGGTGCTCATCTTACCTAGCCCCACAGAGCAACAGCCCTGTGAACATCCCTGCTCAGATGACTTTCAGGGAAACATGGCGTCAACATGTCAAAGTAAACGTCACCAGCATCCTCGCCAACCAGCTCTCTTCCTGTGTCCTCCATCACACAGAACGATACCAAGAGCCGTCCAATGGGCGGAGACAGAGATTGGGAAGCAAGAAAATCTGGGTTTCGATCCAGGCTCTAACAATTAACAGCTATTATTTCTCTGAGCCTCAGTTTCCCCACCTGCAAAAAGGGGATAACAATTGTTCTCACCTGGTGAGTTGTTATGAACCATAAGTGAGTTGATAGGTGTAAAGTTAGAAGAATAACCTCCATATTCAATTAGTCACTAATTGGATCAGTTCTGTCCCCTAAATGTTTCCTGATCTTTCTTCTCTTCCACCACACTGTCAATACTCGTAAGTCCCAGGACTTACTTCAACAACCACCTAAGTGTTCTGCCTCCCATTGATTTTGTCCCCTTCATTATACACCCAGAGTGACTCTGGAGGACAAATGACATCCTAACCCTCTGGCCTCCTCACTGCTATTGAGGCAAAGTTCAAGTTTCTGAACCTGGTTTTGTCAAATGAGGCCCTTCCGGGGTTTTGCCCCCTGCTTCCTTATCCTACCTCTTCTTTAACCACCCCTTCTGAGCTCTGGGCTTGTGCCACATTAAATTACTCACTCTTTTCCCAAAAAGTAAGGCCTCTGGGCCTTTGCACAGGATCTTCCCACTACCCCACCCACCTCACCTGAATCACTCCTGCCCATTCTTCCAGTCTGGGCATGGACATCACCCTCTGGGAGGCCTTCCATGGGGGAGGCTGTGCTGGACCCCCCCTCAGGACCACAGCTCTCATGCCCCAACTCCAGGAGCAGGAGCACCGGCTGCTCCCAGTGCGGATGCCCCCCGCCCGCCCCAGGACAGCCCACAGCTGGTGACTGGTGTCTGTGAGGGATACAGGTCCAGCTCCCCTGCCTGATTCTGGGCAACTCTGGCCTTCCGAGTTCCACGGCTTCCCGTGGGATCGGTGAAGGCCGCCAGTGCGCTGCTTAGCAGTCAGGCCTCTCCCTCTGTCAAGACTGTTCCCCTCACTTCCTCGCAGGTGTGGTTACCAGAAACAGCGCCCTGGAAACTTTCCCCACACAATGTCTACCTCAGAGTCCACCTCCAGAGACGCTGACCTGAGATACTTCCTAGAATGCCTGTCCACCCTAAGTTGGGTTAGGTCTGTTTTCTTGGAGTCCCCAAAGACCCTCTGAGCCCCTCTATCAAAGCTCCTATGATATGGGATAAAATCACATGTCCTGGTCCATCTCCCACTAAGTGGAAGCTACTCGGGACGGGCCACACTTGTTCGTTTCTGTCTCTACAGCATCTGGGCTGGTGCCAGGAAGGGCCTCCCTGACAGACAGACTGAGAGCTCTTTCTTTATGAAGCCATTTCAAGCAGGGATTTTTGATGTGGCTTATAAAATAAATCACTGACTGTTCCGTTCTGGGTTATTACCAAATAACAGATAAGATGGATATTCCAGAACTTCATTCCATCCCTGAGCCTGAAGGATGGAGGAGCCTTAGGGGAGGGAGACAGGACAGACCACCTGGTCCTCCCTCACCCGACTCTTACCCACTTTCCCCAGCCTGCCTTCTTGCCATGTGTTCCTCATAGGTCTCCTGCTCCGGCCCCTCCTCCAGCACGCCAGCCCCGTCCGCCCTGTCCACACTGCCCTTCCCCACTTCCGCGCTTCTATTCAGCTGAAGCTCCTCCCAGATTTCCCAGGAAGACCAAGGCACTTGCTTCATTTCCCTTCCTCCCCTGATTCCTTTTTCACTCCTTTGCCTTGGGACCATCTGTCGTCTATCTCCCCGAGCCAGCTGTGAGCTCCCTGCAGATTCATCTCTACCCCAAGTACAGCACTTGACCTAACCCAGAGCAGAAGCTCACACACTACGGCTGAGGGCGCGAGAGACGTTTCTCTGCCTCCGCGCTGGCTCAGGCTTGCCTGTGGGCAGGACCCTCCGCTCCCTGGGACGTGGGTTGAAAGCTTAGCACCCTGGTAGCTCTGGAGAGCACGGAGCTAGGGACCTGGCCAAAGTCTCCAGCGATGAGGAAAAGAGAAAGTAGCACAGACTGCGTGGTCAGAGCGACAGATTTCCATGAAGACCTCACTTGGGGGCGGTGGGACCAACAGTCTTGTTGGTGTCACAGCCAGTGTCCCTACAGCATCTGTCCCAAAGTCGTCCCAATCCGTAGAATGTCTACTTCACCACAACCCTGAAGCCAGGGTGAATGGTGGCCCTGTCTGACAGATGGCCACTGAGGCCCAGAGGTCTCCTAGCCTTCCCTCCAGCTCCAACACTCCTCGATTCAGTGGCTCTTCCCAGACCTCATGCGTGGAGACCAGCCATGACTCTGGCCATGGAGCCCAGTACCCGCCCAGGCTCTGGAGTCTTCTGCTGGAAGCCCTTCTCTGGCCTGCTAGAAAAGAGGCAACAGGCCTGGCGGACAGAGGAAGCACCTCTTCGTCCCCTTAGAGGGGCCCACCCTGACCCTCCAAAGCTGGTTTGCACCTAGCAACCTGGTCAGCCTACCCTTC
>NC_048219.1:15568286-15661778 GCF_002007445.2 Ailuropoda melanoleuca | reverse complement strand
CACTCTCTCACACACACACACACACACACACAGCCGCTCCCCTGAGGGCCTGAACCACCTCTGTCCTTCCTGACGCTCCGTGTCACTTCCCCCCACCCTCCCGCACCTTAGCACCTGAAGCTTAGTCTCTATCCTGGAGGACCTCCAGGTCGGGACCGACAAACCATCCCAGCCCTTGGACTCTCGGAGTCTTAACTGTGCTACACTGGAAAATGGCCACCCTTCTCCTCAGCTCCCCTCAGCAGGAAGAGGAACCCACTTCTCTTGATTTGGGGCGGGGCTTATGACTCACTTTGGCCAATAGAATGCAGGAGAGCTGAAGTCACACACGTCCTCAATCTTGGCCTAGCCGGGTGATGACAGACACAATATCTGGTCACCCCCAACACCTTAGCCAACAGCCAGGGAACCCCAGACCTGTGAGTGAGGCCCTCTTAAAGCAGCCAGTGCCACCCAACATGCTAGCTGACCTCAGACACGGGAGCGAGCCCAGCCAAGCCTGACGGAGATCAGCAGAGCCTCCCAGCTGACTGTGGACTTGGAAGCAATGATAAACTGTGGTTGCTTCGAGCCACCAGGTCTGCGAGTGGCTTGTGACATGGCAGCAAACCCCCTGAGCTGTGCCCCAACCACCCTTCTGTGACCCAGGAACACGTGCCTCTGTCCGCCCGCTCTCTGACCTGAGCCTGACTCCCTTGCAGCCCCTCCCCCTCCTATCGTCACTGCACCTGTTCTTCAGTTTCATCAGGACCGCCACTGACCCTTTTTTCCCTCTGATCTTTCCCAATCTGCCCATCCTGTCTTTCACGTCTTCCAATCCCACCTATATCCCATGCCTGTTACACCATCCACTCTTCTGACAAAGGCCCTTGTCGTTCCATCACACCCTTAGAGGAACCCCGTTCCTGGATCAATCCCACTACCACCTTCTCTGCTTTGCACCCATGGTGCCCATCATGGCCCCAGTCAATCGTCCGGCCTCAGGGGTGGCCCCCTGACAAACTCATGGCCGTCACCCGAGGTCCCACGGCTGCCCAGCAGGCCTCCATGCTTGCCTGGATGGCTTCCTGTCCCATGACCCTGAGGCCTGTCTGAGCCTTCCCCCTTCTCCTCTCCCTTTAATGCCCTATACACTCCACAGGCAGGAGCTCACCTTCCANTGCCCTATACACCCCACAGGCAGGAGCTCACCTTCCATTTCACCAAGAAACAGGGTCACCAAGACCCTGCAGCCCCCTGCAGACTTGCCCGCCTCCCTGTGCCCCTTTCTTCCTCTCACCTTCCACGGTCAGAGACACCTCCTTCTTCCCACCCAAGGTGACTCCAGGAGAGTCAGTGTATCAAGGCAGTTAGGAGCACACGCTCTGGTGTCGGATGGTGTGGGTGGGTGGAAGGTCTCTGCACTTACGGCCTGACCTTGCAATGGACAAATGGCCCGTTCCTCTTCCAACAGAGCGGCTCCTCTGTCTCTCTGTCTCCATCTCTCTCCACTCTCTCCCTCTTGCTCTCCCTCTGTGTCTATTTCTCTAGGTAAGTGTCTTTCTCCCCCAGATTCCCATTGTTTGTATGTGTGTGTGTGTGTGTTTCTCTCTCTCTCTCTCTACACACACACACACACACACACTCTGCAGAATGGGGGAGGGTGGGGGAAGAGAGGGATGGGTGTGGAGAGGCAGAGACCTCTCTGATCAGGGCCCAACATGTGTCAGTAAGGAGTTTAGGATGGATCCTAAAGGCAATAGGGAGACTTATAGGAGTTTAGGTCAGGGAAGGACTCAGTCCAGTGAGCGTTTCAGATAAATCTCTGTGCAAACAGAGCAGGGAACAGGGTGAGCCTGGAGACAAAGAAACAAGTGTGCGCTGTCCTGCCTGGGGAACCCAGTGGGAGATGAGGAGCTGAACGGAGTAGGGGGGCAGCGGGGGGGCAGGGGGACGACTAGGGAGATACGAGGCCGTGAGAGAGCAGAGACAGAGAGACAGAGGAAAGATACGTTAGAAGGGACAACCGGGAGAAAGACAAAGGTACTGTGAATGAGAGAGAGTCCAAGAAATGTAGAGAACAGAGAGAGAAACAGAAACAAAAACAGGTAAATGGGAGGAGGAAGAGAAAGACAGAAATTCCATCCAAGTGTGGAAAGTGGGAGAGACCTGGCAGGAAATGTCGGGGACAGGAGTCTAGGCTCTCCTGCCCCTGGGAGCCCTCCCACCACCCTCTGTGCTGGGCCTCAGGTGCTGAGCCTGGGGGAAGTGGAGAGGGGGGACGGAGGGAGGAGAGAGGAGCGGAGATGAGGGATGGGGTGGGTCAGGGAAGGCCAGGGAGGGCTGCCTCGGCAGGCCTGCGCAGCCCGGTGGCCATGGCCTCAGCCCAGCTCCGTAACCGGCTTCCATCTGCCGCTCCAGCCTTGACGTGCCCAGAGACAGATCTGCAGCTGGGAGCGTATCTGAGTTTCTCAAGCAGGGGAGGAAGGCACAATGGGATATTCCTCACTTGGGTCGTCCCCAGAGGACCAAGTCTCCATCAGTGAACTGGAGAAATTCTCGGGGATTCATTCCCCCACCCTTCCTATAAAGGGGTAGCAGGAAAAGCCGAAGGAGACAGAGGCTCCCGGGAACTACAGCACACACATTCAGCAGGACAGGGGCTGTGCAGGTCTGGAGGGAGGCCATCGATCCAGGGGGCGCCAAGGACACGGACACCCTCCCTGCACTGCCCCACGCTCTCCCCAGCTCGGCCTTGCCTCCCTGGCTCCCCTCCTGCCCGAGAGAGGAGGAAGACTCCAGGCCAGGCTCTCTCAGGGGCTCTCCCGGCTCCTCGGAGAGGAGACGCTGATGCCGGGACATCCTCCAGGTGTGCAGTAAAGCTGAACCTGGAGTCAGGCCAGGGCTGCAGGCTAGCCCTGCCTTCCGCTCACTCACTGGGCGACCACAGGCAAGTCACTTGGCCCCTTTGAGGTTAATTTTCTCCATCTTAGAGATGGAGCTTCATCCTTAGAGAGGAGCGAAACGTCATGTTCGAGCCCCTAAATGCCACACGCCAAACACATCTGCTGAAATCGTGTCTGCGAAAAGTCCTCTGTAAACGAGAGCGCGGGGCAAACACGTGATCACGCGGGCGTTTGAGGAGATAACGAGCCCCTCCTCCAGCAGAGTGCCTGTCTCAGCCCCTGAAATGTATGCCCAGGGTATCAGACCTTGTGCCCTGGCCCCTGGCTCACATCCCCACTTGTTCCCTTTGTGCGCGTCTTGTCTTTCTGTGCAGCTAGATGGATGGAGGGTCGAGGCTCAGGGAGAAAGCCCAGAGGCTGGAGAAGAAACGTGCATTCGAGCTGCCTCTCAAAGAGCTGGTGGAGGCAGGGGCCCTCTGTCAGGCCAATGCCAGGGCTGGGGTCTGGGCAGGCCTGGGGGAAACCACGCAGGGGACTCCCCGAAAGAAAACAAGAGACGGACACTTGCCTAGGGAGAATCTGGGCCCTTCCGCAAAGGAGAATGGACCTTGAGACCGTCCACTAGGAGGACCATTTAACTGGGGGTCTCTGGCCAGCCCTCAAGGGGGATAGCAACCAAGGAAGACGACCAGGCTGGTGACTGGAGGCGTGAGGAGGGGCCCTTCCTCAGCTGGAAGGGCAGCCTGCTCCCGACGGCGCCCACACCCACTCACCAGATTCTCAGACAACAAAGGGAACCACCGGGGCCACCTCTGGGCTGGTCGGGGGCCTAAGACCTGAGACAAGTGTGAGGAGGAGCGTGATTCTGTCCATAAACATCTCAATAGCGTGATTAACTGAGCATCGCAAATTGTAACCCTTTCCTTTAATGCACTTTCCCTGAATTACCGCAAGAAGCCAGCCGAGGAGCCCGTACAAATTGCCGGAATGGGCAGTTAAGCGGGGAGGTCGGAGGTTAAATGAACACGGTTGTTTATGAAGACACAGCCCGAATCCATTTGCATTTTAATATTCTCTCTGTGAGACGGAAAGCCACTTTGAGGACAGCTTGTTTGGAAATCCCATTAACGGGTTATTTATGGGGCTCGTGGCTGCGTGACCCTTGCCCTTGTTTTGTTAAACACGAACCAGACATGAATCAGACGGGCAGCGGGCTCGTTGCTATTGTTTCCCGTAGCACGAAATGTCATCCGATTCAATTATTCTGAGGCTGACACTTTCTGAATTATCACCCTCATAATGCCCAATTTCCCCTGTTTTCCCCTTTGGTCAACCTGATTATTTCTGTCTTTGTAGAAAGCTGACTCTCAGAGCAGCCATTTCACTGCCATGGGCTGTCACGGGGGCTGGGGACGCTGCAGTCCTGGGCTGGACCAGGCCCCGAGAGGCTGCCAGGCTTGGGCGGAGACAGAAGGCTGGGTGGCACTGGGGAGGAACCCGCGGCCTGGACAGCCCACCACCCCCTGCACCCGACTTCCAGTCTGGGGACCCGCTCTGGGAGCTGCCATTGCCTCGAGAACTGAATTCTTGGGATCTGTCACCCACTCTCTGAAAAAGCCTTTTGATCAACAGTAAAATTTATTTCTCTTAAAGAATGAACTGGAAACTTGTCTAAAAGGGTGGGGGGAGCCAAGGAATATTCTGGTACTTCGGGTTTTTTCATGAAAAGCCCAGTGGATTAAAAAGGCTTGTGGGAACTAAAGGCTGAGTGTGCTTTGAACCTACGTGTCGTAGTAGAGGCAGGGAGCAGTAGGAAGAGGGGGCGCCCAGTGAGGTTTAGTCTCCTGCTCCCGGGTTTGCCATGTGCGGACAAATTCATCAGTTCTTTCATGGATTCGCCTTGAATTGGACGTTGTTTTAAAGATAAAAGGGATCCTGATGTCTTGGTCCCCAAGGTTAGGCTTCTGGCCTGGAGCCATCTCTCCCCAGCACTTTCTGGCCCCCCACCCTGGGCACTCACAGAGCCAGAGGACCGTTGCATGGTTCTCTGGCTCCGGAAATCAGGAGCCTGTCCATCTGGCCAAGCTCTAATTTTCAGCCCCATGCAGCAAAGTGACACTAGCCTGCCAGGCCCAAGAGCCAGGCCATGATTTCAGAGCAAGAAAGGTCTTCAAAGGGCATCCCGAAATACACAGGAACATCCCATGACTCAGAGAAAGAGAGAGAAGGAGCTCAAGTGTGCCATTCAGAAAAAAGCCGGGACTAGAACCCAGAACGTATCTCCTAGGCATGGCATAGGAGACAGAGACAGCTGGCAGGGCACCTGTCTGTCTGGAATAAAAGAAATGCTAAAGCCCAAGGAAGAGCCCTTGGGCGGGGCTTGGAATACCAATGCCAATAGCAGACCAGCAGATAGATGCCTGTGTCCCTGTACCCTGACTCCCCATGACCTGCCATTCCTTGCCAGGGGCTTTCTCTGGCTCCTGGAGCTCACTTTGACACCTCAAGGGAGAGGGTAGAAACACCAAGAAATTAAACCATCGGAAGCAGCCCTGCAAGAATGACTTGGGGATGCGGTGTATACATACCCCAGCTCCCTCACAATTGGTGTTGGCTAACTGTAGGGTGCATCTTCTGCATGGTGCCCAGAGTTCCCTGGCGGGATGCAGCTCAGTTGCCCCCAGGGGTAGCTGCCTTGCTGCTATACCTTTGATGTGTCTTGCCTTTGGCATCTCACATCCCCTCTCCCCTGCTCAAACTTGTGTTCAAGTTCTTGTCACGGGGTCCTCTCCTGGGGGATCCCAAACTAAGACGGTCATCCTACCTGAGGGCTTCCTGTGTGTCAGGCTCTTTCTATGCATCTCCCCTCTAATGAGCCATAAAATAGGTGCTTTTGTTACTCCACTTGCAGATGACAAGACCGAGGATGGAAAGTTCAGTTCTTGTTCAGGGTCACAGAGCTGACTGCGGTCAGAGCTGCGATTCGAATCCAAGCAGCAGGACCCCAAAATCTGTACCTAACCATTTCACTGAACAGTAAGTCCAGAGTCACAGCACTTGAAGGAGGTGGACCCCATTGCGTGGAGGACGTCTGAGCTCAGGAGTTAGGCTGCTCAAGACTGCACCCAGGGGTCCACCCGCAGTGGGCATGCGCGGCCACCCTCCACAGCCAGATGTGCAATTACTACCAGAGCACCTGCCTTTCCTTAGGATCTCTTCTTCCTACTACTTTCTGCAAAAGCCTTTTGACCAAGTTTAAAATAGATTTCTCCTTATGAATTGGCCGTCTGAGGAATTCTCCTCCAGCGGTTAATTCAATCTTAATAGAAGCTGATTTTTTTCTCCCAGAAGAAAAAGGAACAATACATCTTTAGAACGGGTTTATAAGTGTCATGATTTTTCTACTAATTTACGCTGCATTCTCTGCTTTAAAATGTGAGATTACCTCATTGTGTCTCTGAATATCCTCCGTGCTTGGACCCGAAATTAAGCTTGCTGTAGAGAAGCCTAAATGACCACAATTTGCTGTGTGAAATGCCCTGATTGCAAGTGCAATCCCGAGCAATCCCGAGCCCCTGCACAGCCCAGCTCACTCTCGCTGATTGACTTGCCCCAGCGGCTTTGCCAGACACACCTGGTGCTTCCTGCCACGCAGGAGAGGGCGGGGAGTGAGTCATGCACCAGACAGGTCTCTCATCGCCCAAACGCAGACGCTGCCCCCCACCCAGCCACCTCCCAGGAACCAGGGAGCTTATGGTCCCTGCTTGGTGGCCAGAACCGTGTTGGCNCTTTAAAATGTGAGATTACCTCATTGTGTCTCTGAATATCCTCCGTGCTTGGACCCGAAATTAAGCTTGCTGTAGAGAAGCCTAAATGACCACAATTTGCTGTGTGAAATGCCCTGAT
Organism: Ailuropoda melanoleuca; assembly: GCF_002007445.2. NCBI lineage: Eukaryota > Metazoa > Chordata > Mammalia > Carnivora > Ursidae > Ailuropoda > Ailuropoda melanoleuca. Next base: position 15,654,987 of record NC_048219.1, on the reverse strand, counting down.
TGCAAGTGCAATCCCGAGCAATCCCGAGCCCCTGCACAGCCCAGCTCACTCTCGCTGATTGACTTGCCCCAGCGGCTTTGCCAGACACACCTGGTGCTTCCTGCCACGCAGGAGAGGGCGGGGAGTGAGTCACGCACCAGACAGGTCTCTCATCGCCCAAACGCAGACGCTGCCCCCCACCCAGCCACCTCCCAGGAACCAGGGAGCTTATGGTCCCTGCTTGGTGGCCAGAACCGTGTTGGCTAAATAGGGTGGCCCCAACAAGAAACGCAGCCCGAGGGTCACCAGGGCACTGCTGTAGAACTGATATCTTGCAGCGAGGAAGAGTTTTTCAAACCCTCAATGACATCGTGATTGTCCCTCACTCTTTCCGGGCTGCTCTGTGATCCCCAGCTCCTAGCCTTTCATGAAAAGATTCTTTACCACTGGGTGCCAGTCCTCTGAGGTACCTGCCCTTGGGCACTGTGGGGTCTGGAATCAAGTCTCCCTGAGTTCAATCCAAGCAGTACCACTTACTGTCTGTGCGACTTGGGTAAGTCATGTCACTTCTCTGCATCTCAGCTGTCCTCATCTGTAACATGGAGGCAGTGGTTACGACGTACAGTAACAGAGCTGTCAACAGGACTGATAAACATGGTTCAAACTGGTGGTGCTGGGTGCTCTGTAGTGCGTGTGTCTGTATTCCAGACCACACACTCAGGTGTGCAAGAATTTTAACTTTATCTTTCTATAATGCACGCTATTATCTACCTCAAGGGGGTGAGTTTCCTTGTAAATGTTTTAACTTCTCATTTGGGAGAAAAACAAATTGACCTGGGAGGGTCAAGAAGCTGAGTTTGACCCAATGCACCCACTTTGCCCCGAATGTCCAAATCAGACACCCCTACTTCCTGTTTCGCACTTCTAGGTGGGGACGCCAGGCCCCCCATCCAGGGACATGGATGACACTAAGCTCAGCCCCAGACCTCCACTTGGGCTCCTAGACTTGGAAAGTAGCCCTTCCTCCTCCCAACTATTTCCAAGGGACCAGCGTTTCCCTCTGGCCGCCTGAGCCTTTTTAACCAACTTGGTTTTTGAACAAAGACAGACAGTGCCTTCAGCTCCAAGATCCTAGAGCAGCAGAGAGCGCATTGGCCCTACTGCAGGCATCCCTGTCCTCGCTGGCACCCAAGAAGGAATCCTAGAACTGTAGACTCGGAGAACATCGGAGGCAGAGAGGCTGTAGCTAGGGTATTAGTTTTCTAGAACTGCTCTAACAAAGTGTCACAAACTGAGTGGCTTAAACCACAGAAATTTCTTGTCACAGTTATGGAGGCCGTAAGTCCAAGATCAAGGTGCCAGTGGTGTTGGTTCCTTCTGCGGGCTGTTGAGGAAGGATCTGGCCCATGCCCTCCTCCTAGCTCCCAGTAGTTTGCTGGAAATATTTGGTGTTCTTTGGCTTATAATAACCCAATCTCTACCTACATCTTCACATGGCGTTCTCCCTGTGTGCCTACCTGCGTCCAAATTTCCCCTTATGATAAGGACACAAGTCATAACACATGAGGGCCCACTCTGATGACCTTATTGTAAGCTGATTTGCTCTAGAAAGTCACTACTTCCAAATAAGATCACATTCTGAGATACTGATAGGTCTAGGACATTGACATGTAAATTTGGGGGGAACACGGTTCAACCCATGACGGCTAACCATCCCCCCTTATTTCATCAATGAGGATGCTGACGGCCAGGTGGAAAGGATTGGCCAAGCAGAGTCAGTGGCCGGGTGTCAGGGATGAGGTTGCAACTCCAGACTCTTGTACCCGTGCTCTATCTCTGACCCCTTGACAGTATCAGCCCAGGGGAGGTTCGAGAGGCCCAAAGTTTTAGACTTGGCCATGACCCAATAGGGCTGATAGTGACAACATCTCCAGTGGGTCCCATCCAGACCCCAAAGCTGGGCCCACACATCCCAGCTCCAAACTTCGTGTTCCTAATGGTCAATCAGGCTGCACCAAAGAGCTTTTTAAGAAATATCATTCATGTTCTTCCAAAGCAAGCAATGGGACTGGCTCGCACACAAGGAACACAAACCCTAAAGGCAGCATTAAAATGATTTTAATGCTCACCATGGAGCACCAAAGCCTGTGCCTCCCGTCTCCACTGCAGCCCATCTTGACGTGGGAGTTGGGACCCTGAAAGGCAATTTTGTTAATGCTACTGGGAGGAGCTTGAAGGTCTGGAAACTCATCCATCATCTTAACGCGCTTTGGGATGGACTGGGAAGATAAAGCTTCCATCTTCCCTGCCAGGCAGAGCGTCTTCATTAGGCGGGGAGGGTGGGAGTAGGGATGGTGCCCTGAGTGGGGAAGGAAGGGAAAGAAGGAGATGCAAATCCCTCCCATGAGGAGAGCCTGGATATTAGGAAGTGGCCCAGCCCCTCCATCCTGTAAAATAAGGAAACACATTTGGGAAAATGAGGGCAGGGTCTGTCCCAGCTCTGCTTGCAGAAACGTAGGGCCTGAGTTGCAGAGCAGAGGAGACAAGAAATGATAACAGTGGGAAAAAGTGTCGTCTAGAGTTCACTGGGGCCTCCTCCCCCCACAGGAAGCTGATGGGGAGGAAAACCACTGGCCCCAGCCCTCGCCCCCCTCAGAGATGTCCCCAGTCCCAGGGAAGAGCTCCAGAGGCGAGAGCTCAGAGTCTCTGCAGAACGGGATACTCGATTGACTGGAGCAAGGATGGGGGAGTGGGGCAGGGGATGAAGGCAGCAGAGTTCAACGGCTTCTAAGGACCCTCTTGCCCTTCTCCAGTTATCCCCTCAGCACACAGACCTGCGGGAGCTGTCCAAGTCCTCACAGTTTCTAGGCATGCAGGAAGCCAGTCCGGACTCTCAGACCGCCCACCTCCAAGTCTCTTCCCCTTCTTCACCCCCACAGGGTCAGCAGCACTGCCACAGCAAGGGCTGAGCAACTCACTTCTCTCTCTCCTTCTCTCCACAACCCGTCTTGCTCCTCTTGGAGGCAGCCCGCCCTCCAGGACCTGGACAAGGGGAGGACACAGCTGTGCCAAAAAGAGACGCCACCAGAATCAGAGGCTCCCAGGCTGCAGGTGGGCCCAGAGCGAGCTGAGAGGACATCCTCAGAGGAAGGGTTAAGCGAAAACCAAAGTTTACCTGGCCTTGGCCTTGGGGTAGGGTGTTCCTACTGCCACTTATGTCTTCATCCTGACACATTGTCACCTGCCACGGCTAGACTCCCCCAGAGTCGATTGATTATTGATCAAGCTGCCAATAAGTCAACTAGGGATTTACCAAACAGTATCCACTAGGTGCTTAACGGACCTCGCCCTCTGCCAGTCAGCCAAGAAACATTTATNGTTTTTCAAACCCTCAATGACATCGTGATTGTCCCTCACTCTTTCCGGGCTGCTCTGTGATCCCCAGCTCCTAGCCTTTCATGAAAAGATTCTTTACCACTGGGTGCCAGTCCTCTGAGGTACCTGCCCTTGGGCACTGTGGGGTCTGGAATCAAGTCTCCCTGAGTTCAATCCAAGCAGTACCACTTACTGTCTGTGCGACTTGGGTAAGTCATGTCACTTCTCTGCATCTCAGCTGTCCTCATCTGTAACATGGAGGCAGTGGTTACGACGTACAGTAACAGAGCTGTCAACAGGACTGATAAACATGGTTCAAACTGGTGGTGCTGGGTGCTCTGTAGTGCGTGTGTCTGTATTCCAGACCACACACTCAGGTGTGCAAGAATTTTAACTTTATCTTTCTATAATGCACGCTATTATCTACCTCAAGGGGGTGAGTTTCCTTGTAAATGTTTTAACTTCTCATTTGGGAGAAAAACAAATTGACCTGGGAGGGTCAAGAAGCTGAGTTTGACCCAATGCACCCACTTTGCCCCGAATGTCCAAATCAGACACCCCTACTTCCTGTTTCGCACTTCTAGGTGGGGACGCCAGGCCCCCCATCCAGGGACATGGATGACACTAAGCTCAGCCCCAGACCTCCACTTGGGCTCCTAGACTTGGAAAGTAGCCCTTCCTCCTCCCAACTATTTCCAAGGGACCAGCGTTTCCCTCTGGCCGCCTGAGCCTTTTTAACCAACTTGGTTTTTGAACAAAGACAGACAGTGCCTTCAGCTCCAAGATCCTAGAGCAGCAGAGAGCGCATTGGCCCTACTGCAGGCATCCCTGTCCTCGCTGGCACCCAAGAAGGAATCCTAGAACTGTAGACTCGGAGAACATCGGAGGCAGAGAGGCTGTAGCTAGGGTATTAGTTTTCTAGAACTGCTCTAACAAAGTGTCACAAACTGAGTGGCTTAAACCACAGAAATTTCTTGTCACAGTTATGGAGGCCGTAAGTCCAAGATCAAGGTGCCAGTGGTGTTGGTTCCTTCTGCGGGCTGTTGAGGAAGGATCTGGCCCATGCCCTCCTCCTAGCTCCCAGTAGTTTGCTGGAAATATTTGGTGTTCTTTGGCTTATAATAACCCAATCTCTACCTACATCTTCACATGGCGTTCTCCCTGTGTGCCTACCTGCGTCCAAATTTCCCCTTATGATAAGGACACAAGTCATAACACATGAGGGCCCACTCTGATGACCTTATTGTAAGCTGATTTGCTCTAGAAAGTCACTACTTCCAAATAAGATCACATTCTGAGATACTGATAGGTCTAGGACATTGACATGTAAATTTGGGGGGAACACGGTTCAACCCATGACGGCTAACCATCCCCCCTTATTTCATCAATGAGGATGCTGACGGCCAGGTGGAAAGGATTGGCCAAGCAGAGTCAGTGGCCGGGTGTCAGGGATGAGGTTGCAACTCCAGACTCTTGTACCCGTGCTCTATCTCTGACCCCTTGACAGTATCAGCCCAGGGGAGGTTCGAGAGGCCCAAAGTTTTAGACTTGGCCATGACCCAATAGGGCTGATAGTGACAACATCTCCAGTGGGTCCCATCCAGACCCCAAAGCTGGGCCCACACATCCCAGCTCCAAACTTCGTGTTCCTAATGGTCAATCAGGCTGCACCAAAGAGCTTTTTAAGAAATATCATTCATGTTCTTCCAAAGCAAGCAATGGGACTGGCTCGCACACAAGGAACACAAACCCTAAAGGCAGCATTAAAATGATTTTAATGCTCACCATGGAGCACCAAAGCCTGTGCCTCCCGTCTCCACTGCAGCCCATCTTGACGTGGGAGTTGGGACCCTGAAAGGCAATTTTGTTAATGCTACTGGGAGGAGCTTGAAGGTCTGGAAACTCATCCATCATCTTAACGCGCTTTGGGATGGACTGGGAAGATAAAGCTTCCATCTTCCCTGCCAGGCAGAGCGTCTTCAATTAGGCAGGGAGGGTGGGAGTAGGGATGGTGCCCTGAGTGGGGAAGGAAGGGAAAGAAGGAGATGCAAATCCCTCCCATGAGGAGAGCCTGGATATTAGGAAGTGGCCCAGCCCCTCCATCCTGTAAAATAAGGAAACACATTTGGGAAAATGAGGGCAGGGTCTGTCCCAGCTCTGCTTGCAGAAACGTAGGGCCTGAGTTGCAGAGCAGAGGAGACAAGAAATGATAACAGTGGGAAAAAGTGTCGTCTAGAGTTCACTGGGGCCTCCTCCCCCCACAGGAAGCTGATGGGGAGGAAAACCACTGGCCCCAGCCCTCGCCCCCCTCAGAGATGTCCCCAGTCCCAGGGAAGAGCTCCAGAGGCGAGAGCTCAGAGTCTCTGCAGAACGGGATACTCGATTGACTGGAGCAAGGATGGGGGAGTGGGGCAGGGGATGAAGGCAGCAGAGTTCAACGGCTTCTAAGGACCCTCTTGCCCTTCTCCAGTTATCCCCTCAGCACACAGACCTGCGGGAGCTGTCCAAGTCCTCACAGTTTCTAGGCATGCAGGAAGCCAGTCCGGACTCTCAGACCGCCCACCTCCAAGTCTCTTCCCCTTCTTCACCCCCACAGGGTCAGCAGCACTGCCACAGCAAGGGCTGAGCAACTCACTTCTCTCTCTCCTTCTCTCCACAACCCGTCTTGCTCCTCTTGGAGGCAGCCCGCCCTCCAGGACCTGGACAAGGGGAGGACACAGCTGTGCCAAAAAGAGACGCCACCAGAATCAGAGGCTCCCAGGCTGCAGGTGGGCCCAGAGCGAGCTGAGAGGACATCCTCAGAGGAAGGGTTAAGCGAAAACCAAAGTTTACCTGGCCTTGGCCTTGGGGTAGGGTGTTCCTACTGCCACTTATGTCTTCATCCTGACACATTGTCACCTGCCACGGCTAGACTCCCCCAGAGTCGATTGATTATTGATCAAGCTGCCAATAAGTCAACTAGGGATTTACCAAACAGTATCCACTAGGTGCTTAACGGACCTCGCCCTCTGCCAGTCAGCCAAGAAACATTTATTGGAACTCTCCAGTAACACTAATAACGATAATAAAAAATAATAATAATGGCAGAGACTATTTACTGAGCACGTACTATGTGTTCTGAATGCTTTGCATGTTCTAATTCATTGCCTTTCTTGCCAGCCCTGTCTCCCATCTCTCCCTGCCTCCTGTTTGAAGCTCCAGTAATACCTCCTTGCCTAGCACGCAGTTTCATATCTCAAGCTGCTCNTGCTTTGCATGTTCTAATTCATTGCCTTTCTTGCCAGCCCTGTCTCCCATCTCTCCCTGCCTCCTGTTTGAAGCTCCAGTAATACCTCCTTGCCTAGCACGCAGTTTCATATCTCAAGCTGCTCCCTCACCCATCCGCCTTTGGCTGACCACCCTCCACTCACCCTACAGATGTCAGGTCAAGGTCAACTCCCCAGGAAGCCCACCTGAGCCCCAGCCTGAGCCCACGGTCCCTCCTACACATTCCCAAACGCACCCAGCTGAGAAGGCAAAAGGAGTCTTGACAACTGCGTGGCTTGCCCCATGGCAGACATCACTCATGGATCACGACACCTTTGAGGACTTCCCTAGGCTCAGCGGGAAATGCCTGCCGCAAGTGCATAATGTTGGTGATTAAGGATTGCGGATTACAGATGTGCAGGGCTTAGCATGACCTCCGGCTCAGAGTAGCACATTCAACACTATTGCATTATCATGTCCCACCCCTGCCCGCCCACTCCGCCCCACCCCACCCCACCATGGGCCACGGCTGTCACCTTCTTGCCGTGGGTGGCGTGGGGGAAAGAGGGAACCAACAGTTAAGGACAGAACAAGAAAAGAGGGCCTGTTTCCAGAGAAGAATGTGAAAAAATAAATGCAGGGGAACGAATGGACTATAACCTCTGCCTGCAGCTGGGCCTGGGTCAGAGTGAGAGGTGGTCTTTTGGAAGGCTGGGAGAGGAGCCCACCCTCTTGGGGCACGTGGTTGGGTATTCCTTGTCCTAAACCTTAGCAACACCACCGCCACTTACAAATCTCTATCCTCCACCCAGCATTGCATCAGGTGCTTTATGTATAATGACTCTCCCTTTCCTCAAACGCTCTCGATGGAATTGACATTATTATCCCCATGGTACCAATGGGGAAACTGAGGCCCTGAAAGCATCTTTTGTTAAACATGGCTCTGGGATTCAAATGTGGGGGACTTTTTTTTTTTAAGGTTTTTTATTTATTTATTCGACAGAGAGAGAGAGACAGCCAGCTAGAGAGGGAACACAAGCAGGGGGAGTGGGAGAGGAAGAAGCAGGCTCATAGCAGAGGAGCCTGATGTGGGGCTCGATCCCATAACACCGGGATCACACCCTGAGCTGAAGGCAGACGCTCAACCGCTGTGCCACCCAGGTGCCCCCAAATGTGGGGGACTTCTGGGCTCCAAAACCCCTCCTCTTCCCCACAGCACACCCTGCCTTTCTGCTCCCTGATCACAGGTCTTTGAAATACAAACTGGATGGTGCTGGGGGGATGGAGGGAGGACAGGGTAACAGTGAGGGCTGGGGTCTGGGAGGGACGAAAACACAGGCCCTCAAGTTGCACAAGGGCATATGTAGATAAGAAATAAGATTGTTCTAAAAAAGGAACAAATGAATAAATGCAGGTTAAACAGCATCTGCCTGCCCCACGTCCCATTTCTTTTCCAGTCAAGCTGATTTCACCCTCCCCGCCCCCACCTTTGGCCTGCCTGCCTGAATGGCCTAGAAAGAGGGAGGAAGGGCAGAAGGCTGGCTAATCTCAGGATCCATCTGGTCTAGGTGGTCTAGGTGACCGGGAGTCTCCTTTTTTCTGAAGACAGAAGCAGTTCCCTTGTGTTCTATGTAAATGAGCTGTTTGTAAATGTGCATCCATAATGGGGGAGCTGTCAGGTCGGGGCTGGGGATTGGCTGGGATGGAGGAGGACAATAGATTCCATGCTCTGGGGTCAGGCCTGGGGGGAGGGGACTGTGGCGCTCAGGAGGCAACGGGGAGAAGGAGCCAGGCACTGGGTGCGCCTGAGCTGGGTCCGGAGAGGGGGTGAGGCTGTTCAAGCCAGAGCCTTGCTGAGACCTGGAGCCTCAGGTACAGAGGTGACAGGGAGCAGGGAGCCTGTGATGACAGCTTGGTGGGGGGGGGCATGTGCCAGGGTGAGAAGGAGAGAGGCCTGGGGCTCTGGGGCAGCTGGGGCACCCCCTGGGTGCCAGGAAAAGACCTCAGGGCAGCCTGAGAGCAGCTGCATTGGAAATTGGCAAGGAAGACTCTCCCCCATCGAGGGCCGTGTGCTACCCGAGGTCCTGAGCTTGGCCCAAGGGCCCCATGTGGCCGCACGGGCAGGAAGTGGCCTGCTTGGGTCCCACAGGACATGATAAGGTTCAGCACAGCTTCTGAGTAGAAATGCTCGATAAATGGCAACACTGATAGTTAAGACTTACATTGCAAATAAAAATAAAACCACTCCAGTTAAACAGAAAGGAGGGATTTAGTATAAGGTCCTGGGAATATCTCCGGACCCCAAGGCCGGACAGCACAAGCCTCTCTCTGTTCTCTGCAGGGCACCTTAAATCCCCTCTCTGCACACCAGCTCCCCCTGCTTGTTTGGCATGTGGTGACAGGTGCCACCCCCCAGCCCTTGCTTTTCTGCCCCTTGCAGAACCATGCCAACTCTCAAGCCCGATTTCAAATTATCTGGAGAGAAAATCTGATAGGGCTTCAGATCGGGGGGTTCTTTCTGGTCTATCAGTCCTGGCTGGGGAATGGAGATCACGCAGCTGTCGTTGGCTTACTTATTCATTCATTCAACAAAAGATTTATGGTGTCCCTACCCTGTGCCAAGCTCTATTACGTGTGCCCGGCCCTCATGGAGCACACCTTCTAGTTCAGAGAAGACAGACGAGAAACAGCCCACTAAATGTATAAGACATCAGGACGACCCAGGGTGAAGGGTAGGAGCACTGGGGTGAGGTCAGGGAATAAAGTACTCTTTCATGGAAGGTGGCCAGACGCCTCCCAGTCCAAGGGACATGGTTGAGAGACTCGAGAGGGGATTGAGGAGACAGGAAGTCAGGTAGGTGAGGGAAGAGCTCTTCAAGCAGAGAAAAGCAGGTACCAAGGAGGGGGGGCGTGGTGGGTTTGAGGACAAGCAGGGAGCTCAGTGCTGTTACAGCAAATAAGGCACGTGGGGAGGAGGGGTCGGGTTGGTAGGTTCTGGGGCCCCTGGGAGATGAGGAGCTGTGCTGGTTCTGAGCTGAGGAATGGCATCACCTGACTGTGTTTCTCTGGATGTCTCAGACCTCCTGTGTGTGACTCCAGTCCTCTTGGCCCGGCCATCTCTAGTGTCCTTGAGTTCACGTTTTGCCCGTATTGCCACCCCGTGGCCCCTCCTTCCAGGTGGGCTGCGCTCCAGCACATCCTCAGGGACCTGGCCGTTCTGCAGCCAGAGACCTCCTCCGGGGCCGCTGGTCCCTCAGAGCATGAAGAGGCCTGGCACAGCTCCCCATATACATGGCGGTGCTCAGTAGACCGTAGGGTGTCAGGAGTCCTCTTGGTCCTCCTGCCACTTCTGTGTCCTGAGAAAAACCACACCCAGTGGCATACTTTCTAGCTTCTTTGGGGTCACTGCAGGGGTGGGTAACACAATCCAGCAGTGCAGGACAGCGGACATCCCATGGGACCAACTTTGAGATGGGCGGAAGCCTTCGAAGAAGTTCCCTCTCTCCGCTCTGCCATCGGCGGTCTATCCAGAGAGCAGGTGTGGTCCTGCACACAAGAAGATACGCCTGAGAACAGCCATGGCTGCCCTTGTTACAAAACTGGGTTTTGCAGAGCTCACTCCTGCACATCCCTCTGTCAGCTCTCCCTCTCTCCCTGCCTTACTCCCCCTTCCCTCACTCTTGCTACCCTGGGATTGCACTTGCCATGAGTATGATCATAAAAGCTTTTGTCGATGGCTCTGTTTCCTGGGCCCCAGGGCTCAGGCAGTTTGTACCAGGGGTGGTCCTAGGAAGCAGACCTTAGAGTGGGGTTTGGCAGTTGGATCGCCTCTCCTTCTGAAGACAGCAAGGACCCACATGCTGGTGGAAGGTAGAGTGGAGAACTCTGCTATGCGGGACTTCGCAAATACTAAACTTTAACCCGTGTTACAGGGAAGGTGAGGCATTGGGGTTATCAAGTGGCTTTGGGGCTTGATCGATCTGAAGGAAATTACAATTATCAGGATTGTGGTGAAGGTGGCTTGAAAGCCTTGCAAAAATACAACAGTGGGCCCTGGGAGGCCAAGCGACAGCGTAAGGTAAGCTTCGAAATCCACAGAGTCCCATGGCATCTTTAAAGGAGTCTCGTCTCCTGCTGCCACAGGGCTGGAAACCGGACCCAGGATTTGACTGAGCAACTTTGATTGGTTATTAAGAAGGAGAAATGCCAGAGGGATGAAAGCATAGTTTCACAGACGTCCTGTAACAGATAAAGAGTGGGGCTCTGACATACGGGATGAGGGTATTTGGGGAGACGAGCTTAAAAGCCTGGAACTTCAAATTGCCCCAGAAGCAGCAGCCCCCTGCCCACCCCGCCACCTTCTGCCAGTGGAGGGCAGCCTCCTCGCGCCTGGAGAGCACGCAGGGACAGCGCCCGAAACTCAGTGAGCTGCGGAGGCACGATGGTGTTCAGAAAGGAGGCTGAGATTTTGCTTGAGATTTTGGAGGGGAAACAGTTATTATTACCAAAACCACTAATATATGACCTTGGGACTGAAAGACAGAGGTGAGACGGAGAAAGGAGGTGAGGGAAGTGAGAAGAAAGGCTGTTAGAAGGATCCTTTCTATGGAGATTGGAATCACCAAGAACGGTGGTAGGGTCATGCTGGAGAAACAGCGGACTAGAATTTTCACATCTTTAGGGATGGGAATGGGGGTGACTTGGGGTCCACAGGGGGCTGCAACAAGGAGTATCAAAGGGAGATGGTTTGTTGGCATGACTTCAGAGCAGCAGTTTTGGTGGGGACACACAAATAAGGACATTCCGAAAGTGACAATGACGAGCAAGGAGGGGACCTCCCCCACCACCAGGCCTAGTGGTTCAAGAGCTGCTGGAACAGGAACCCCTCCCTGGAGAGGGCTGCGGGGAGGCTAGGTCCTCAGTGGGAAGCATGGTTTCCACTAGAGTACAAAGGCGACGGAGATCATTCAGGGACCAACGCGAGGACAGAGAAGGTTTCGCTGACGACCAACCCCAGAGAGTCGGGAAGGAGGGAGTCACATCGGGGGAAATACAGAGTCAAATGGAGATGAGACAGCAGGGCTGAGGGGTAACTGGGGATTTTCATGGTGACTAACATGAAAAAGGATAAAGGGATAATGTGATCAGTCTGGACAGGTTCCCAGGCAGATGGTGTGGTGAAGCCGGGATGTTGGGGAAGGAAGGGAAGAGGACCGCAAGGAGCATGGGGTTCTAGGATCTCTTCTTTACTCTTGCCAAACACACACTAATCTGGGTGCTGGGGCCCAAGCCCGAGAACAAGAGGGAAGAGGGGACAGATCCTAAAGGAAGTTGGGTGGTTAGGACCTGGTGGGACCTGGGCTCAAATCCTCACTCTGCCTTAGCTGGGAGATCCTGGACAAGTCCCGGAACCTCTCTGAGCCTGTTTCCTCATCTGTGAAATGGAGAAGTAATACCTCCTTCCTGGGGTCCTTGTGAGGATTCTATGAGATGGGACAGGAGGAGAGCTGAGCACGTAGTCTCAGGAAGGCGTTTCAAAATGCAGAGAACAAAACCCTAGGATTACAAGGAGAACCAATCGTTTTGAAAAAAAGATATCAAAATATTAAAAATTGAATCTGTGAAATGGGAATATGAGAGCTTCCTGATTAATGTATGCAGTAGCAAGATCTAGTCGTGCTCCTAAGACAAGTATAAATTCTAGGTTGTATAAATGATATTTCAAGGTAGTTGAAACAACTATCATATCTGTGATTTTTATCAGTGACTGAGTTCTAGCACTACAAATTCTACCACGGTTTGTGGCCTCCATGCCAGTTAGATGTTGGTGAAAAGAACGTGGAATTGTTTCTCCCATTCCCATTCACAAACCCCAGAGATTCATCCGTGGACCCCAGTTTAAGAAGTCCTGCAGGTGGCGTAGAATTGCACATAGCTGTCCAGAACCCAAACCATGGGCTAGGCAGGCTAGCTTCCATCTGAGGCTCTGGCACTTGCTGAGTGACCTCCCTAAGCCATAGTCACCTAATCTGGAAAATGCAGAGCTAGCCTGACATTCCTTGCTTGTCCTGTTGGTAGATCCCCTAACGTGGTGCCCAGAACCTGTCTGTGCTCAACAGGCAGCTGGACCATTAGCATGAAAATCAGTACTAGGGAGCCGGTCTAGGCTGTGAACCAGGTTCTAGGCAGGTGAGGTCACACCCCCTCTGCTCTTCACAGTGCGGTGAAGATTTTTCAGTTACTTCGTGATTCAGAGAGATGACTTTTTCATTCTGAATTCTGAAACCTGGCATGGGGCCCTGCCCAAAGAAAGAGAGAGAGAGAGAGCAGCAGCGGGGAAAAAGCCAGCTCCAAAGGAGGGTCCCTCAGGAACCTGCTGGTCAATGGATGGGGCTATGTGAGGAGTGACAAGGCAAGCTCCAAAAGGTGCCCCAGGGGCTGCCATGGGACACACACACAGGCAGACCCCAAGAAGGGCTCTCAGAAAAGTGGAGATGATTGGTAAGGTCTGATGTTAGAATTACAGGTATATTTTTCCCCTATTTGAATACTCCTTTCATAACCCTGATGCCCCCCACCCAACCCCTGCAGAATGAAGTCTGTTTTCCTTGGAGTGACATTTAAGGCCCATTCTAATCTAGTCCCTGCCTATCCCTCCAGCCCCTCACAATTCTCTGCCCCTGACACACACATACGTTTTCTACTTCTCTGAAAGGAAACTGCTAAGATGTCCCAACACATCCCCACTATGACTGCCTGAATAGCCTCTCCTTTCCTTGATCCATCATGACCTTCTCCACCCATCGGGAGGACCCTCTTCCAGGGATCACCCCACCTCCCTCTGAGCTCTCCAGCTAGCTGTGCCTCTCCATGGTGCTGACCCCATTCTGCACTATGCTAACCTACAACAGAGTTGTATGTCCCAGTTCCTTGGGAGGAGGGTCCCATGGAGTGCCACACCCAGGAGATACTCAGGAGAGGGGGATTGAAGGGGCCACTAAGCCTGAGACCTCTTCAAAGAGCCCTGAACACTGGGTACCTGACTGGCCCTGCAAGGGCAGACACTTCCCCATCCCATGGACCCCATCCATTCACTTTTTCATTCATTCAACAAACGTTCACTGTGTGCTCCCTGCATGCCAGGCAGTGCTCTAAGGAATAAAGCAAGGACTAAAAAAGATAAAGGTTTACATTCTAATGAGAAGAGGAAATAAGTAAGCAAAATAAATCAGTAGAATATGATAGGTCAGACGTTATTAAATTCTCTGGAGACAGAAAAATGGAGAAGGGGGAGAGGGTGTGGTCTTAAATGGGGTGGTTAGGGAATGCCTCATTGAAAAAGTGACAAATATTTGAGCAAAGTCATAAAGGAGGTAAAGAGGGCAGTCATTCAGCTACCTGGGAAGGAGCATTGCAGACAGAAGGAATAAGGTAAGAGTTTCCTATTGCTGCTGTTAAAGAGAAAAAAAAAAGCCACAAACATAGTGGCTCTAAACAATAGAAATTTATTCTCTTATAGTTCTGGAGACCAGAAGTCTGAAATGAGTCTTCCAGAGCTAAAATCAAGGTGTCAAAAGACTGGTTCCTTCTGGCAGTTTCAGGGGAGAATCTACTCGTTTTCTCTTCCAGCTTCTGAGAGCTGCCAGCATGTCTTGGCCTTCCTTGGCTCGTGGCCATATCATTGCAGGCTCTGCTTCCATCACCATGTGCTTTCTCCTCTCCTCCAGTGAAATCTCCCTCCTCCTCCCTCTTTTTTTTTTTTTAAAGATTTTATATATTTGAGAAAGAGAGCAAGAGCAGGGGGAGGGGCAGAAGGAGAGGGAGAAGCAGGCTTCCCACTGAGCAGGGAGCCTGACGTGGGGCTCGATCCCAGGACCCCAGGATCATGACCTGAGCCAAAAGCAGACACTCAATCTACAGAGCTATCCAGGCACCCCCCTTTATCTCCCTCTTATAAGAACACATGTGATAACATTGGACCCACCTGGGATAATCAAGATAATCTCTCTGTTTCAACATTTTTAATCATATCTGCAAAGTCCCTTGTGCCATATAAGTTGACATTCACAGGTTCCAGAAATTAGGACGTGGATATCTTTTAAGGGACCATTATTCAGCCTATCACAAACAGCAAGTGCAAAGGCCCTGAGGCAGAAACAGGTGTGGCTGGAAGGGAGAGAATTCAGGGGAAGGCAGTGGGTAATGAGGTCAGAGGTGTGGCCCGGGGCAGAATCATCAGAGCCTCTATATGTGTCAGAGCCAACACTGCTGCTGTGCTGCTAACCCCTCCAAAATCTCAGGGGTTCACCAGAGTAAGGATGTCTCTCTTCTCGAATCCCAGCCTGATGTGGGCTCAACTCATCTTTCTAGTGACTCTAGATCCTCCAGGACTCAGAATGCTCAGAATGAGGGCTTCCACATCCAGCTGGCAATGGGAAGAGAGAAACCATGGAAATCTTTCTAGAAATTTGAGCCCCCAGGACTAGGACAGGTGGACATCACTTCTTTCCATTCTCCAGCGGCCAGCACGAGTCATACAGCCCCACCTTTTCACACAGACAATAAGAAACAAGACCTTCTTTGGGCCCAGGAGGAAAAAGAAAGGTTTGGTGAACACACCGCCTTTCCTTTGCCAGAGTACTCGCTGGCATTGTAAGAATTTTGACTTTTACTTGAGGGATAGACAGGAACCCTTAGAAAATGTTGAGTGGCATGATCTAACAGAAATATTTTTTAAAGATTTATTTATTTATTTTAGAGGCAGGGAGGGGCAGAGGGAGAGGGAGAGAGAAGCCCAAGTAGACCCCTTGCTGAGCGGGGAGCCTGACGCGGGGCTCGATCTCACGACGCTAAGATCAGACCTGAGGTGAAACCAAGAGTCGGACGTTCAACCGACTGCACCACCTGGGTGCCCCTAACTGAAAAGGTTTGTTAAAAACACACACTCGTGGAGATGTTCCATATCCTGATCGTAGTGGTGGTGAACTTTAAATTTGTCAAAAGTTATTGGATTGTATGCTTC
This sequence comes from Ailuropoda melanoleuca, assembly GCF_002007445.2. Taxonomy (NCBI): domain Eukaryota; kingdom Metazoa; phylum Chordata; class Mammalia; order Carnivora; family Ursidae; genus Ailuropoda; species Ailuropoda melanoleuca. Next base: position 15,639,365 of record NC_048219.1, on the reverse strand, counting down.
AGATTAGTGAGTTTTATTGTATGTAAATTATGCCTCAGTCGAGCTGAGTTTTAAGAAAAGGATCATATGGACTAGTATTCTGAGAATAAAGTATGGTGGAAGATGCAAGAAGGCCATCAGAAGGACCAGCTGGCAGGTTACTGCAGTCATCCTGGCCCAGGGAAGGAGCTGTGGAATGACAAGAAGTTGGGTTGGGGGAGTGGTTTTCAGGTAGAAACAACAGGATTTGCTGCCACAACACAGACAGCAAAGGGGAGGAAGGAGCAAACTTTAGACTGGGGCTGCTCAGGGCCACACGGTGGCTCCACTGCCTACTGGTGATCTTGGACAAGTGTCTTCACATCTCTGAGCCTTATTTTCCTCCTCTGCAGAATGGGAATAATAACCCTAGAAATGACAACAGAGGCTTATTGGGCTAAAACGAGGTAATGTACGAAGAATCCCGAGCACAGGGCCAGGCGTAAAGGAGCGCTGGATACATTTCAATAGAGACAGAAGCCACTCCTGGATTAGGGTCTCACCAGGTAATAATAAATGCTTCACAGTCCTTATCTGGTAGTGTGATGGCCAAAGGGCTGGTCCCCATGTTTGTCTGGCCCTTGGCTGGGGCCAGAGTTCCCAGAGCAGACCCCACAAGGGCCTGTCACAGAGGAACCTCCAGAGAGACTCAGATCCCCTGATGAGGGCATAATTCACACCAGCCACCCAGCAATGAGAGTCAGAGCACTTCCTTATGGGAAAAGTGAAATTTTACCAAAACTCTAAAAAAAAAAATTAACAAATACTGTAGGAGACAGTAGAAACATCTCTTCACTTCAATTGCCAGGACAAGGCCCTCCTTGTTTCTCAGCAATCCCTAGATTCTCCGGAAATGGCCGCAGGAGAAGCAGCAGTTAGCACTTCTCAGCACCTGCTTTGTTCCAAGCCCTAAACAAGGCCTTCACCCTCAAGCAGCCTCGCGTGAGCCCGGTGTGATAAATGTCATGATTCCCATCGTCTGGCGAGGCAGCCAAAGTGCAGAGAGGGTAGGTGACTTGCCTAAGATGGCAAAGCTACTAGGCTCGAAGGGTGAGAGTTGCCGTTCTATGAGGACTAGTAACTTACCGCCGGTGACGTAGGAAAAGGCAGGTGGTCCAGCGGTTGGGAGCACAGGCTCGGAAGCCACATTGCCTGTGGTTAGAGCCGGCTCCACCTCTGAGCAGCTGCATGAACCTGGATGAGCTCCTTGACCCTCCCTGTGCCTCAGGGGCCTCATGTGTAAAATGGGAGTAATAATAATAACATTAAAAGATTGTTGTGAGCCGTGAAGGAATGCATATCTACAAAGAGCTTGAAAAGATGCCCAGCCGTAGTGAGGATTAAGTAGGCGTGAACTCAGTATTATTGACTATGGCCAGCCCTGGTGCCTGTGATCAGCCCAGCACAGTAACGAAAGGAACCAGAAGAGAATCACGAGGTTTCTAATTAGAAGAACCGAAAGCTGGGGTTGGTAACTGGTGACCTCCGCTGGCCCTCCACCTGTTTTGGTAAATAAAGTTTTATTGGAACACAGCCACACTCATTCCTTTCCGTGTTGTCTTTGGCTGCTTCCGCTCCACTACGGGACAGGTGAGTCACTGGGACAGAAACTACATGGCCTGCAAAGCCTAAAGTAATGATCCTTCACAGAAGTTTGCTGACCCACTGGGAAGATAGCTGGTCTAATTCCTTATCTTCTGAATGGGGCGTTCTCCTCCTCCGGAGGCAGCCCCGACCTTTTTCAGATAACCCGAATGCTTGGAAGGTTCTTCCTTAAGCGGGTATAGTCGGATATCCCTACAACTTAAAATCATAAAGCATTACAAGGTCCAGCCTCTCAAAGGGAGAGCAGAAGGCTTGCCCAAAGTACCCAGTACCAGGCAGTAGAGCCAGGATTTCAACTCACTTCTTCGCATGTCTTGTCTCTCCCATTAGACTAGAGATTCCTCACATCCGAGCTGAGTCTGGAAACCAGTTCTGAGTCACTAAAAAAAAAGTGAAATTAAGTTCGATGCACTGTTTCCCAAGACAGAGACGTATGCAATCTATCTGTAGAAAACTTTTGCCCTACGAACTATTTTATGTTTACAGTTTCAGTCGTAGGAGTAAAACTTTTATTGGTAAAACTAACCTCTCAAGAATGACTCGTTTAAAAAAAGTGAATAAAAGACATTTTCTAAAAAGGGAGAGAGGACAGATAAATAGTGTGGTTAAGAGCTGGGGCTGAAGGGTCAGACAGACCTGGCTCTCAATCCTGGCTCCACCCACACAATAAACACGAGCCTGTGGATAATTCTCTTCCGTAAGGCTTTGTGTTGTCATCTGTAAATGGGGACCACAGAGGGCACATCTCACAGGATTAACCAGACGGTAGACAACACAAGGCCAGTCAAGCCTTTAGCGCCGTCCGGACGTTACGCGTCTGCTCAGTTAGTATTTGCAATGACGATGACTGAAAATGTTCTCTCCCGCTCTCTCTCACCTTCTTTCCTTCTGCTTTCCTTGCCTTCCCCAAGTTGGCATAGAAATTATTTTCCGTTTCCTCGCCTCCAATTAGATATTGATTAGAGTATCTGATTGAGAATGAGCACTTAATAAAAGTAAATAAGTTCTGACATTTTATTTTTACTCTTGAATAAAAATGCTCACCACCCTCCTGAAAATGAGCCGTCACATTTTATTTAACAGCAGAAAAGATTTGTACATTTGGCCCTGCAGGAGCTGAGGAATCTATTTTCATTATAACAAACATTGATTTTGCATTAAAAAGTCTCATTATTTGAGATAATGACTGCTGGGCTCCTTAGTTATTCTTTTGGTTCCTAAATCATTAAAAGTCTAACATTTAAAGAGCAAGTGGGACTACAGCGGCTCCCAAATTATCACCGGTGAGTTGTTCCCTCTGTGCCCGAGTCACGGACAAGATTCAAGACCAGCGGAGATGCGGGCACGCACGGGGCCAATCCAGTTCCTTCCCTGGTGGTTCCACAGCACCAGGTTCCAAATCCGACGGGGCTCCTTTAAAACCTGTTTACAAAAAGAGAAAAGAGGTAAAAAAAAAAAAAAAAAGAAAGAAAGAAAGAAAGAAAGAAACCCTCTGGTTTCCATGTTCACATTCAATCGGTTCTTTGAACAAGTCTTGATTCTAAAGGAGCTGGAGAGAAGGAAGGGTGGCTGTCCCCAGGATGGGAGCTGGACGGCACGAGGGTGGCCCCAGGGGGGTCAGAGGTGCCTCGGAAGCCCACCTTCCACCAGCAGCAGGATACATTATTTACTCCAGTAGGAGTCCCTAGTGGATGGTTTTTCCACGGTTATACCCTCTGATTCTGGGCATTTCTGCTGCCTGAGACCCGGCCGGACAACTGATTGGCAAGCCAGGTGTGTCACAACTGAGTTCTGCAGAATTTCAACCACATGCACCGATTTGGATAATGCATTCTTTCAGAAGCCGGGGCTGAGATTTAAACAAAGCACAATCCTGCCTGCATATCAATTTCCCCGGGACTGTGAGGAGGGAAAGGAAAAAACCCAGAGCCGCGATGCTTTCGATGCTTTCGGCAGCAGGTTTTCCATTTGGGGCTTAGCGGTGGGGACGGCCGAGCAGCATTCACAGTCTCCAGGTTCATTAACAGGAGCACTAGGAAGGAAGGGGGGAAGGGTGGGGGCGAATCATAAAATATGAAAGGACTTCCCTGGAAATTGGCATCAAGGTGATTTATTCAATCCAGACCCAAGCTCAACTATTTGAAAATAATTGAATAGTTGATACCCACTGCCACTTGCAAGTGATAGAAACATGGGCTGGGGCTGGGATGAGGAGAGGTACTGGGCAGAATTTGAGAGGTCCCAGACCTCAGCCCTGCCCAGCCTTCTGGAAGAGGAGGAAGAACTCTCCCTGGACCCCGCCCTTAACCACCAGTCACTTCTTCTGGGATGTTCCTTCTCATTCCATTCCCTCTCATTCCATTCCCGTCCCCCCAGATGCAGCTTTCTGCGGAGTCATGGCCGCTGCACGTAAACCGCTGGATACTCCACCAGTGGTATTCGGCGCTGTGCTGTAAACATTTTCTCTTTGTAGAAATTATTGGGTTTTTACAAATCATATAAGCAATGCATGCTCGTGGTAAGAAATTAGAACGATTCAGGAATACATGATGTAAAACAGAACATTTTCCCCCACACACAGACCCCCATCATCCTCTAAGATTGACACTATTAACCATTTACGGCGTGTCCTTCTAGATATCTTTCTGAATCTACAAACACACACGCATCCACATATATGGACACTTTAAAACTTCTTACTGTATATGTATATATATCCCGTCCTGCAGCTCTTGCTCTTAACAATGCTGTGTACGTATTTCCACATCAGCCCACACAGAGACCCGCTTCCACCTTTTTCACAACTGTATACATCCCGTCACCTATTTTACTCATCCCTCCATTGCCAGGCACTTGGGGTGTTTCCAGTGTTGACTGCGAGCTGTGCGGCAGTGCCATCGATGATCCACGCATCTCGTACATCTGTGCACACGTTTCTGCAGAATCGATCCGCAGAAGCTAGGGTGCAGGATCTTAGCGTGTGACCTAGAACGTTCTCCATATTGTTCCAGGCATCTCAAAGATCCCTTTTCATCTCTGCACAACCACCTTTTGAATCCAACTTAGCCGACCCACACAGCAGGAAACAAAACATCTACTTAAAGCTATCCTGCCTGCAACTGTCTTCACACAGAGAAAGGAAAAGAACTTGGAGGTAGTAAAGCCGAGACAGAGTCGAATTGTGCTTGGAATCTGGAGTTGCACAAAGGATCCGGGAGCGATGGGAAGGTATGGGGATCTCATGGAGGAGAGGAATGCCAGAGCTATGGCAGCGGACTTAGGGTCCTGTTGCTTACGGAGTGCGGTTTGTTATGCTGGCCGAGGTTTAACAACAAACGATTTGTTTTCTGATTTCCTGGGCATAAATATTCCTATGTTGGCATGAGCTGGACCCAGGGTACCCCGAAGTGCCCCACAATTATCCTGTAAACCGATGATAAAAGTCTGCTCCCCCCAACAGCCTCGGGCCAGTGGAGCTCTCAGGAGCAGAGGCAAGCGGGCAGAGTCCCTCTTGCAGTGAAGCCATCACGTGAGGAGGGGACCGCAGGGTCCGCTGGTGGGTCAGGAAACCAGCTGCAAGAGACTGAAAGCAAGGACGTTAAGCGGCCCCTGGGGAATCCACGAACTAGTTCAGAGCCTTCTCCATGGGAAGGGGTTTGACTTACCTTTTTTAGATGTGAAGGAATGATGCCAGAAGGCTGGAGGGTGTGGACACCGCTGGTGCCCCACTTGGGTCCCTACTTGCTGCTTCGGCAAACATCGCGTGAACATCTTCAGCATGCGTTCGGGGCTCTGCACACTGCTCCTCACTCCTAGTCCACCATCCCCCTCCTCTCCTCCCCTACACACTCTCTGTTCCACTGCACCACACTCCTCCCCCAGCCCCACACACGCTGCACCCTGGACCCTTCCCCTCCACCTAGGCTCATCACAGCCATATCCAGTCCTCAAGGGCGGATTCACACGCTTCCTTCACCAGGGAGCCTTCGCAGGTGGGATGTATCCCATCCTTCCTCAGAGCCCTACGACTTTTGTGTAAGCGGCTCCAATATCACGAACCGCCTGTCTCTCCATAGGCTGGAGGGCTCCCAGGAGGAAGACACCCGGACTTGACCATCTCCCAGTCCTCAGCACAGCACAGGGACTCCCACAGAGATGGCACTGAGTCACCACCTAAGAAATCCACCGGACACTCTGAGCCCTGCCCCAGCCTCTGACGTGGATGGTCATCTGGAAAAACTAAGGCAGGGAGCCCTGACACCTTGCTCTGGTTCCCAGCAAAGCAAGAGCTGAGGTCTGCTGACTGTGAGCCCAGCCACATGTTACTCATTTCCACGGTCAAAGCCGAGGGGTGTCTGCAGGCTGATAGGTGCAGGTGCTCCCATCTGGGGCCTCAGAGTCCCGGGATCTGCAGACTGGTTTCAAGGGGACCTCAGGTTCACGTGCACAAGGAGAGGAGAGGAATTCTGTGCCTCTTTGTCTATTTTCTTGTTTGCTTTTTGTTTATGTGTGTGCATACGTGTGTGTGTGTGTGTGTGTTAAAAGAAGAAACATTAAAGAGTCCATCCTCCAACAGATGAAGAACCTGAAACTCAGAGCAAGACAAGTACATGGTCAAAGTCACAGGGCAAGTACGGGCTTTGTAGCGCAGCGACCTAGCAAAGCTGGAACTACACTTCCCAGAATTCCTTTCCCCACATTGTTCTGGGTTAGGAGAGGCCACAAGGGAAATTGGCAGGAGTTCTGGAAGGTAGAAGTGGAGCAGCAGCCATGTTGGCACTCCGATCCACGTGGGATTAGGCAGCACCACGGCTCATGCATTTGCTGTCCACCGGCTGGCTCACCTCGCTGGCCTGAGCCGGCAACCAGACGGGTGTCAACTCCAGACTCCATGGGATTTCCTCCCTCGGGTTCCCGGGACTCTGGGCCTGGTCGTGTGCAGCATCACGGTGAAGCGGGCCGGTTCTTCTGCAGATCACCCATGGCATCAGCTGGAGGCTTGGAGGCAGGGGGACACCAACCAGGTCCCAGCAAGAGACGGATGCAGGTCTAAGCATGTCCTCCTTGTGGGTCCCAAGTCACCCTTCCAGATTTGACTTCGTCCTTGCTCACCTCCTCTTCATGGGCAGCTTCCCTTCCCGACAGCCAGCCCTACTGACCCCAGCCCTGGAGCAGACACACAGGTACAGACTGATGTCACTGCCCACCAGACCCCATGATCACAAGAGGCCTCACTCCCAGCAGAGGGCCCCCAGAGCGCTCATGGTGGGTCCTTCTCTCTGAGGGAGCTCTGTGTGATACAGTGAGCTCGCTGCGGAGCTGAGAGCCTGGGGTCCTGCCCCCTGCTCCTGAGTCCTTGCCAGTCTCAGAAGCCAGAGACACAGCCGAGCCTCAGGCCCCAGGCCCTCCCCAGTGAGATCACTGCCTCCATTCACACAGCTAAGAGACTTAAAGTTGTTTCCCCAGGCTACTGGCCGAGGGAGAGTCCTATGTCTGACCCGTCCCCCAGATCATCAATATTGTCCCTGCCAGGCTCCAGGGACAGTAATCCTCCCTAGTGTCCTCACAGAGCCCTCAGAGGATGGAGGGACAGACATCTTGCCTCAGCCCCACATCCTCCCCTCACACCAGGCCCGGCCCTTTGAAGACTATTTATTTCTCCTGGTCCCCAGACCCATAACCTCCGAGCTGCCTCAGATGCCTCCTGTCCCCAAGGCTCTATTAATCAGACAGTAAAGATATCACACTACTGGCTTGGGCCATTGCCCAAGCAAGCCCTGGGCCGGCCCTTCCTCCTGCATGCTGAGCTGGGATGTATTACCGCTCACTGTGTCCACGACTCCCACCAGCTGTGTCAGGACAGAATTTCTCCACCTTGTGGCACTGAGCAAGGGACCTCAGGATCAGTCCCTCTGTCCTATCCCCGTCAGTCCCTTCCTTCCTCTACAAGGTCCCAGGTAGCCCAGGGGACTCTCCTTTCTCAGCTGCAAATTTTTTTTAAAGATTTTATTTATTTATTCGATAGAGATAGAGACAGACAGAGAGAGATGGAACACAAGCAGGGGGAATGGGAGAGGAAGAAGCAGGCTCATAGCAGAGGAGCCTGATGTGGGGCTCGATCCCACAACGCCGGGATCACGCCCTGAGCTGAAGGCAGACGCTTAACCGCTGTGCCACCCAGGTGCCCCTCAGCTGCAAATTTTGAGAAAGAAAGTAACAATGAAGTGATGGAAACAGATGGACCTGGATTCAAGTTTCTCCACTGCCACTTACTAGCTGTGTGACCTAGGGAAAGTCACATAACTTCTCTGTGCCTTAGGTGCCTTGTCCAAAAAATTAGGGTATTAACCTCATGGAAACACTGTGAGGATTAAATAAGGTATTGTTGGTAAAGCATGTAGTCTGGACCAGCACGGAAGTCATTATTGTTACGATTATTGCTATTGTCTTTAGCCTTACAGCCACTAAAACTGTATGTTCCATAAGGATGGGAACTGTGTCTGACGTGTTCTCTCCACCGCCTAGAAGTGCAGAGTCCGTACGAGCATTCAACCCCGATGGGCTGAACCAATGAAGAAATAAATGTTTCTAGGTTCGACGCAGTGTTCTGTCATGGATAAAGTACTTCGGCTATGGAACGTCTGGAGATTATGGTAGGTAAGGCTCTGTTAGAACGACTTTCATCAAGGTTAGCCATCTGCGTCCTCTTGGAAGTTTTTCTTTGACCACCTGCTGACTGCCAGGTTAGGGACTGGGTTAGGGACTTCTGCACTGGCCAGGGCGCAGACCCGAGCAACAGCTCCAGGTGCTTTGGACCCACAGTTAGGGCACTTCAGACCCACAGCACAGCTCTCCGTCACAGCAGAATGCAAACAGGGTCCGGTCCAATTAAAAGGCAGATCCTAATAATAGCCTCCACTTAACAGATGAGGAAACTGAGGCACAGAAGGAAGTGAGTGACTTGCCCAAGGTCTCATGGCTAGAAAGTGCTGAAAATAGAATTCAAACTCACCTAACGCCTCTCGTGTACTCTGTAGGGGAGATACTAATATCTGAGACTGAGGCTCCGAGGGGGTTAGTCACTTGCCCAAAGCCACGTAGCTAGTCTAGCGACCTTACACCTTCTATGGGCATTAGGTTCTAAGACTGGTGCATAGGCAAAGGTAGACTTCAAACTGCCCTTGAGATCTCTTAAATAGTCCCCATACCCTTCGGGGCGTATATTCCAGTACAGTAATTGTTACGCAAACCTGCTCAAGTCTGCGAGCTGATGAGCTAGACTAAAGGAAGGGCCAGAAGGAAAGTTTGTGTGAAGGCGTCGGGACATCAGATCATTAAACTGTTTAACCAGTTAGATACACCCGCTCACCAAAGGTCGCCATTCAGTGGCACAGCCGAGATTGCAGCCCGGTCCTTGGAGGGCAGAAGCCCAGCTCTGCAAGGCGTGGTCTCCCACGTGGCGGGTGAGAGGCTCCTCCTCCAAGTGGGGGAGGCCGTGCCGGAGTCTGGATGGATGGCGAGTTCCCCACATCCGGGAGCCCCCTCCCTGCCAGGCGTGTGCCCGCTGCTCTGGATGCAGGTAGGGAGGCGGCTGGGCGCTAATTTACAGTTGTTTAACTACAGCTACCGCCCTCCTGCCATGTGTCTACCCGCCATTTATTGCGCTTTCCAAAGCCCTGCCCGGCACTCAGGGGCATTTCCTGCCTGCGCTAATGGAGGAGAATAGAAGCATTATATGTGAATAATGGATTATGATGATACAATTTGGGTCTCTTAGCTCTCACCGAGCCTAGGCTGGCCTTGCATTATTGATAACTTACACACACCTTCCCGAGCGTGTTTATGTAAATATTTAATAGGGAAAGCAAGTTAACCCATTGGTTTCAGCCGTTTCCAGAGCTTTGGAATTAAAGGCTGTGAGGGCAACTGGGGGACCCCCGGCAGGAGGAGATGACGAGTCAGGTGCCTTTTGGAAAAGCCAGAAAGTTCCTGAGATGTTCGTTTGGTCACAAGAAGTCTATGGCCTCAAGCAAGGTTCGCCTCTCTACGGATCAAGATAGAAGGGTAGGCCTGCCTCACTGTAGGAGGCTCCCCTGGGGTCAGGAAGAGCAGAGCACGGCAGGAATGTTGCGGGGGACATGCTCAGATCACAGGAATGCACCGGTGGGAGTCTGCCCACCCAAAAATTGGTCCGTGGCTTCCCCTTTTACGAGGCTGATTTCCTGTTCTTCACACGGCTTCACACTACATTTCCTGTTGGAAGACAACGCTTCAGAGCTTGCGGGGGCTTCAGCCTGGGCCTTACATCCGCCGGCTGGATAGAGAGCTACTTAATCTTTCCGCGCTCCGCTTGTCACCTCTGTAAAATGGGGAAATAATGGACTCCTCTCAAAGGTACTCATTGGTCGCTGTAGGAACTCAATGAGACAACATATCTGAAGCCGTTCGTACAGCGTCCAGCCCAATACTGGCTGTGGGCTCAATACTGCCCTGTGGTTCTAGAGAAGCCATCTGAAGATACGCGTGTTCTCACATGGGTCTTAGAATAAATGCCGTTGTGGACGTTAATTGGGCAGTGTTTCTTAGTGGTATGGAAAATGGTTGTGCCTCTCAGACTTTGTTTGAAGGGAATGTTTCCAGCTGCTGTGTGGAGCATAGAGCACGGGGGACAAGTCCCGGAGCATGGACCCCTAATAGGACCTTGTTGGAAACATTCAGGCAAGACAAGATGGCGCCTTGCCCTAGGGTAGGAGCAGAGGAGGTGAAGAGAGATGGTCATTGGCTTCTCACAGAGGCGGCAGGTGAGTTGACCAGATTTCCTGATGGTTTAGGCATTTGATGTGAAGGAAAGCACAGGATCAAGATGACTCAAGTTACCATCATTGACTGAAAGGATGGAGTTGCCATTAACTGAGGTGGAAAGACTGTGGGAAAAGCGGGTTTGTGGAAGGAAGGTCAAGAGTTCTGTTTGGGATGTGTCTTCAGACACAAGAGATTTCAGATATCTATTAGACATTCAAGGGGAGAGTTCGAATGGGCAACTGGCTAGAGGAGTCTGGATTTTATGTGGGAGGTCCAGGCTAGACTGACAAATGCGAGGGTCACCAGCATGCAGATGGACAAGACCACAGGGGAGAGGGGGTGGGGGGGAAAAAGACACACCAAGGCCTGACCTCAGGGTGCTGCAGTGAGTAGAAGCAGGGGAGGAAGGAGAGCCAACAAAGGAGGCAGAGGAGAAGCAGCCTGTGGGGTAGGAGGAAAATTCGTGTGTGGAAGAGTCAGGGCATCGGAGTTGTCATAAGCAATTATAAAATAGCCACCATTAACTGAGCACTTACTCTGTGTTAGACACGCGCCTGTAGTTTCTCCCTTGATCCTGAGACTTAGGGATTCTCATCCCCCGTTTTACACATAGAGAAACTGAGGATGGGAAAGTTGAAGCTGAACTTAAGCTTAGTGATTGCACAGCAGCAAAAGGCCCAAGCTTTGGCTTGCAACTAACATGTATTGACCATTGACTAAGACCTGGGTGCCTTGATGGACATTATTTTATTTAATATTCTTAACACCCTTGTGCTGCACAGTAGAGGTCATTTCCACCCATTTTACAGATGGGAAGACTTCAGCTTAGAGTCACTCATTCAGTGACCTACCCAAAACTACCCACAGAAGAAATGGCTGGCAGGAATTTGGATCCTGGTCTCCTGCCTTCCTTTAGACACTTAGGATCCCCCCGCCAAGTCTGCATTTGGGGACTGGAATTGGGTTGAGGGGTTCACTGTGGCTTCTCAGTTTAAAGTCCTAGGCTTCTTCCAGGGACCAGATGTCGGGCTGGTGCCACAGGGCCCTCTGCTGAGTCCTAGGCTGGGAGCAGGGAGGGAGGGTTCTTCGTTACCAGAGCGCGGTCTGGGTGCTCCCAGGGAGTCCTCCGCCTCCCCACCTGCCCAGCATCTGCCCTCTGCCAGCCCCTGCCTGGCTGCCAGCTGTGCCAGCTGTGGCTCTTCTCCACCGAGAGCCTCATTTATTAATTACCGTGGACGCCAAGGGGGCAACTTCTCAGGCCCAGCCTCAGAGCAGATCTTGGCACATTTTTCAGACTTTGTTTAATAATTTATCATCTTTTAATCATAAAAATAATTAGCACAGGAGTGATAATCTGTGCTCTGCCGGGAGCAGACTGGAGGAGGAGTTTTCAGATCATGCCAGCGCCCAGAGATCAGAGCTTTGGCAGAGGGGAGAAGGACAGGCTGGATCAGAGCCCGCTGTCCACTCCAGAGCTGGCCTCTGAGAATCACGGTGCCAAAGATGCCACCTGGATTTGGGAGGACCTCGGGGACCCACATTACTTTCCTGAGGATCTGAGGCTCCTGCCCCAGTCTGGCCTGACTTTCTGGCTAACCTTCTGGGAAGTGTTTTCTCCTCTCTGGTCTTACCTAATTTTTCCATCTGTAAAATGGCAATTAGATCAACTGATCCCTTTTGTTCCAGCGCTGCAATCCAACAAGTCAACAAACACAGAAGCTGTTCAGACAGTGAGCTAGAGAGTCCATGGTCCCCCCAGACACAAGCGTGTTCCCCCTCCTCTGTATCTCCGAGCTGCTCACAGAGCCCTGGGGAGCAAGCATGAGCTGTGTGGCCCGGAACAAGTCCCTTCCCCTCTCTGAGTTTACCCATTTGAAAAGTGGTAGTGATCGTTCACATCCCGCTGGTCTCCCAGAGAAGATCCAAGCGAGGGCGGGACAGGATTACCCCCCAGAAACATCGACCCCATTCTGCCCTGGATTTAGCTGCCACTCCCTGTCCAGACCGCTGGTCCTGGTGGCTGTCCTCCACCAGGATACCTCCGTCCTTTGTGCCTGACACCCCTGATCATGAATGAAGAAACCAACTGTTCTGCCCACTCCGGGGACCCATATGAGGGTTGTTCGGCCTGTTCAGGTGGACACGTCCATCCCCCAGGTGATAGCAGTGCAGCGACTCTGGGAAAGACCACGGCCATTCAAGAAGGCAGCTCTGCCTCTTGTCGGCTCTGCACACGCTGCCTAGCCTCCAAGTGCCTCAGTGTCATTTGTCCGGTGGGGGGTCTGTCTGAGTTTGAGGCCCCCTGAAACAGATCCTGAGACAGGAATTCAAGAGCAAGTCATGTGTTTGGGAAGATATCCAGAAGCTCGAGCAGGGAGTCCAGAGATGACACAGAGAAGGGGAGGTCACCATCAAAGATCAGTCAGTAAGCAGGTGACCCCTGTGGGCCACCAGGGCTCTGTCCTGCTAGAGACGCCTGGGGGGTCAGCACACTACAGCCCATGGGCCAAGCCCACCTGCTGTTTTTGTTAAGAGACTCACAGTAGAAGCCATACAGCCAGGCCCATTCATTGAGATGTTGTCCGTGGCCGCTTTGTTGCCACGACAGGATTGAATAGTTGCACAGAGACCATGTGGCCCTCAAAACCTAAAATATTTACTCTCTGGTCCTTTGCAGAAAAGGTTTGCCAGCCCCTGGTCCAGGACATAGTACAGAACCCACCTTGTAGTTGCTTCCTTGAAGGAGAGGAAGCTGGGTTCTTTATTCACAAACACCAGGCCCTTGTGACTGCTCCTGGGGGGCCCTGAAAGCTCCCCCAGAACCCCCACCCTCCACACACAGTTCTGGGGCAGCACATTCCTGCAGCCAGAGGGCCCCTCAGCAGAGTCCAGGCTGAGGGGTGATAGGCAGGGTGCCTAGAGCATCTGCCCCGACATCTCACTAAGCCGTGACCAGGACTAGGTGAGAAGACACTTGGCGTACCAGGAAGAGGGAGTGTCCCCCAATATTAGGCAACTTTGAGCATCACTACCAGCCCCTAACCAAAGTCATTCCCGGCTCATTCTAAAATGAACAGTCTCTTCCTGCTCACTGGGCCTCTGCCCGCCTCTCTTTCTGGGGCACTGCTAATTTCTGAGTCCAGGGTCACGCTGGTCCTGGAGGAGAGTTCCTCCACAAGCCCAGTTCTAACTGTCTGGTCAAAACTGCACCAGCACTGAGCTCTCCCCAGCTCTGACTTAGAGACCCCTGCCTTTCCTGCTTCTTCCCCAAGGCCTCCTGTGCCTCCTGCCTCTACAGACCCTGAAAGGCCATGCACTTGGACTCTATCCTCAGGTCTGGGTTTGGGGCCAGTCCTGGGCAGGGGGAGGGGATCGGGGAGCTGCCCTCTGTCTCCATCCAGCAACTCTCCTCTCCCCTAGTCAGTTCGGCCACCCCTAGACTCCCCATCGCTCTTGGTCCTTGCTGCTCTTGCTCTCCTGTGCCCTCCAGAGGTTATCGGTTCCAGCTGGACCCCATCCTTCCCAGGGAGTATTCTGGGCAGTTGACTCTGGGCTCCTTTCTGAGAAGGACGTAAGCAAGTGAGGGCATTTGGAATGATCAGAGCTCAGTGGGGGGCTAGGATCAGGGCTTAGTCTGGGTTCTGGTTCAGGATTCAGTCTGAGGCTGGAGTCAAGGAAAAGCCCAGGGTCAGAGTCATGGCAGTATAGGGCCAAGGTCAGGGGTAGTCTAACCATAGAGTCCAGCATACCCACCTGGTTTATCTAACAACCCAGCCCAGGCCTCAGCACCTGCCTCCTGACTCAGCACCCTGGCCACCTCTAGAGGCCTCCAGCCCTTCCCTCCCCACTAGGGCGCCTGCATTCCTGTTCGCTTGTACACCCTCCTGCCCAGGCGGCGAGGATCCCCAGGTCCATCTGTCTGCTGAGCTGTCGTGGGAACCGAGCTCAGCAAATGGGCCCGAGCTTGTCTCCCTCCGGAGCCTGCCTCCAGACTGTTGGCGTTCACGGCTCTGCCTCGCAGCCTCCGAGCTGGGCTCGCACTGCCGAGTCCAAACGCCGTCCACTGCTCAGTTCCAGCCAGCCACCAAGCACTCCCCAGATGGGCAGGGACCGCACCATGCCTGCCTGCCTCCTGCCTCAGGCACTGCTCGCTCCCTGCCAGGGGCCCAGGGGAGGGGCCCACTCCCCAGACGCACAGTCCTAGGGGACAGGTAGGGGCAGCAAAGGGCAGGGAACTCACCATCTCCAAGTCCAGGACCCTGAACATCATCTAACCAGTGATCTCCTCCAGCTCTGACCCCGGCCCTAGTGAGATCTGGACTTTTCTCCAACCAGGTGCCCATTAGCCTCCATCCTCTGACCACGGATCTGCCCAGAGGACTTGAGGGACCCCAGCAGGTCACAGTCGATATGCTCCCCAAGGGCATCTAAGAAGTTCCAGGCAACATGGAGTTTCAAAATTAGCAGACCTGAGTTGGAAGCTCAGCAGTGCCACCTCAAGATGTGGGAACTTAAAGAAGTTAGTCTATGCCTCAGTTTCCTTGTTTATAAATGGGCATAATAACCCCTAGCTTATAGGCTATATGAGGGTTAATAAATTAAAAGGTGTAAAGCCCTTGGCATAGCAAAGGAGCTTGTGGGGACATCTGCCATACATGCTCAGTCAGGCCCCTGGCCCTCTTCTAGCCAGAGCACCCCCTTCCTATGCTGAGCCGGCCCTTGTCCACAGCACATGGGTCTGGTGGGGCACCCCTTCCCGAAACCTGACCCCCGTGGCCTGGAGTGGGCACAAGCTGTCTCACAGATAAACGCAGAACAGAGAGAGGCCGAGAGAATGAGTGAATGGCAATCCTATGGACATCATGGAACCTCTGAAATCCCTGAGCCAGACCCTGCCCTGAACCCCCCAGTCACTGTGCCAACAAATCCCCTTCAGCTGAAGCTGCTGGACTTGGGCTTCTGTCCCTAGATACATGGTTCAGAAATAGAGAGTAAGCGCACGTCACGTTCAAGACCCTCTACCTGAAGTCAGACTACTGGGGTTCAAATCCCAGCTCTGATGCTTCGTAGCGATATCACCTCAGGCAAGTTACCCTACCCCACGGTGCGTCAGTGTCCTCATCTGTAAAATGGGGATGATACTGGTATCCACCTCAGAGCTGTTGTGACGATTCAATTAGAGCATTTGTGTAAAACACAGAACAATTCATGGTACATATTAAACACTGTAAGTATTTACTAGTATATTATTAACTCCCTGCTCTGCCCCTCTCTTCTCCAATCTGGAGGACAGACTCAAATACTCAAAAAATATTGAGTCCCTACATGTGTTCTACCCTGCGATACACTGGTGAGTGCAACTGATGTGGGCTCCATCCTCCAGGGACTCACATCCAGTGAGGGTGGGTGGCCAAGGGGCTGCTGCTCCAAGCCCACAAAAATGAAGGTGTGCCCAGAGCACCCATGCACCCTCAGCACCCGCTGTGAAATGAGCTGCCCTTCCAGGAAGCCTGTCAGGGCAGTCAGGGCGGTCAGCCAGAGTTTGGATCAGGGCTTCCAATGCTGGTTCGGTCCATGGAATTATCTGATGCTGGACAATTCTCTCCAGCTACTGGAGCTTCCAAAGCCTGCTGGCCAGGCTCTAAGAACCCACTCATCGCCCCCAAACCTGACATCCCCAGCTCTCATCCGGAACCATAGAGAACACATGTTTGTGAACACGTCAAGGAGGTAATGCAAAGATCTAGGGGAGAGGGGGTGTAGGCTGCAGGGATGAGTGATAGAAGAATCTTGAGTGAACCCCAAAGACAGAAATTGACTTTGTGCCCAAGATAAAATCAGAAAGAGAAAAGGAAAGAGGGAAACGAGGTAAGAATCTTAAGTGACTGTAATCAAATACCCCAACCTGGGCTGTGTCAAAGGAGGGTATCTTGCCTCTGATGGGGACATTGCTGGGTGGACAGAAGACAGGAGCTTTCTGGAGAGCCAGACGTCCCAGCCTAAGCCATTCAGGAAGCAGATGGGCTCAGTCTAGGGGACGGGGAGAGATTGGTCTGGCAGGTTGAGGATGCCCTGGAAGTGTCAAGGTCTACGCATCACCGCCAACCCAGTATGGGCGCCGGTCCCAACTTGTGGTTAATTCAACTTTGCGAAATGATTTTGTGGTGATAACACTTACTAATAGCTAACATTTGTAGTGTAGGGAGAGGCCATATGGCATGATGCTGAAGGGTGAGGGCTCTGCGCTCCGACTGCCTGGGTTGACCTCAGTTTAGTGGTGGGTTCCATCTTGAATAAAGCACTTCCCCTATGTGCCTCAGTTTCCTCAACTGTAAAAGGAAAAGGATGAAGTAATAGCACGCACCTCCTAGACTGCAGAGAATTACCTGAGTTATTACACGACAGTCCTAGGGCAGCACCTGGCCCACGGGCGGTGCTCAGTGAGGGGATATTACTGATTGTTGAGCACTTACATTAGCAGCAGCTGCACTCAGCATTTCATTTGCACATCTGCCTTAATCCTCACAATAATCCAGGAGGCAGGGGCTTTTCTGGTCTCGTTTTACTAATGAGAAGACTGAGGCACAGAGCAAGTGATTTTGCCTGAATTCCCATGGCTCTTAAGGGGTTGAGCAAGAATTCCAGCCCAGGACTGTTTGATTCCACAGTTGAAACTCTCACTCAGGCGGTCAAAAGCACTAATGGGACCACACAGAGAACAAGGAATCAGGCCGGATGGGTACAGGGGGGCAACAGGGAGGGGAGCACTGGTGAAGCGCAGCCCTCATGGCCCATCTAGAGGGAGCAGCCAACTCAGCTCCCCTCAGGGGCTCAAACGCTAGAGTGGCAGCTTTGCCCCAAGTCCCCTAGTGACAAGCCTGGAGCCAACCATTCTCAGAAAGACCAGAGAGGCCAATCTTCCACACCCAGGACCTATGGCCATGGTCAGAGCATGAGCCCTTGAGCCATTAGTCTTCCTGACTCCCATCAACCTTATTTGTTGCTCTTCCTGGCCCCTGCTCTTCTCCCCCACCAGCCTCCAGACTCCAGCCCGGTGCTGACAGTCCAGAGAACCTTCTCTAGGCATCCTCCACCTCCTGCCTGAAAGGAAACCAAGCTGTCTTTTGACGACACCACTTCCTTTGTGGCTCCCTCAAGAGGTTGCTGTTCGTACTCTCACACCCTAAGGACAGGAGGGGGGCTCTAGTGTCCATCCTGCTCTCCACTGCTGTTCGAGGCCACTTCTCCTCTTCTTGTATTTAAAAAACATGTCCCTTGGAGGCCCATGTCATGCAGCTCTACCACCTTCTCCCTTTGCCTTATTTTGACGGATGTATTGCTGTTGACATCCTGACCAGCCTCCACCATCACCGAAGCTTTGATACCTGGCTCAAGTCATTCTACTCTAAGCTGTGACTTTATCTTGGGTGAATTCAACACCCACAGGAAATACCCACACAACACCCAGTCTTGCTCAGGTCTTGACCTTCTCATTTCCAATGACATTTCCTCCCACTTCCCCCCGGCACTCATTCCCATGCCTTACCACAAGCCTTGCCATTACCCCAGCTGTTCCCCCGCCAGCACCGCTAACTCAAGCATCCCATTCTCTGACTAGATCCTCCTCTCTCCTTTGCCAGCTTTCGTTATGGTCCTTCTCTAGCTTCATCCAGACCTCTGGTCCACTGACCTCTTTAACTTTCTCCCAATCTCTCAGCCCTCTCTTTCTTCACGTCCCCCTTTATCCAGCAGGGCTGTCATAGATTCCATCATTTTACTAACTCTCCCCAATACCCCAAACTCTCTTCCCCACTGTCCTTTCTCTACCTGTCAATCAAAATGCGAATTTCAGATGACCTCAAACCACTGCTCTCTGTCTGCCCTGCACGCAAACCTACAAAGTCTCAATCACCAGCTTTCTGCGACTCTTCAGCTTTTCTCCATCAGCTTCCTCTTCTGCTGTTCATGACTATCTCAAACTTTCCCCAATCTCCTCAAACCTCTCAGATGCTTTACTCCTCCCCCCTCTCCTCCCCCTTTGCAGAGAAAATGAAGACCTTCCCAAAGGAATTCCACCAACAAACCTACCTACATCAGTCGCCATTCTCTCCAAACCTGCGCTAGAGAGGTCCTTCCTCCCCGCTCTCCCTGTGTTCCGGAACCCATTCTCTCCCACCTTCTCAGGAGCCTGCCTTATTCATTATTCCTTCTCTCTCTTCTGTATCCATCACTTCTCTTAAGAAGATGTTCCCCACAACATTTAAATTTTAAATCTCCCCATCTTAACATAAATCCTCTATTGACTACACATCCCCCTCTAGCTACAGGACTCTCTCTCTCTCCTCTTCTTCACAGACACTGCTTAAAAGAGTGTTCTTTAAGTAATTCCTTGGTATAAGTTAATGGTTAGGAATATGGCACTGGAGCCTGATTGCTTGGGTTAGAATTCCAGCTCCATTCCTTACCAGCTATGTGACCTCGAGCAAATTACTTCACCTCTCTGACCCGTTTCCTCATCCATAACATAGAAATAAATGTATCTGCTTCAAAGTGGAATTGAGGATTAAATGTGTTAATACAGGTCAAGCGCTTAGTAAAGAGCCTGCCCATAGTAGGTATTCACTTCCAGCTCACCACCATTCACTATTGGTATCTGCTGCTTCTTCACCTCCTGCTCATTCCTCCACCGCTAATCTGACCTCTCTGCTTCTTTACTCCACCCCAACAGCTTTGTCCAGAGAAACAAATGATCTCCTTGTCCCTAAATCCAAAGGGCACCTTCCAGTCTTCACCTTCCTTGACCTCTCAATCAGCTGGCATTCGTTCCTACTTGAAACATTCTTTTTCTTCTACCTCCAGAGGATTCCTTTGCCATTTCCTCTGAGGTTTCCTTGTCCTGTCTCAGACACAGGCTTGGGTGACATTGCCATGGGTCACTCATTACCCCCATGAACCGGTATCTCCCGGGTTTATATCTCTAACCCAAGGCTCTTCCCCAACCTTCCAGTCCATGTCTTTCTCAACCACCCTGAAATCCAATACATAACCAAGATGAACTCACGATCCTCCACTCACCCCATTCCACCAGAACAAACCTGGCTCTCTTTCAAACATCACCACCATCAAACCAGCTTTGCAAGCCAGAAACCTGGCAGCCATCCTTCTCCTTCTCTCTTCTTCATCCCCACCAATCATTCTCCAAGTGCATATCACCTCCTAAACACCCCTCACCACCTCCACTGCCTTCTCTCTAATCCAAGCAACCCTCGCTTCTTTTCAATACTTGCTTATCAGCCGGTCTCCACACTGGACCCCTCTACCAATTCCAATTTCCATACAGTACAGAGAGTGAGCTTTTCAAAAGACAAACCTTATTCCTCTCCACCTCTGGGCCCTCTGGACCCTGATAGCTTCCATGTTGACTTCTTCTTGGGCTCCAGGTGGTGACAAAATGGCTGCCAAAGCTCCAAGCTGCACATTCTCTGCCTGTTAGTCCAGTTGCCTCTTATCCAGAATTCCTTGTGAAGCCCCACAGCATCTCAATAGCTCTAATCTGACCCGGTCCCTATCCTGAAACCCAACACTATGCCAGTCAGGGGGATACAGTGTCATGAGTGGCTTAGTGTGGGTTATGTATCCACTTTTGGAGTTGAGGAATAGACCCCCAAATAAACCACATGTGATTAAAAACATTGGGGAGGGGTGGATCTCCAAAGGGCTGTTTCCACAGGCAGAACCAAGGGCTGCAGTACACCCAAAAACAGATGGTGTCCACTGTAGTCGCCAGTACAAACATCAATCGTGGTATATCAGCGTTTCCCAGAGTATGCTCGGTTGAATATTAACTTCTCAAAGTCCTCTGGGATAAGGGCTAGGGGAGGAAAGATATTCATGGGTAAATAAGTTTGGGAAAAATTGAATTCTATCCCTGCGGCTTTTAGAGATGCACAGTGCATGTTAGCATATTAAGGGCACTGAAATCTCCTAGAGCCAAGAAACTACCCTGGCTTTCTTTACCCAGCATGTCCTAAATATATTTGGGTGCACACCTCTTTCCCGCACATTATAGTATAAAATTAACTTTGAAAAACCTCGCTGCATTGAGTTCTTCTGTCTGCTTTTACAGCGTTTCTCTCTTCCCTCACTTTCAGCTGCGATTTCCTGCTGCTTCTGGGGCTCCTGCCTCTAGAAGCCACTCTCCACCTGTTCATTCTGCCTCTGAATCCCCTACAGGCTGAACAATGGCAGGCACCATCAAAACTATTTGTAAAGTAAGAGAAAGGAGCTCGAGGCTAGGTCCTGGTGCAGTAGCCCTCCTGTGACACAGTGTGTTGCTCCGGCCGCATTTTGTCTTTGTGATTCTATTTTAGCCCTTGATCCTTGACTAGGTCCAGGGAGAGCGGACTGTCTCAGAGCTGAGTTCTAGAAACAAGACGGCTGTTCTGCGCTGACCGTTCTTTGTAACACAGCGGCGGGACCAGAGACAGGAGAATGTTGCAAGGCAGGGAGACAGCAGGGCAACCTGAGCACCTATCACATAACACCCAGGAGGCAGCCAGAACAGCCCCAGGATACCCAGGCAGGCTGAACTCAAAACGCTGAAAATGCATTTCAATAGGAAGCCCTCCTTCAGATTCGTTCGGGGGAGATTGAACTGGGAAAGGGACAGAGCAGCCAACAGGAGGAACAATTGTAAAGCAGAGTCCAAGAGAAATCCTGGAGCTCTGCATGTGTGCGTGTGTGCGTGCATGCGTGTGCGTGTGTGCGTGCGCGTGCACGTGTGTGTGTGTGTGCGCGTGCGTGCATGTATATGCATAGATGAAAGGTGCCTTTGGAGGAGCATATGGACACATATGGGAGGTCTGTGCTTGCGTAAGAGAAAGGCAGGAAGAGACTTGGCCCCATCCGACCAGAGGAAGGGCACTCAAAGAAACCCAAGGCAGAGAGCTGCAGCCATGACGTCTCCCGAATCCTCAATCAGGACTTCTCTGTGGTCTGATATGTGGGTTTCCCCCCAGTCTGTCTTGTGATCCTATTCGTGATCTGATACATAATCGGACCCACGGACTGGCCTGTGGTCTGACTTGTGGTCTGCCGGCGAGGTCTGTCGTGGCTCCACCACGAGATTGAATGTCCAAAATAGGGGCCAGACGCAGGACACACGGGTGACCAGGCTGGAAGGCACAGCCCTTCCGCAGTCTGTCCAGGCCCCCTTTCGGAAGAGAGGCATCGACGGCCCCGGTGAGTTATGACTTTTATTATGCAGAAAACAGGCACATTAACTTCAGGGCCTTTGAAAAATGTGGTCCTGTGATCAGAGGCTGTGTCTGTCCTGATGCACGGTGGCACGGGGCCAGAGAAGTGCAGGCATGAAATAAACATTTGGAAAGACAACTGCATTTGCAGATCTAAGAATTGAGTTATATTCATTTCTGACAGCTTCCTGAATCACAGCCCACGTCTCCGCCCGGCAAAACGGGGACCTGGCCCTTTAACTAGACTCCATTTCACATAATTAAAGACTCACAAAATTAAATGGCCTGCATGGAAAGTGGCTTTCAGTGGACTAAATGCCGGGAGCAATCTCCTCGCCAGAGTGGAAAAGTGACACTAGCTTGCAGATCAATATCATCTCTGTTATTAATATCAAAAGCACATTACTTTGTTTTTGCCTGGCTCCCCTCCAAGCCTCCGGCCCTGCCGCGGAGCAGCCATTTGCTCGGGCCATAATTTACTTTGGTGAGTTTTTAAGGTATTGTTTTGTCAGGACCAATCACCGTGACGTTATAAATGGCTGGGAGGACTTGCACTCCCCCTCAGTGGCATATGCAGCGAAATTAATTTTTAAAAGTTTCACGTCAATTACTCCTGTCCTTGAGTTATGCAAGGGGACAAAGGAGCAGAGACGTAAGGACGTGAGTGATCTCAGGCAGATGAGGTAACGACACACAGAAGCCGGGGCTGCAGACCAGAGCAGACATTACACTATCTTTAATTGATGCACTGAATTAAACAATGCTAAAGCCAAATAAATATTGACCACTTAGCAAAAGAACCATTGATTTTTATGATGGACAACAATGCCATGCTCCACTTTGCCAGCCGCGGGTCTCAAGCTGGGGTCTCATCGGTTCCCGAACGGCCGCTTGACCGGACAACACTGAGGGATGCTATCGCCCTGTGGTGGGACTTTGGGTATAAATGTTGTCGCTGTTTCTTGCTGCATCTGGCTTGTGTGCCCTCGTTCTGGTCTAACCAGGTGCTTCTTCTGGTGCTTGCTCGGAGACCCCAGGCGGGGCCCTGCACCCTGTGCTCCTGTGCGGGGTGCTGGGACAGAGGCACCAGGCAGGCTCCCCCCATGAGCGCCACGCGTTTCCTGTCCTCCTCCTGCACTGCCCAGCAGGCTGTCCCTGAACCCAAAGAAGTAAGTCACCTATAAGAGATTTTTAGGGCAGTAAAAAGGTTCTATATGATATTAGACTGATGGATATATACACGTTTGTCCAAACCCACAGAACGTGCACCACAGAGAGTGAACCCTACAGTAAACCACGGACCTTCGGTGACAATGAGGTGTCAGTGTGGGTTCATCAACTGTAGCAAATGTACCATCTCCTGGGAATGTTGACAATGAGGGAGGCTGTTCATGGGTGCGGTGGGGTGTGTAGGAAATCTCTGTGCCTTCCTTTTAATTTTGTTGTGAACCTTAAACTGCTCACACACCCCCCCAAAATTAGGTCTCATAAAAAAGAAGACATGTCTCACCTTCAGCCCTAAGCACAAAAAGCCTCTCTTCCCGTCTTACTCTGCCTGCAAATCAGGGTGGGGAGGGAGACACAGGAAGATCTGGGTCTGGAGAAAAAGAGGGGATCTCCAACTTACGGAGAACCTGGGAGGCGCCCGGCACTATACCACATGCTCTGCAGGTGCTAGGTTCGCTGCCTCTCCCAGAGCCTTGAAAGTTGGGCATTGCAGGGTCAGACTTGAAGGTGGGCATTCACTTTCAGGAGCAGGCATCCCAAACCTGTGGGCCTTGGGATTCGAACTCTTACAGCCTCACAGACCTCAGCTTGTGTGTGTCTCTACGCCAAAGCTTCTACCCTTCTCCCGCTAGGATGCAGGCTCCACGAGGGTGGGGAATTGACTGTCCTCCCTTGCTGTTTTCCCAGGGCTGGCCCAGGGCTTGCTCACCATGGGCGCCTCGGGACTACTCGTGGACTGAATGAATGTCACAAGAGAGACAGTTAAGGGGCAAAGCTCAACATCATCATTAGAGAGGGACGGGTCCCCATTTGGCACGCAGTCACACAGAGCTGCCTGCCAGGATGCCTTCATCCTGGAGGAGTGAATCGAGACAGGTCAGGTAGCGCTGGGCTCAAGCCGGGTACGCCCTTCAGCTCCCTGCTCCAGGGTTAAGAACGACAGAGTCTGGTCTGGCTGGAAACCTCCCATCACACTGGGCTCTGAGATGTCTGAGCCAAGCAGTGACAGGATTTCACCAGAGGTGGGACAGGTCCTTTTTCTTGTTTCTCTACACTCAGATGTCAGAGGCCAAGGTGGGATGAAGGTGGCAGTCAGATAGGGCCCCTGGGCTTTGGAGAGCACCTTGAATGTATTATGATCCCCATTTCACATCGAAGGAAACTGAGGCTCAAAAAAGCTCCGTACCTTGTTCAGGGACTTGGCATCTCCACCCAATACTCAAGTGACTACTGCACATTTCAGTTTTCAAACTGTTTCCCCATATCTCAAAGCGGGGCGTTGCAACGATCGAGTATGCGGATCTTGGAACACAGGTTTCAGCACTGCCCCGGAGGTCGCCAAGTCTTGTGCACAAGGCCCAGTCTGGGCCATGCCCTTGCGGCTGCCCTCCACGGGCACTTCCTGGAGGGGGCTGGTGTGCTGGCAGCTCCCTGCCCAGGGTGCGCTAGGGGTAAGCGAGGTGCCCCTTCCGGGGAAATCCACAGACCCCAGTGCGGGCTCTCCGTGTGGTGCAGGAAGGGCAGCTGGGTGTGGTGGAGGGAGCTCTGGCCCCGGGGGTGCTGAAGGCTCACCCCTTCCCCCACCAACAAGCATTTGATGCCTTCACTGTGGCAAGTGGGGATGGTGCTAGGGTTCCATCAGCAAATGAGGCTCCCGTGTCCTTAAACTCATCCAGCTCACGGCTGGTGGAGAATGAGACACTGTATTGTTTCAGAGTTCTTTAGCTTCTGTTTACATAAATCTCAAACAAGGGAGACAGCTTTTAAATACATTCCTAGCTTAGCAAGAAAATGCAGAGTCCCTCTATACCGGTAGGTGAATTAGAACGAAAATCAGGGAGCCTATGCAGTATTCAGCGACAAACACAGGTTTACAACCAAATATTTATGGGAATATTCGAACAAATGCGTTCTTTCAAACACAAGTATTGACAAGCAATATTTTAACAAATGTATTCTCTAACCAACATTCATAGTCTCAAGGTAACAAAGGAACAGTCCTTGAGAGAGAGCTATTCACATTTGCCTAGAGCAGACTATTACTGCTTTTAGTAAATACTTAGAAACTTAACCTCCAGATGCCAGAAATCCTAGTAAGTATAGATTTAATGTGACTGTATGGTAGACAGTATACAACCACACTTCTAGTCCTATTATCTATTTAAACAAAGGGTGCTTGCTCATTTAGAGTTTTGTCAATGACTTGGGTGCTCACAGAGCTCTTACCCACCAGCAAGCATTTGTCAGGCACCCACCATGGGTCGGGCTATGCGTGGGGTCCCGGGTCTCAGCGCTAAGACAGCCACAGTCCCTGTGCTTGAGGCGCTCCTGGTCCAGGGGAGCCAGGGACGCGGAAACAGGCATGAGGGTGTGTGCTCATGGAAGGAACTGGGGAAGAGCAGTGACAACATGAACTTACAGCCTGCGCGGGAAGTGGAAGGAGTCACAGGGACGGTGTCTGGGAGCTAAGTCCCAAAGAGGGAATCAGGGTACTCGAGGAAGTACAGGGAAAGGCATTCTTGGCAGAAGGATTTGTAGGAGCGAAAGTCTAGAGTTCGGACAGTGTGCAGTCTATTTGTAGAGGAGTTTGGTGTGGGTTAGCATTTGTGGCTGTCTAGATAATCCACTTTCTGCTCTCAGCACAGAGGGGAGACAGAGCCTCTACAAACGTAAGCCGGATGACGTTTCTCCCCTGATCCAGCCCTCCACGGGCTTCCCATTGCACTTAGGATAAAATCTGAAGTCTGACCATGGCTTACAAGCTTCTGCATGATCTGACCCTGGCCCATCTCTCCCCCAGTTGCCTATCACCCTGGCCCTCACTCTCTGAACTCCAGCCGCATTTCTGTTCCTTGAGTTGGTATGGTTCATTCCTACCTCTGGGCCTTTGCACATCTGACTCCCTGCATGTGGGATGTTCTTCCTCCAGACCTTCCTACATTTGGCTTCTTCTCATTCAGACCTTGGTTCAAAAGTTCCTATATGCTACCCAAAGAAGCATGCATGCCCGTGCGCGTGCAACACACACACACACATACATCCCAGCCCCATGCCCTTGCTCACTTCCTATCACACCAACGTGCCTTACTGATTTCAAGGCACATGTCATTATCTTGGACCATCGTGTTCATCCATTTGTTCATGGTAACCCCGCCGAGGACAATCCTTGATTTTCTCTCTTCACTGTTTCGTTTCCAGCCCCTAGAACAGTACCTGGAACATATTAGGCACTCAAAACATTTGTTGAATGAATGAATGAATGAATGAATGAATGAATGAATGAATGAATATCCTGGAAGGGTCTTGTGCTCCAAATCTTGGAACGTTTGAGAGATAAGGAAGGCAGAAGAGGAGGCTCCTTCACCCCGAGGCCCACGCTGTGGGAAGCAAGGGAGAAAATCCCGTAAGAAGGAGGGAGGGACAGAGGCAAGTCTGAGAGCACTGGACCAAACCCAAGCGGGCCTGATTCATCCATCACGGACCAGCAGGCAGTTCCCCACTTTCCTGGTGCTTGAAGGACGTAAGTGAGCATGACCCAGAGAGACAGAATGTGGGTGAAGGTGATGGAGATCTTGGGGAGCAGCCAGTGCACAGCCTACCTGCTGCTCCCCGACCTTGAACGTCTCTGCAACCCAGGGAGGTGAAGCCAGGACTGCACTGCGTCTGACACCAGAGAGAATTCAGGACTGCCTCTGGCCAGACTGAAATGTTCATGTCCTTCAACCAGCCTTGCCCTTTCTTGCCTCCATGTTGCCTCTTCCTGGAATATGATTCCCCATGGTTTATCTGGCAAATCCTTACTCATCCTCCAAATGTCAGCTTAGAGATCACCTCCTCCAGGAAGCCCTCCCTGACACTCCTCTGCCCCATCACGCTGGATTTGGAGATCTTCCTCATTAGAGCAATTGTCATCCTATCTTATAACTGCCCACCTTCAGGGTCACACACACCCGGGCTTAAGTTTCAGCTCAGCCAATTACTGCTCAATTTCTTTGTGCCTCGGTTTCCACGTTCATACAATGGAGGAAATGAGCTATGTTTTGCAAGTGTGTTGGGAGGATCACTCGGCATGACTTCTGTAGCCAGTGAGTGACAGGTATCGAATAAATACTAGATATGATAATAGTGAAGAAGAAAAATTTCTGAATCTATCCCAAATACCTCATGGGTTGTGGTTAAAAAATAAAATATAATAATAATAATAATAATAATAATAATAATAATAATAATAATAATAAAAACATCCACAGGACTTGGAATCCAAAACCCTGGCTCTGCCACCATCTGTACGATGCTTCCAACTCCTCCTGTGCGAGATAGAATCCCTAATACCTTCCCCGTGGGGTCGTTGTAAGGATTGGACTCCTTCAATCATTTCTCAACTATGTAAAGAGCACCTATTACATGCCTGGCACTGGGCTCAGTACTAGGATTAGACATAAGGTGAACAGAGCCTGACCCTTGTATTCATGGGGCACTGGGGCCATTAGACTGGCAATGACAATGTGAGAGCCTATGCATGCTTATGGTCCCCGGTATTTATTGAGCACCTACTATGTACAAACTGGAAGCAAAACTGTCAGGTAAGGCTCCTGCCCTAATAGTACTAAAAATAATAGCTAATATTCATTGAGCATTTAGTGCATGACCCGAGGCTTCAGCTCCTTCAGTTTTCTAAAGCCCGGAAATAACTCACAGCCATCTCCTAGGACGGCAGGGAGGATGATATGAATTAATGCAAGTGAAGCTCAGAGCAGAGGTCCTGGCATCTCGTAAGTGGTCAGTAAATGGAAGCCACGGTTCTATTTATTAGCTCACTAGGTAGCAGCCTCAGGTTTAGAGCTTTACGTGTTTTATCTCATTTAATCATTTAATCTGGGGTGATAAGTACTCACACAGTACACCTGAAATCGCCTATAAACTTAAAAGCCTTTACACCTCTGCGCATTGTTACCACTTCAGGGGGGCCGGCAGAGGACGGCAGGATGGGACGGGGTGGCCGGTGTGGGGCGAGACCAGCTGGAAATTCTGGGGCCGCTGGAAGGTGAGCCTGGAGTGGGGGCGGGGAGGGGGGTGATGGAGAGCGGGATGAGTGAGGCCTGAGCCTCAGAGAGGGGGGCACGGGGTGGGGGTGGCAGGCTCTCTCCTGCACACCGGGCCGCCAGGGCGTTTCTGCCGCTGCAGAAGGCCGGATTCAAAGAGGGCAATTTAAAAACATGTAAAAGGCATAAAGCGGGTGCAGCTGTGCACAGCTGCCGCCGAACGCTCCATGGCTGCCTCGCCGTGGACTCTAAATGACAATAAACCTTCCACCCCTTATAAATTAAGCAGACTTTCAAAAAAACCATATCTCCTCCTGCAACTTTTTATGGCTGTTTGGCAACTTTAATCATTTTGCAAAATGCAATTCCTGGCCATAAATTCTCTCCCAAGTACAGATTTAGGGAGATCTAGAGGCCTGCGGCGGGTTGATAGGTAAGTTTTAATCTGACAAGGCCAAAAAGTCTATTCGATTTATAGGGAAGCAGCAGATACCCTGTAATTACACCAGGCCCGACCTCCGGGGAATCTCGAATGCGAGGGGGTGGGGGGGGAGAGCGGGCAGGAAGCTGTGGTGGGGTGGGCAGCGGCAAGGGCAGCTGGAGCCCCCTCCATGTGCCAGCCCCTGGCCCCGACCCATGGGTCACAGGCCATGGTGATTTCCCGCAAAGGTGCCAAGACCTTGGGTTCCAAGTCACTGAAGCCCCTGATTGATGCGTGTGCACACATACATACATGCACATCCACGCACACGCACTGTGCCTGTGGCCGGGGCTGGTGCCTGTCAAGAGAAGCTGAGTTCTTTGAAAGGGGCTCATATATCCCGGAACAGGGTAGAGAGTGATCGAGAAGGCACTGGATTTCATTCGTTTATGCATTCAACGAATACCTAGTCCACAGTTGTGCTGTGGGTCAGGCGCTGGAAGAGAGGCTGGGGACAGGACCATGGACAGTACGCTGGCTGTACCCGGCCCAGGGACCTGACATGAGAGCTCAAAGGGGGCTGTCCTGTGCCCCCACACAGGCTACTTCAGCCCAGAGGAAGGACAGCCTTTCCTGAGCGGGCTGCCCAGGGGCATGCCTGTGCCTCTCACACAGGGGCTGGCCTCCCTGCAGCCCAGCTTTGATCGGGGCGAGCTCTTAGTCGAACAGGACCCCAAGGAGCACACTGGCAAGGCTGAACGTGCCACCCAAGGTGCTATTTGGCCAGCACCAGGTTTTAAACATTCTTGAATTTGAAATGAGTTTTTTCTGGTCGCAGGGCTGCCACTCCTTTTTATCTTACACCCAGAGAATACATCTACAGTAGTTCCTGGACCCTCAGGGCTTATGAGTGTGAGACCCCTG
The DNA here is from genome assembly GCF_002007445.2 of Ailuropoda melanoleuca. Classification (NCBI taxonomy): domain Eukaryota; kingdom Metazoa; phylum Chordata; class Mammalia; order Carnivora; family Ursidae; genus Ailuropoda; species Ailuropoda melanoleuca. Next base: position 15,610,071 of record NC_048219.1, on the reverse strand, counting down.
GAAGTGGGCTAAGGGTGGTGATGGAGAAGTAAAAGAAGCCGCAGGAGCACCAGACACAACCCAGACCCCCTGTGGAAGTGTGGTGGGCAGGAGACTGGCCCCAAAGAGAACCGTGTCTGTCTTAGCCTGTTTGGGTTGCTGTAACAAAAACGTCATAGATGGAGAGGCTTAAACAACAGACATTTATTTCTCAGGTCTGGAAGCTACAAGTCCAAGATCAAGGTGCCAGCAGATTTGGAATCTGGTGAGGAGAGCCTGCTTCCTAGTTCATAGATGGCCATCTTCTTGGTGTACCTTCACACGGTGGTTGGGACCAGGGAGTTCTCTGGGGTCACTTTTATAAGGGCACTAATCCCATTCATGAGGGCCCCACCCTCATAACCTCGTCTAATCCTAATTACCTCCCAAAGGTCCTGCCTCCTAACACCATCACACTGTGGGGGTAGAGTCACAAAAGGTGATTCTAGGAAGGACATCAACATTCCGTGCATAACAATGTCCTAAAGCTTGAAATTCTGAATATGTTATGTTACGTGGCAAATGGGAAATCAAGTTCGCAGATAGAATTAAGGGTGCTAATCAGCTGACTCTAAAGTAGGGAAATTATCCTGGATTATTTTGGTGGGTCCAGTATCATCAGGAGGCAGAAGAAGGGTCCAATCAAAGGGATGCAATGTGAGAAAGACTCCACTGGCCATTGCTGTCTTTGATGGTGGAGGAAGGGGCCATGAGCCAAGGAGTGCAGGTAGCCTCTAGAACCTGGGACAGGCAAGACAAAACAAAACAAAAAAACAACAAAAAAAAACACAAAAAACACAAAAATACAAAACTCCAGATTCTCCCCCAGACCCTTTAGAAATAAACACAGCCCTGCCAACACATTGATTTTAGCCCAGTGAGACCCACCTGGGACTTCTAACCCCTAGGGCTGTGAAAAAATAAATCTGTGTTTATTACCACTAAGTTTATGGTAATTTGTTACAGCAGCCATAGGAAACAAGTGATTTTTAAGCTGAGGCCTAAGAGATCAATAGATTTGGGGTGTTTCTGGTGAAGGAAACACACACAGCATGTTATTCCTCCATATCTCCGTCTTGCTCTCCAGTGCTCTGGGGTTGGGCCTCATTATCTTGGGCACGTGAGGTGTTTGTGCATGTGGCCTCCACCTGGGGGAAGGGTGCAAGCAGAGGCTGCCAAGGAAGGACAAGCCATAGACAAGTCAGTCTTTGTGGGTAACAATTTTTAGGTCTTGTACGAGGACCTGTGCTGGACATCTTCTGTGGATTATCTGCCCAAGCAATGCTGTGCAACAGGTCTCATAGTGGCTGAGAGCATGGGGTTCACACGCAAACTCTACCCGCTGCTGACTGTATGTTTGTTAATTAACCTCTGTGCTGCCACATCTTTGTCAGTACAGTGGTGGTAATGACAGGACACCATGGGGTTGTCGAAGATTAAGTGAGATGGTCCATGCAAAGGACTTCCAACAGTGTCTGGTGCTAAGTAGATTCAGGCTGCCATTGTCGGTCATGGCAAGCCGACTCTGTGGTGATCCCCCCCTCCCGTGAGTGTGGGCTGTACCTGTGACTTGATTCTAATCAATAGAATATGGCCTAGGGGATGCGATCTCACTCCCATGATCTGCCCTACATGATAATATCCACCCGTGCTCAAACCCCCAACCCACAGAAACGATAAGAGATGCGGGTTGTTTAAAGTCACTAAATTTGTGATAATTTGTTAGGATTTGTGCAGAAATAGACATCAGTTAAATACTCTTATTTTCCCATTTGTAAGGGGAGGACCTCAGAGAAGGTAAAGACCTTGCTCAAGGTCACAAATCAGTAGAACAGCCAGAACTCAAGCCCAGGACCACCTAAATCCAGAACCCTTGCCCTCGATTGCCATGCCAGGCTGCCTCCCTCTCTCCATAGTAGTGGCTCACCCAGCACAGTCTCCTTCATCTATTTCCTGCCTTTCCTGTTCTCCCTTCTCTTCTCCATCCTCCCTTCTCCCTCACCTTCTCCTCTTTCTCCTCCCTTCCCCACCAGAGGATAGTTGCCCTGTAACAGTCCCTGACTTCCCAAAACCCTCCCTGCAGAGAGCCTTCGGGCACATCCTAGCAGAAACAAGTGGTCAATCTAGAGCAGCCTCAGCATTCCTAGCCAGGACCTAGATGCCCACACCACTCTCCCTGACCCCAGCAGAGAGCCTGAGCTCTTCTTCCAAAGAGCCAGAGACAGAACTGTCCAAAGCAGGGCTCTGAGGCTCAGGGACAGCCCACCACACATGGTCCCAGCCCATGCCTGAAGCTCTGGGTGCAGGACAGGCCCGAACCCCTCTGCTCCAGCCCATCTGCAGGTCCCCGGCCCCACCTCCCTTCGCAGAAAAGAAAGAGGGACTTCTTTAAAGATGGAGCCGAATAAAATATAGATAAGCATTAGTCAAATGAAATTAATGCTTTCAATATTGTTTTAGGCTTGCTCATATGCATCAAGCATTTATGAAATTGCAGTTTATCACGTGGGGATATTGCAGTTATATATTAGCTGACTGTCTGGTGGCCACTCCAACAGCTCTCTCTGGACCCCGGGTCGCCCTTCACAGGCAAAGTCAGCCTTGCTGACATCCATCTCCTTCCTCCGCCGACGCATCCCCAGATGCTGATAAAAGGCCTTGCCCCCAACAACATATGAATATTTAAATGACAGTTAATTATTCAGCATATAATGATATTATTAGCATCCACTTCATTGCTGGCTGTGGGCCCAGCTCTAAGCCTTGTCCCACACTAACAGGAGTCAGGGAAAAGCCAAAACCAAGGTGAGCCCCATGTCTGTTGCATCTGCAGGGGCCTGTTATCATTTGGGGGAGATGTCAATTCGCAAAAATGATCATCAGGGTCTCCCCCACCTGCTGCATGTCAAGTCATGTGCTGTACCTAGGGAGGAGGTCTCTGCTCACAAAGTGCTTACAGCCTGTAGGAATTCATAGTCACCCTGCCACGCACTTGACACAAGCATCAGTGGATTTGTAGAACTACCTTATGGAGCCAGAACCAGTATTATGCCCCTTTTCTTATAAATGGGAAAGCCAAAGCTAAGATTGTTAAGGTGGTATGAGTGAGGTCTCACAGCCAGAGACAGAGCCAGGGTGCAAGGCTGGACAGCCTACTCCAGGGCCCTCACTCTGCCAGCCAGCAGCCAAGCTCTGCCCCCAGACAACAGGAAAGACATCTGACAGAGACACAGGCAAAAGGCTCGGAGATCAGGAAGTGAGGTTGAATTCAGGTGAAGATAACATGGAAAAGGCTTCTAGAAAAAAGGTGGCATTGGAGCTGGACCTTAAAGAATGAATAGGCCTGAGGCTGGGGGTGAGGGGGTGGTTGTGGAGAAGGCATCCCAAAGGGATCAGCACATGCAAAGGCCTAGAAACTAGTGAGGTTCTGGAATATGCACAAGTCAAGATTTGCACGGGGTATGTAATGGGAAGGCAATGGGAGAGCAGATGGTGGAAGGCACGGAACGCAAGGTAGGGGGTCTGGGCTTTATTCTGAGAACACTGGGGATTAAACAAGGTGATAGTGGACTATAAAAATGGACATAAAATGTCCCTTCCTATAAAGAGGTGGAATCTGTCTCTCCACCCCAGCTTCCAGTTACATCTGGGCTCAGCCACGTGACTTGCTTTGGAGAGCAGGACGTTAGCAAAGGTGAGGCAAGCAGAGCTTTGCAAAATGCTCACGTATTGGGGCTCACCCTCCTGCTGTTCTTGGAACCCAGAAAGCACCATGGAAACAAACCTGAGAGGCTGCGTGGAGAAGAAATGAGATGTCCCAGCAGAGCCCAGCCCAAATTACTGACAGCCTGCCAACAAGCTGACATGATCCTAAATCATACAGCCACCAGCAGCCACCAGCCAACTGCCAGCAGATCTGTGAAAGAGCCCAGATCAGTGAGCCAGCCCAGACCAGGACAACCACCCAGCTGACCAAGAAAATCATCAGCTAAATAAAATTGTGGTTGTTTTAAGCCACTATGTGTTGGGGTGGTTTGTTAGGCAGCAACAGCTAACTGATACAAGGGTTTCAATGGGGATGAACTAACCAGAAGTTGTTCTACAAAGATAATTGTAGTCACAATGTGGAGGACAGGTTAGAGTGGTGAAACAGGAAGCTGGAGCCCCTCGAGGAAGCTGATGTCAGAGTCCAAGTGAGAAGATGGTCTTATCAAGGCAATGAGGATGGACAGAATGAGAGTTGTCCCAGGGTCACCCAGGGAGACACGATGATGTCAGGGAACCATTCTTTGAGGCCACTCCCTACAGACACAGATACACGCACATACACCCGACACACTTGGCTACCTTGGTGGGGTCCCACACCCAGAGAGAGGCCCCACACCCAAACTCCTGCTTATGTTTTCTCTCTGCCTACCTCCACCTCTGTCATCCCACCCCCTCACCCCTGTACTTACTGTCCTGCTCCAGATCCTTATCCACCCCAAGACAGGATTACATACATGATGGAGGCAACAGAGTGGAAGCTGCAAAGAGCACCTCCAATCTCCAGTCTCAACTGGACTCCATTCCTAAGTGTGCCTCCAACTATCTGTCTGACCTGAGGCAAACTTTTGCTTCTCTTTGGGCCTTGGTTTCCCCAAATCCCTTCTGCTTAGACTCTAAGTTTGTGACCTGGTACTTCAGATTCCCAGGATTAGGAGGTCCCCTCAGGCTTCACTGCCACCTTATTCCATTTGTGCTTGAATTCTTAAGAGAGGCAAAATATGTGCCGCCTTACCCACCCTGCCAAAAGCATCTTCCTCAAAGGCCCATTCCAGCATCCAGCCCCTCAGAGTCACTGTTCAGGGCCTTCTGGAGACATGAGCTCACTGAGCACACTCAATACAATTAAATCTGGGCAGCAGACTAGATCTGAGCAGAATCCTGAAGGTGGGGGATCCAGGGAGAGGGGGCAGCATGGTTAGGCAGAAAGAGCTCAGGACTTTCGGGGGATAAGAACATCTACGTGTGACATTAACTCTGCCATTCAATTGAATTTGTGACCATAGGCAAGCCACTTAACTTCCCAGAACTACCTCCTCCATGAAGTGGGCTTAATCGCATAGATGGAAATACCTAGATCCATATCGGGCACTCAAAAGTTACTTAGCAAATGTATGCTTCTTTCCCCACCACTGCCACCTCTGAGCCTCAGTTCTTCAACAATAAAATAAGGATGCCATTCTCCTCTCCTCAAAATTGGTTTGGGAGTCCAGATAATTCTGCAAAATACTTGGCATATAATATGTAACCATTAAACCTTATTTCATTCTTTTAAGGTGAACTTCAAGAAAAGCCTGAAGAAACTAGGATGCATTGCTTGTGTATGACAACTTGAAGTGTACCTGGGACATATTCTTGTGAACAATGTTTAATTTGAATCTAATTAAGCATCTAGGACTAACTTTCAGTTTACAGGATAAACTAGGGAAGGAAGAACAAGTTAAATGACACCAGGAGGAAACAATCAGATAAATTTAGCATCTAGAATCTTCTACAAGAAAACTGGCCTCCATTCTTCAAAAAGTTAATGTGATAAGAAAAAAAAAAAACTAAGAGTCAGACTAGTGTAAATTTTGAAAGACCAAATGTAAAACATATACTTTGGATTCTAGTTGAAAAATTTTTTGAAAACAGCTATAAAAGGCATTTTAGGACAATGGGGAAATATGAATATGAACTACAAATTGCCTGATGTTCTGGAATTACTGTTAATTTTCTCATGTGCTATAATGGCACTGTGAATACGAAGAAGAATATCCTTATTCTTTGGAGAAGCATGAGAAGTATTTAAGTATGAGGTGTCATGATGTCTAAAACTTATTATCAAATAGTATACCAAAAAGAGAGACATGTAGCAAATATGGCAAAATGTTAACAGATGCTGAATCTAGATGGAGCATATATGGGTAATAATTGATCTATTCTTTAAACTTGTCTGTAAGTTTGGAAACTTCCAAAATAAAATGTTGGAGGTGGGGGGTGGGGGGAATCAGACAGTGGATCCAGAACTGGGCAAGCAAACTCAGCCAGCTGCAGAGGCCCTCCTGGCACTGTGTGGCCAGGCCATCAGAGGACAAGGTCTGAGTCACTGTTGGAAATGATCCTTCCGGCTCTGGCTCAAGCTGGGGAGGGCAGGAGGGCAAGGGGTTGGGGGACCAGCTGCAGCCCTACATCCCCCACCACCACCCATCTTGGAAAGGTCAGCTTTCCAGGCATCAAGGAGGGCCCTGTCCCCGGGGAGGCTGAAGCAAGGAGCATTCTGTGAAGTTCAATGCTCCCTGGCTGGGAGGTGACCATGGTCACCAGCGCCTTGGGACAAACATGCTTTTGTTTTTGTCACTTTGAGCTTTTGGTCCCTGGTGAAAGAGTTACTATTGGTTCCCATTTCCAAATGCTCCTGCAGCAACTTCTCCCCACCTCCTTATCTCTGCTGGAGGATCGGGGAGCAGCTATCTGGGCCAAGGGATATTTGTGGGATTCAGAGGGATGTTTGGGGATCACAGGCGTTTCTAGACTGCATGGGCTGGGCCAGGCAGAACAGAGCTAACAACTTGGGGACGCTCAACAAGGCAGCATTCAGAAGACAGAAATGAAGAGTAGTTTAGGCCCCCAGAGAGAGGACAGATGGGGCCCGGATAAGCTCTGAGGAGGGCAGGGATTGTCATGCGCTTTCACCCATCCACGTGGCTGCTGGAGGCTCCCATACAGCCTGGATCCCTGAGGTTAATATTAGCCAGATCTCAGAATCCAGGGGAAGGAGCTGGGGGACCCACTAAGTCTGGGGTAAGTTCTAGCACCCTTGTCAACCTGAGTCCAGGCACAATAAAGGGACGAGACCAGTGCAGCTAAGAGCACATGGCAGCTGAATATTTATTGAGCCCTTCCCAAGTGCCAAGCACTATCCTAAGCATAGTTCATGCATTAACCCATTCAGTTCTACTGGAAGTCCTACTTATGCTTTTGAACTATAATCAGAGGATGTGGACCATCCTTCTCCTTTGGCTGGGTATGGACAAATAAACAAGAAGAAAATACTAAATAAAACAGAAATAGTGTCTAGCTCATGAAGCACAGTGAACCATGACTTGACCCAAATGGATGGTCACTCGTGTTCCTCTGAAAACAGCACCAGCTCCAACCTAGCACATGGACAAATGGACCATCAAAAATTCAAGTACGTCCCATAGGGAAGGTTTTCCAGAGTGGGTCTGATTGGACATGTTTCCCTGAAAAGGGAAATCTGGGGTCAAATAGGCTTAGGAAACTCCACAGACTACATTCCCCCTCTTGGAGATTCACAAAGGAACTTAGAACCTTGTAGGCTCTAGAAAGACCTAGAATAAAAAGCCTCCCAATCCTGTTCAACCCAATGCTTCCCCAAACTACTCACCCTCCAATCCCTTTTTCTTACATAACACTTATTAAAGCTCCAGCCGTATGTACTGGAACAGCTTCAGAAAATTCTGCTATGAAGTCATCACCGTAACATGGGGAGGCTACAAACCTAGCTTGTGGAGCACCCTACTGACTGATGGCCCTCCCAGCACATGGACAGACCAAAATTCAGGAAGATGCAGACATGAACTCACCCCAGTCCCTGGAAAGGGCAGATATAGGGGAGAGGAGTCCTTCTGACTTTGATCCTGAGTTGAGGCTAGGGGAGAAGAAGAAGGGTGGGCCAGGGACTTAGTCCTGAGACCATTCTCCCCTTTTTAAATCAGATCACAACCCAAATGGAACAACAAAAATGATTGTATGAGCCAGAGTCTAGCCAGGAAAACAGAAACCACCTTAAGAATTCATAGGAGAAGCACCTGGGTGGTTGGGCACCCACTCTTGATTTTGGCTCAGCTCTTGATCTCAGGGTCATGGGGTGGGATGATCATTGGGCTCCACACTCGGGGGGGGGGGGGCTGCATGTCCCCCNTCTGCATGTCCCCCTCCCTCAGCTCCTCCCCATGCTCACTCTCTCTCTCTCAAATAAATAAATAAACACAATCTAAAAAAAACCCTAATTTATAGGAATTTAATGCTAGGAATTGGTTTACATGGGTGATAGAGAAGCTGAAACCCAACCAGGTGGAAGGGAGGTGATGAGAGTTTAGCAGGAAGCCCCTGTTGCCTCTGGATTAGAGAGACTAAGGGAGTAGGAGTGGTGTCACTGGAGCCCAGGGGCCAGGGCCACCAGCAGGACCGGAACCACAGAATGCAGAAGAGTTCAAGCCGTGGAGAAGTGGCCTCTGCCAGAGAAACCACCAAGGCAGAAAGGGAAGGAGACAGGCATCATGGATTCTCCACCATCCAATCTTCTTTTTTTTTTTTTTAAGATTTTATTTATTTATTTGACAGAGAGAGACAGCCAGCAAGAGAGGGAACACAAGCAGGGGGAGTGGGAGAGGGAGAAGCAGGCTCCCAGCGGAGGAGCCTGATGTGGGGCTCGATCCCAGGACCCTGGGATCACAACCTGAGCCAAAGGCAGACACCTAATGACTGAGCCACCCAGGCGCCCCATGGACTCTTGAGCCTCATTTCTTCATCCCAAAGGCCTCCACAAAAGAGGGAGTTTGGGGGATCCTCCAACCCCACCCTGACTGCCCCAGGTGCAGACAGGTCAATCCTCTGAGCACAGGCCAAAACACTGAAGGTAGACCTGCATGGGAGTCATCACACCACTTGGCAAGCCCTCTCTGCCTCTGCAATCCAGAGCTTTGAGCTCAGTGGAAGTTGTCAGTTGGATTTAAAACCCAGCAAGGTCCAGGCAGAGGGCACCTGAAACCTGACCACAATCAACCTCTCCATCTCAGCTAGCCAGCACCAGCCAAGGCCATGGCAGACTTCTTCAGTATGAAATAGAGTCTCGAATGTTCACCAAAATAATCTGAGCAGCTAAATGCTAAAAAAAAAGGCCGAGGTGGCTGATGTAAGTCGGATTCCCCAGAAAACAGACTCTGGGATGGGGAGTCTGTAAGGAATCCAGCACCTGTCGGGAGTGAGGGAAGCAGAACTGAGCACAGGCAGAATTTGAACTGTGACATGGCCTCCACAAAGGCTTCGGCTGATCCCCCCACATCCCATAGAAATGGGCAGGAGAGCATGAGAGAGCCCACCTGAGCATGAGTCAAGGATTTTCCTGTTCCCCCACGATGTCAGTGATACCTGGAAATTCATCTTGTTATGTGAAGAAATGAGGTGTCCTGAGACCGGGATTTATAAGCCAGTAATTTACTGGAAGGGTTCTGCCCAAAATGGGGGATGTGGGTTTTCCCGCTGCTAGCCAGAAACCCTGCTTTTAAACGGTAATTAGCTCTTTATCAAAGATGCTCCTGGTTTGTTAAAATAAAGTCATGTCAGTGGCATCCAGGAAACTGCTGCTCTTTTCCTTTGGAGGTGAGAGGACAGGCACCCAGCCGCCTAGAAGCTGCAGCAAGCATTTTGATAGAAATTGGCATAATGACTGGGTCAGAACTTATCACTGTTCCAGCCCTGATCAGTCAAGAGACTGATCCCGCCAACCTCCCCTCTTGACTTGTAGCAAAACTGGTCAGGCTTGACCCAGCACAATGGTTGTATATGAAGGAATCAGACCATGGCCTTAAGAACATGCAATTCTTTCCATAAGGATATATTTTTCAGGCCACACAATATCTGGAAAAGACATTGTCCTTTGAAGACCTGAACTGGTTATGATTCTGCAAGCCACACCCTCTGCCCCGGCAGTCCGGTCAGGCCAGCCACAATTCAACCATGAGAAAGGCATTTGTATATAGACTAGACCTCCAGGTAAACAGAGGTGCCCTCTGCCCAGGTAAACAGACCGCCAACCACACGGAAGAGGAAAATCACCTCGTTAGAAATACAGTTGACCTCAGCGCTGTATTTGAAATTTGAACTTTACAGACCAAGCCTGGGAATTCTCTGCTGTTAGCATTTAAAAGAAGTGACCCTCCTGGTGCCAAGGTGTGAGACTTGATTGTCCACGAACACAGACAAAAGACACAACAGAAGGAAAGGACCAGGCCTTATTCAACCATCTAATTACTGAGAATCTGCCGATGCACCAAGCCCTCGAAATGCAACAAGGAGCAAAGAGACATGATCCTTTTCTCCTGGAGCGCACAGCCGGGGTAACATAGACTGGAAAACTAACATCGCAAATAGGGGTAGAACAGCAACTGTAGTAAGTGCTATGGGAAGACACACCAGTGACTGAGAGCTAGTAACAGCAGCCTGGCCCAGCCTGGGGAGTCAGAGACCAGGACAGACATACTGCCATTAGCTAAGGGCTCCCCCACATATTTTCCTATTTTATGCATCATATATGTTTCTATATGTATTTATATATACATACACACACACACACTATGCATAGATGCTTGAGTTAAGCACATAGTAACTTGTGTGTCGCTCTCATTCCAGAGCAGACTATGCTGGTCTCAATTAATCCTATGGTTGACTCTCTACATCACAACCCCCTTCAGGCATCGTTTCCCATCATTGGTGTCCAGAGTGAGCAGAGCAGGTAAGAGCCCTCATCCAGAACAGGACTTTAGCCAGGGAGCATCCTGTCCAGACACACCATGTTATACCTGTTTTGGGGACTGTGTATGAATTTGGACAGGGATGTGCCTACAGGCCTGTAAGGGAAGCCATGAAGGCATGCAGGATCTCTATATGCCTCACTCTGTGTGTGTGTGTGTGTGTGTGTGTGTGTGTGTGTGTGTGTGTGTGTGTGAATGCTCTGTGTTCTGCCAGGGAGGGGGTGGAGGGGAGCACCTCATTTTCCTGGGTTGGCAGTTTCATGGCTCAGTGCCTCTGGGGGTCGGGCGCTCACTGCACGTCCTGGTGTTCCTTATAGCCGTTTTGCCTGCAGCAGTCACACAGTTGAAAAATCTGGGTCCATGTGGCTGCTCAGAGACTCTGCAAAGGCAAACAAGTAGAATTCGTGGCCATTTTGCAATTCCTGCTCATTAGATATGTCTGGGGCCTTGCGAGTGAGCTCTGAGGATAAATAAGTATAAATATTATATTTGCCTCCAGGTTATCTTTAAAAATGTATTTCCCTCTCCCTCTACCTGCCCCCCAGCCCCCACCAACAACTGTCAGTGCCTTCTGAAAACTCATGGGTATCACAAGGGCCATAATGAGAATCTAGGGTCTTCCTAAGTTGTTTGCTTCCCTGGGTTGGCCCCCGTCACCCAGTTCATAGGATGACCAAAGGCAGCAGGCAACCCTGTGAGCTTCTTAATGCTCCCCTAGGTGGGGAGGAAAGGTGTGAATGTCCCCTATGTGGTGAGAGTCTGAGCCACCAAGCAGCATCACACACAGAGCTTGTCAGAGGTTTCTTCCTCACCAGCTGTGCCTGGCCAATGGTCGGAGTCACAAAGGAATTAGGGGCAAAGCCAAGGCTTATGGGTGCCAACCCTCAACTGGCATGATGCCACCCCCTAGAAGGGACTAAGGCTCCCGCGTTGGGGCAGAGGAAGTCCAGGCACCACCAATTTGCAGGTCATTCAGTTTTAAGAAAGCAAAACCTACTCCCATAATTCAAGGAAAAGGGGATTTGAAGGAAGCATATGGGGATTCTATGCTCACCCCCTGAGATCTCCTGAATCAGTAGTGTTTTCGTGGGTGGGATTTGGGAAGTGGTATTTTTAGAAAGCTGTCATGTGATTCTGGTGTTCAGCCAGAGTTGAAAGCCACTGGTGTGAAGTGAGAAGAAAACGGAGGGCAGAGCCCCGCTCATCAGGCTTTAGATGGCTGAGAGCATCAGAATCTGCATTGTGGCAGAGACCGTCTGTGGCTCCCTCCCTCTTCTCCAGCATTACAGCAAAGCGTCCGCTCTTTGCCCATGACAGCCTTTCATTGGTCTAAAGAAAAGAAGGAGCCCCCAGCATGGATCCTCTCCCAGATGAGCTGTTTTAGCCCTGCCTCATGGGACAGCATTTCCAGTTTTCCCAAAGACCCCAGCCCCCAGAAAGTGTCCTCCAAGAGAGCCCCATGTGCCACTGTTACCTAAAATATGAGACAGAGTGGGATCTGTTCACGGTCCAGCCAGAATAGCAGGTCAGGGGCTGCTCCAGCCATCTTGGGAGATTGTCCTCCCTCCCTCCTGCCTGCCCTGGACTCAGGCAAAGAGATCTTCTTGGACTCTGTATAGGGGAGGAGATTGCACCACCCTAACAACAACCCTAACCGCCCCCCCAGCCTTGCATAGCAATAACAGCTGCCATTGGCTTCATACTTCCTGTGTAGCAGATATTCCACTGACTGCTTTACATGCATGATCTTATTTAATCTTTGCTATAACAAAGGTAGGATTATTATCATTTTGCAGATGAGGAAACTGAGGCCCAGGGTGGTTGGATAACCATCCTCAGATCACCCTGCTGGCAAGAAGTAAAGACAGACTCTGAATCCAGATCTTTCTCTTGACCACAATTCTATAGGGCCCGTAGAATCTTCCTAAAGCAACAGTTAGCTACCTATGTGGACCCTTCTAAGTGACACTAGGGGGATAGGAGCTTCAAATCTCCACTTGGAGCCCAGGGATTCTCCAGAATCCTGGGAAGAGAAAAAGCATCTCTACTTATAGGAACAGGACTGATCTACATGTTTTGCCTAAACCCAGGATCACGTCATTTGACCATTTGAATATTGCTGGGCTCCCTAGGGTATGATAAGAGACCATGGGCTACACCAAGTCTAAAAACAGAATTTGGGTAGTAAGATAAGAAGAAAGCCAGGGGCGCCTGGGTGGCACAGCGGTTAAGCGTCTGCCTTCGGCTCAGGGCGTGATCCCGGCGTTCTGGGATCGAGCCCCACGTCAGGCTCCTCTGCTGTGAGCCTGCTTCTTCCTCTCCCACTCCCCCTGCTTGTGTTCCCTCTATCGCTGGCTGTCTCTATCTCTGTCAAATAAATAAATAAAATCTTTAAAAAAAAAAAAAAGAAGAAAGCCAATGAAGGAAGACCCCTAGAAATCACCTGATCCAACCCCCCTCATTATACATGGGGAAACCCAGACTTAGAGAGGAGGCTTTTCAGGGCCACCAAGTCACTTAGAGGAGCAGTAGTGATGGGTTTCATCCTCATATACCAGCTCTTAGCAGGTGCCAAGAAGAATTCTGAAGCCATATCAGTGGGAACTGATGTTCTAGTTAACTGGCAGTGACCACCATGGTTTCCAGAAGAAGTTATGGCAGCAAGCATGTCAGATAACACCAGCCCTGTGTTAAAGCCATGATTAAGTCTCAGGTCTCCTGACTGCAAGTGCAATACCCATCAGGTGCAAGCATACTAGTTGATTAAGAAACATTATAGAAAATTATGAAATAAGATTCTCAAGATGTCTCAGTTGTTGTCTTAGGCATAACACATTTGATTGCCAAAACTGGAAACATTCTCAAGTTAGCTTAAGTGAAGGAGAATTGGTTGTCAGGATATGACAGGAGATCTCGTAAACCCTCAAGGACAGGAAACAGTGCATCCAGCCCACAAGAGCCCCAGAGGTAGAACAGTAACCTCAGGGACAGAGGCCATTCTCGTTGCTTCTTAAAGATATACATGGCAGAAACTATTGGCTGCCCTATACAATAGCTATGCCCCACCTTCTTCCTTGCCAGCAGAACACAGACTTTGTCCAAAAATCAGGTAGTATTGAGTATAGCCCAAGGAGTGTATCCTGACCTGTCTAAATCAGTCTCTTTTTTTTCATTTATTTTTATTATTGAAGTATAGGTGGCATACGATGTTATATTTTAGTTTCAGGTGTAAAACGTAGTGATTCAATAATCTTATATGTTACTCAATGTTCACCATGATAAGTGTGGTCACTGTCTGTCACATACGAAGTTATTACAATATTATTGACTATATTCCCTATGCTATACTTGTTGTTTCTGTTACTTATTTTATTTTTAATTTTTCTATTTTTAATTGAATTACAGTTGATATATAATATTTAATTAGTCAACAATTATGTACATTGCAAAATGCTCACCACAGTGTTAGATTATTGACTAAATTCTGTATGCTGTACTTTTTCATACCCGTGACTTATTTCATAACTACAAGTTTGTACCTCTTAATTCCCTTCACCCACTTCACCCATCCACCTGTTCCCCTCTTCTTCAGCAAACACCAATGTGTTCTCTGGTTTATGAGTCTGTTTCTCTCTTTCATGGTGTTGTTTAAACCAGTCTGGATAATCCTATTCCCCCTTGCCAGTGGTTGGTTTATCCCAGTTCTGGAGAATGACATGAAAGGAAAAGTCTGCAGTGAGCTCCATGAAAGAAAAAGACACAAGGATAAGCTTATCCTTTCCTTCCTATCTTCCTTCCTATCTCCATGTGAGGTGGTTGCCATGTGACTGGTCCAGATTGGTGAGGTGTTTACTCTTGGTCCAATCATCAGTGACCAGGTTTGGATTAGCTGCTATAGCCACCTTGCCAACACTAGAGGAGACATCAATTGCTAGCCAGCATCAATGGCTAGCCAATGTGTGCACCATCTTGGACACCCAGCCCAGCTGAGTTTTGAAATAATATCAGCCCTAGACATACTCTGATTAGAATATCTTGAGAGAACCCCCCCAGTGAGAATCACCTAGCCAAGTCCAGTCAACCCACAAAACCATGACAGATAATAAATTGTTTTCAGGCACTAAGTTTTGGGCTGCTTTGTTACATTAGGTAACTAAGACATTTTTAATATAATTATAATATAATTATTATTCTCTCTTTCTATGTACTTCCTTTTAACTCCAACTTGCATGTGAAGGGAGTATGTCCCAAGAGCAAATGAACAAGCTGGGGCATCTATCTTTGATCCCGACTCTACATGACTTTTTGGTTCCAGTGCCCAAATAGTACCATCTTGCTGATTTAGTCCCTGTGTCTGTGTCTTGGTTCCAAATGCCTAGGAGAAAGAATCTGATTGGTCAGGTTAAGTTAGGTGTTCACCCCTCGTAAGAATCATTTCTGATCAAGAATAAAGGTCACATGCTGCATAATACTGTTGGGAGTGGGGTGCAGAATTCCCTAAGAAAGGTTGAGGGTATGGAGGAAATAATGGGCATCTCTTGCAAGGTATCTCTCAGCTCACTTCTTCTATGTTGTTTTTTTCTTCAAGCTCCACATGGTGCCAAGATGACTGCAGCAGCTCTGGCCACTACATCCTCTTGAATTCGAGTGCAGTGAGAGAGAACCAGACTCTTCTGATAGCTCCTCCAAAAGTCCTGAGCCAATTTGCAATCAAGGGCAAGACACGCTCTGATTGGGTAGGCCTGGATCATAGACTCCACCTACGGAAACTAAAACTGTTTCCAAAAGAAGGGTGAATGGATATTGGGGCGTGTGGGGGCGGGGTTGGAGGGGATAAATAATAACTCTCCACTATACTCACCAAATACAAGATTTGGAGATTCCCAGGAGCCTCAAGGTGATGAGGGGGGTGTTCTGAGCAATGAGTAGTGTGTGCTGGTCACTGGAAGGCACAGCCCCTACGTAAACAAGTGTAGGTCACCTCCTTCACTCTTAGTCTTAGGCAGTTTTCACCAGTCTCAGTCTTGTCTTCTCTAGGCTTTAAGTTCTGGCTGCTTTTACCCTTCCTCATGGATCTCTGTCACACTGCACCATGATTGCCAGGCTAGCATCCTGCTCCTACGTGGGGCAGCCACGAGCAATACTGCCCAGACCCCTCTTCAACACTAATCACAGCAACGATAACTTCTCTAGAAATCCACACTATCCTGTCAGAGTCACTGAGGTGGGCCGGAGTGGGGGAGGGCAAGTCCCTACTTCCCCAGTACCTACCTTATCCGGGGTACTTCTGGCTACTTCTCTTCCCCTCAAGGTCCCCTTTCTATTTGACATTTTTATTGACAACTGGTTGTAACTGCCCCCCAATGAGGTCAGTTGGAATACCTAACTTCTTAAGACTGTTACCTATGTTGCACGAAACAAACAGACATCCTCAGCCCCAGGATGGCTCTGGCTGGTGTGGGAATTAGCCAGTCTGGAGGGAGTGAGGAGAAGTAGGCATCAGAAACCCAGAATCTTGTATTGGCCTCAGAGCCATTCATCAGAGGCTGGTATTTCCTAGTGCTGGCCCAGGGCCAGGGGAGTGAGTGGCTCATTTCTGTTGCATTACGGTTTGAGTCCACATGCAAACCAGAGGGCTGTGTCTATAAATAAGATATTATAGTTAAATCAATATTGATTATTAGGAGTTAGTGTTATATTTAAGGCCATAAAACTGAATAAATATTATGGTAAAGTGTCCTAAATCTCATGGGCAAAAGCCATTGAGACACAGGCCTTGGACTGATGGACCCATGATCCCATTCCCCCACTCCCTAAAAGGAACTGTCAAGCAGATGGCTATCCCTGATGGGGGCAAAGGGAAGTCAAAATATGGGACAATGGTGATGTCCTCCAACCCATTTTTCAGGCAATTTATTAACTTTATTCAGACCTCGCTACATGTCACTCAGTACGCGCTCAGCTGATTCTCATGAAAAAGGGTAGCTTGTTCACAAAAATGACAATTGTACTCACCAAGTTTTTTTCTAAGAAAAGCATTTTTCTGATTTAAATAGTATTTTGTGTTTATTATAGAAACCATAGAAAAGGCAAGATAAGCAAAAAGAAGACATTAAAATCCACCCAGAATGGGATAGGCTGGTGATGGGTATTAAGGAGGGCACGTATTGCATGGTGCACTGGGTGTTATACGCAAGTAATGAATCATCGAACTTTACATCAAAAACTGGGGATGTACTGTATGGTGACTAACATAATATATAAAAAATATTACTATAAAAAAAATAAAATAAAATAAAATCCACCCAGAATCCTATTCTCCAGAGATAATCGCTGTTAGCATTTTTGGCATATATCCTTCCAGTCATTTTTCTCTGCATGTGTGCATGTGTGTGCACATTTTTTAACAGGGTAGGAATACGCAGGCTATTTTGCAATCCGGTCAGATTACATTCTGTTGTGTGTAAGAAAATTTATTTATTTAGCCCCTTATTACTGTATATTTAGATTGTTTCCAATACTAATTAAATTACTTTTCAGTTTTGTTCATTCGTTTATAAGTAGAACTAAAAAGTCCTTAACTTGAGAAAATAAGCCTTTATTTTCCTGGTGGACTAAGAGGAATGAAGCCTGAGACAAGAAAAAAGTGCCATGTCCAGCAGAACATAGGAGGTCACTAAGCTCCTGCTCGTTGCATGGAGCAGAGGCAGAAGCACTCAGTGACGGGCTGTAGTGGACACTGACGTCAGTAAGGCCTCCCCCATCGGTCTCTGCCACACATCGCCTCTCCCGGCAGAACCGGAGTCCTGCAGAGGCCCTGAACTGCCCCATCACAGAACTGCTCAGCCTGGAGAATTTGGGGCTGTCTTTCTCCGAGTAAGCATGGGTTGGAAATAGTCATTATTGTATACAGTCATGACAGGAGGTAAATGCCCCTGTCCGCTGTCCACTGCTCTTCACCAACTATGCACATAAAGACCATCATACCCTTCACCCATTTGAGGGAGTAGGGGAGACATGACCTAAAGTCTGCCAGTAGTCACTGTCTTCCAGGACACTTGATCTTAAGCAAGTGCCACATGGATCACAGGGCCCCTTGGAGGTGAATTCCATCAGTGTCAGAAAAACGAATGTCACTGGCAGCCCTTTCCTCTCCCATCTGCTCTTGTCGAGGACCAGTTTCTCAGCTCCCTGCTTCCGGAATCCCAGGCTTCCAGAGCCTCCTCGGTTCCTGCCTTCCCCAGGCCTGGTCTCCCAGCTCCCTGTTGGTTAGTTATGCTGAGATAATTCTGTTGCTTGCACGCAAGAATCCTAACTGAAACCTACGTCAGCCCCACTCACTCATCCCTCCAGAGTCAGGTCAGACGTCATCTCCTCACTGAGGCCTTCCCAGATGTCCTAAACGTAATCAATAGTATCTTTCTGCTTTACTGTCACACCCACAGCTTGTAACTCTTACGGCCTGGCATTTACCTATATTATAGGTAATTTTTAACATGACACAGAGCCAGGGTAGTATCTTAGACCACAATCATGGGAGCTTGTCGAATGAATAAATAAACAAACACGCATCTCTGTGAGACTAGGAATAACATATTTTGTGTTCAACCATCAACTGATTAACCAATGTTAACAGAGACACTGGCTGTTGTTCAGTATTTAGTTCAAATGAAAAGTCACAAGTGTTTCCATCTTCTGCAGCTGTGAACAGTGAGGTCAGTAGGGAAAACATGAACATTAAATTGTAGGTATTTCCCAGTGCTTTTTTACTTGCATTCAGCATTAGTTGGTGCACCTGGCTATTATTAGACCCAAGTATGCCTCAGGTCCCTCTATGATTCTATATCAAGCACCATGAACTGGCCACCCACGGGCCAAATGCCTCCCAAAAGCCTCCAAAAGCTGTCTGCAGCTTTTGTGTGGTCCACACTGGTATTTTTTTACTTGATTAGTTGCCAACATTTAAAAATCAGATTACACCAAAAAAATCCAGATTTCTGACTTTTCTTGAAAACACAGAGGATCTGGCAATACCGGTTTCCATTCCCTACACATCAACCATCTGCTTGAGCCAAGCCTGGCTACTCACCCCCAACCTTGATTCAAGCCATTTATGGAATATAAACCCTCTGCAGTCCCCACAAAGCCCACTTCACTCATCACCTGCCTGGCCCCTGAAGACATTACTACTCTTGGTCTCTGTTCACTGTGGCTGGTCATTACAAATGAAAAGATGGCTGGAGGGGGGTATTACAGAAGGGCAATGTCCTCCTGTCAAATAGAAGTTTCAAGAGTATCATAGTCAGTCACAGAAAAAGGCGTATGTGGATTTTCTCCTTTCTGTCCCCACCTTCCCCATTGGAGGACTCACATGCTTCTATGAAACTAAAACCAAGGGGTACATTGGTGGCTTAGTCAGTTAAGCATCTGACTCTTGATTTTGGCTCAGGTTATGATCTCAGTATCGTGAGATTGAGTCCCATGTTGAGCTCCACACTCAGCGTGGAGTCTGCTTGAGATTCTCTCTCTCCATCTCCCTCTGCCCCTCCCTGCTGTGTGTTTCCCCACCCCCGTCTCTTGCTCTCTCTCAAATAAATAAATAAAATATTTTAAAAATAAAAAATAAAACCAAGCTCCTCCTTTCTCTGTTAGCCCCAGAGGCACAAGTCTGTCCTTCCCAATAGGCCAGGGAGGGGACTTCTGACACCCGGTCTTCGAAGTCCAAATAGAACAGTTCAGGCCAGGCCTTCCCATTCTGCCACATAGTGATGTAAACCACAGCCCATTGGGCACTGCTGAACTCCTCAGCCTTCAAGGTCATGTAAGGAACACCTCCTACCACTTGCCTGGATAAGACAGGGCAAGAGGGCTGAGGGCTGATGGCTCTCCAGCCTGGGTGCTCTCAGCACAAAGCACGGTTGAGGGGGCAGTGGGAGGGTGGGAATAAGACTGCCTGGGTCCAACTCCTCTTCATGGCTCAGTCATGATGAGCTCATACAGTTGGCTCAACCTTAGGCCAGGCTGACTCCACACAAAACAAGTTTGATCCTCAGCCCCTCTCTGAGCTGGCATTGTCAGAGCCAGGAAGGAGAGGGGTAGACAGTCAGAACTCTGGCATGACCCTGAGTGCAATAGGAAGAGGACCCAGGATGCAACCACAGGCAACTCAAAATCTAACACAGCAAAGCAGAAGCAGTAAAGGATCCTGAGAAGAAGTGTTTGGAGAGATAGGAGAAGAGCTGGGAGAGTGTTGCTAGGAAGAAACATGTCAAGGAGAAGGGAGTGGTCAACTGTTTCAAAGGTAAGAGAGATCCTCAAGATATAGGGTGGGAATACTGCCCTTGCAATTTGAGGATCATTGGGACCCTCCTTAGAGTAGTGGTGTTTTGTGGATCACACCATATTAGAGCAGGTTAAGGAGTGAAATAGAGGAAAATATGCAGAGACAATGATGGAGTAGAAATTCCTCCTATCAATCTGGCTTCAAATAGAAGGGCAAAGATACAGTAATAGCCAGGGAGGACAAAGGGTCAAAGAATGACTTTTAATTGAAAGGCCCCTGGGTGGCTCAACTTGTTGAGTGTCCAACTCTTGATTTCAGCTCAGAGCTTGATCTCAGCGTTATGAGCTCAAGGCCCCCGTTGGGCTCCATGCTGGGCATGGAGCCTACTTAAAAAAAAAATGGCTTTTAATTGGAAAAATCTGGCATATATGTGGCCCAACCTTTGATTGTATGTGACTCTATAACATGGTTTAAGTTCTTTCCCAAATTCCAGGTACCAAGTTCCTCCACCAACATGGGAGAGTAAAAGGAGCAAATGACTGTAGGAAAGAAGTACTGAGCGATGTTGTGGATAATATAACCCTCAACCTCTTGGAGGGGTAGGGGGTGGGTGCTGCAGGCTGCAGGGCTCTGCTGTAATGGTCTTTGAATGATGGAGTAGAAATTCCTCCTATCTGGCTCTGATAAACAGAAGCTGAGCATAACAGTGTAATAGTAATAAAAAGACACTGCAACTGTTATCCGGAATCTACTTCCAGCTTTATCACCAACTCCGCGACTCCTCCTCAGGCCTCAGTTTCCCCATCTGTACTTTAAGGACATTGACCTAGACCTTTTCTGAGAATCCACCACCTTTGACACTCTCTCTGAAGTCAGTCTGCCTGGATTTAAACCCCAGCTCTGCCATGTTCTACTTGTATGACTTGGGTGAGTTACTTAAATTTTCTGTGCCTTATTTCCTCATTATTAAAACAGGGCTAATAATTGTCCTCCCTCTTGGAGTTGTTGTGAGGATGAAATGAAGATTAACATACATAACATCCTTAGCATAGTGCCCAGGACCTAGAAAAGCACTATCCAGGCATTGACTAATGTTACCATTATGGTAGCCACTTGGCCCAGGAGAGATGCCCAGTGATCATGAAGCATTCTGGTCTCATTAAAAAGGGCAGGAGAATTTGCAATGATATGGATGGAGCTGGAGGTATAATGCTAAGTGAAATAAGTGAGTCAGAGAAAGACAAATACTGTATGATCTCACTCATAGGTGGAATTTAAGAAACAAAACAAATGAGCAAAGGAAAAAAAAGAGAGAGAGAGAAACAAACCAAGTAATAGACTCTTACCTACAGAGAACAAACTGATGATTACCAGAGGGGAGGTGGGGGAGGTGAAACAGGTGATAAGGATTAAGGAGTGCACTTGTGATGTGCACAGGGGAATTAAAAACTTAAAAGGGAAGCAGGGCAGGAGAAAGGAGAATCTAGAACAATGGTGGGCAAACTTTTTCTCTAAAGGACCAGATGGTAAATATTTCAGGTTTTGTGGGGTATCTGGTCTCTATTGCTACAACTCAGCTCTACTGTTTTGGTAGAAAATAGCCACAGACATGTTAAC
This sequence comes from Ailuropoda melanoleuca, assembly GCF_002007445.2. Lineage (NCBI taxonomy): Eukaryota > Metazoa > Chordata > Mammalia > Carnivora > Ursidae > Ailuropoda > Ailuropoda melanoleuca. The sequence continues at coordinate 15,588,570 of NC_048219.1, read as the reverse complement.
AAATAGGTATGACTCTTTTCCAATAAAACTTTACTTACAAAAATAGGCAGTGGGCCCAATCTGCAGACCCCTATTCTCAAACAGGGGACCCTGGGAAGAGGGATAGTGAGTTTTCCTCTCTGGTGAGTAAAACTAAGAGTTTTCAGGCTTCCAGACCCAGACCAGAGGTCTGACCACTCCTGGCTACAAACTCACCAAGAAAGTAAAGCTCCCAACTCACAGAACAAGCAAATAATAAACGAGTTTTGAAAATAATTAAAATTGAAAATTGATTGTCTGGGCCAGAGCAGATTTATGCAAAGGGCCCCTGCTCCATGGGGAGTGGAAGGAGGGTTTCTAAGCTCTGTGTTGAACAAGCTAAGCATTTTTTCAGATTATTCCCAGCATAATATGCCAAAGGGAATAGGCTCCATTTATTATTTCCTTAAAAAAATCAATAGGCTGAAACATTCCCTCTAGACCTATAATATTTATTTCAATGTTCTGTCAATAAATATAACAAGGTTAGCTTTCTATCAGTTTAGTTGGAAGAATCATTTGAGGGAAGTTCTATTTGTTAAGCTCGAATACAGAAAGCAATCAATAGGGGAAAATTCCCTGGTCACTATACGCAAGAAATATAGAGCTCAGAGGAGCCATCCCAGAAAGGAGATTGATGCCACTGCCCCATAATCCCTCCCTCCTTCCCCCAGAAGTAGGAGATGTGGGTGCAACATTGAGTTATGGAGTGTCAGGCTGAAGCAGTCCCCATTTGGCACTGAAAAGGAAACTGAGGCCCAGAGAGAGACAAGGAATTACTCAGAGTCACCAAGTAATATAATCTGAACTGAAGTCTAGATATTCTGATCTCAGGTTCTCCCAGATCTTGAGTTTTCAGTTGACTCAGGTTGAACACCAGGATAGAGAGACCCATAGAGAAAGAATGTTTTTCTATTTCATTTGAATTCAGCTTCATTGAATAGAACTTTCCAAAACACAGTAAAGGTAGGAGGTCTCAGAAGGATATTGAAAGGACAGAGGAGAGATGCCTGGGTGGCACAGGCAGTTAAGCGTCTGACTCTTGGTTTCAGTTCAGGTCATGATCTCACGGTCGTGGGATCAAGCCCCAGGTAGGGCTCTGCACTCAGTGCAGAGTCTGCTTAAGGTTCTCTTTCCCTCTCCTTCTGCCCCTCCCCCCATGCTCATGCTCTCTCTCTCTCTCAAATAAATAAATAAGAAAGGACAGAGAAGAAATATGCCCTCTGTGAGTTGGGGATTCCTAGAGATGTAGAGATTTAGGGGAGATGTTTCACCATTTTACCCTCACCTTCCAATGCACACACACTCACACAGGCACACACATATGCATCCCTGGTTGGGTTGGGCAGTATGTCCTCTCTCCTAGAACTTGAGTCTCACCTTTAGGTATTGCTGCAGGAATGCACTGGATGAACTCACTCAACTATACTTAAGCCTTCTATGAATTGAGTCATGTGGGACATGGGATTTGGGATCAGAAGACTTGACAAGGTGGTTCACCTGCACCATAGTCTTGGCTAGGTGAAATCATTCACCTCTCCAAAATTCTCTGTCCAATGTGTAAAATGGGAATAACAATGATGACATCTTATCATCAGGTAGAAGGAGTATAAGGAATATATGATATTGCTGGACAGATTAAAATAATTATGAGTATGATTGATTGTTTATTATTAATAGAATTTACTGAATGCTTTCTGTGCACCACACATTGAGCTAATACATGTTTTATCACATTTAATTTTTACAATTACACTAAAAAGAAGATGAAATGAGTATCTCCATATTACAAGCATGGGAAATAAGGCTTGGAAGTTAAATAACTTTCCCAAAGTCAAGAAGCTAGGAAATGGTGGAGTGATGTGAACCCAAGTTAACCAACTCCAAAGCCTGTCCTGTAACCACTATAATCAGGATTTAGTAGGTCCTGATCCAGAGGAGGAAGTTGCCTTCTTCACCCTTCCCCCATCCCCCCAGTCACCACCTCATTCAGAAAAGCTGGGTCCTGGAAAATTGTGGGTCTTCGTCTCCAACCTCTAGGTCTCTATGGCCTTGAATATCCAATGAGGCTTCAGTAAGTCAATTGCTTTGTGGACACTGTCAAAGCCATATCCCTTCAGTAGGAGACCTTGTATTTTAGCTAACTAGTCCCTCATCTAGAGATTAAATTATCCCAAGCAAAAAGTAACAACGACTGTCCTGATTATCACTGAGGTTGGGTGTTGCTAGAGGAATTTGGGGAGAAGAATTTAACTAATGTGGTTGAACAAATATTTATTGAGTTCCTGACATGCCAGGCATTATTTCAGACAACAGAAATACAAATATACCCAACAGAATGCTAATATTACTACTTTGGTGTTCCTCCACATATCTAAAACTAAATTCAATATCCCATCAACCAGTTACCCAAGCCAGAAACCTGGGAATCATCAGACTCTGCCCCACCTCTCACCTGGTCCAGCATACATTTCCTGCCCCTGGTACAAATACAGTCACATTACCTTGCTAACTTGAAGCCCTTAGCTGACTGATAGCAAGAAATCCAGTCTTTTGAAGAGTTATCTTCCACTCTACTTCTTTGTACCACCTCTACCAAGTATTTCTGGGAGTCTTAAGGGCTGCGACCTTCTTCCCACAAATCTCTCCTGACTCCTGCTCATTGCAGTGATAATCAGCTAAATACCACCGCCTTCGGACTCAAGAGCATTGCAGAGCCATTCGAGCAGAACTAGAACTTGGAGCCTTTGCTCTACTAAAGAGAAGAGAACAGTCTTTCTGTATGAGGTTGAGCTAGAAATGTCCCACCACCCAGTTCTTGAGCATCACATTGCTAATATTCAATGATAAATGTCTTTGACTCACACATACAGCCCTTTGTTCCCAGAAGATAACTGTCAACAAAAGATCTCAGCAGAACTTGTCCTAGAACCACTGATCAGCCTTAGAAGAACAAGGAATACCCAGACAAGCATGTGCATGCGCTCAGACTAACAAAGTGATCTGAAGTAGATAAGAGAACACTTACTGTCCTATTGATTCTTTTCCCTAAATATCTCAAGTCCATCCACTCATGTCTCCATCTCCACCACCACCATCATATGAGTTCAAACCACCACCATCTCTTTTGGGACTCTTGTAATCGCCTCCTAACTAGATTCCCCAGTCTACTCTGGCCCCTCCACTCCATTCTCCATGCAGCCACCAGAGCCATCTTTGTATAATGCAAATCTGATCATGTACTACCCCTGCTTAAAACCCTTCAGTGGAGGGGCGCCTAGGTGGCTTAGTCAGTTAATCAACTGCCTTCAGCTCAGGTCATGTTCCTGGAGTCCCAGGATCAAGTCCTGCATCAGGGTCCCTACTCAGCAGGGAATCTTCTCCTTGCTCTGATGCTCCCCCCTCTCGTGCTCTCTCATTCTCTCTCACTCTCAAATAAATAAAGAAAATCTTAAAAAAAAAAAAACCTTCAGTGGATCTCATTGCACTCAGGACAAAATTTAAAATTCCACTGTCTTGGGGTACCTGGGTGGCTCATTTGGTTAAACATCTGCTTTTGGCTCAGGTCATGATCCCAGGGTCCTGGGATCAAGTCCCGCATCAGGATCTGCTGAGCAGGGAGCCTGCTTCTCCATCTCCCTCTGCCTGTAACACCCCCTGCTTGTGCTCTCTCTCTCTCTTTCTCTCTCTACCTCTGACAATAAATAAATGAAATCTTTTTTTAAAAAAATTAATAAAATAAAATAAAATCCTACTGTCTAATTCTATTCCCCCAAAAGCAGACCCTAAGACATAGACTTGGGTGCAGGAGATAGTCTCAAGGAGCACAAGTGAAGTAGGGAGTGGGGACAGTTCATAGGAAGTAGAAGTTTTAGACTTACTCCCTGTTGTCTCCATTATGTAACAGTAACCCTAACTCCTTTCCTCGTATGCTGTTTGACCACAGCATGAGGAATCCAACACAACTAGCTAGAAATCTTTGTTCTAGGTTCAGTGAAATCCTTAACCTTTTCTCTGGTCCTGGGGACCAGGACCTCTAGTCCCACAGAGCCTTAAGATCGTAGGACAAGAAGCACAAGTTTCCCCAAGTTGGTCGCTGGTAAGAGAGATCAATCCCACCTTCATCCCTTCTTTTTCAAATCCATACATTCTGGCTATTGCAACATAACACTGCTTAATAGCCATTGGTGTAATGTATATGCTGCATCCTGGAAAACAATCCCAAACTTGCAGGGTGCCACTTCTCAAGTGCCACCTTACTGAGTTTTAAGAGGCCATTACAGCATTCTATCAGGCTGACAGCTTCCTAGTGATATGATATATAATAGGACCAGTGAATCCCAACGTCACGTGTCCATTGTCATACATCCTTTGCTGAAAGGGTGTTCCTTGATCTGAGATGGTGTGGAATCCCATGTCAGTAAATCAAATACTCTGTAAGCCTTTGCATAGTGGTGCTGGAATAGATAGTTCAGGCAGCGAAGACAGACCCATATCTATAGTGTCATTCTCAGTAAGCACAAATTGCTGCCCCTTGAAGGGTACCTACTTGCCACCAAATAGGCTGTCATTCTCCACAAGGATTGGTATTATAATGAGAGTTCAGTGTTGGTCTCTGCTGCTGACAGGTCATACATATAGCAGCCACATTAGTTAGATCTGCCTTGGTGAGAGGGAGCCCATGCTATTGGGCATGTGTACAGTCTCCATGCCTACCACAATGCTCCTCTTCACATAGGCCCATAATGTATGTGTGGAATGGCTGAGGACAGAGACTGGTTGACACCCAATGGGCAAGTCTTCTTGTCCTCCAGTTGTCTGTGCCTTTTCTACACTGGATACTCTCTGGTGAGCATTAATCTCAGATACAAAAATCTGAAAATCTTGTGTCCATTCCTATAGGGCCATCCATACCTCTTATCTCCAGACTTCTAATCTCTTAATATTCAATCTTGCTTCTTCCAGGCCCTTGACCAATTAGCCAAGCAATTCACCTTTGCCCAATAGTCTACGTATATTGCCACCTGAGACTACACGACCCTCCATAAAAAGTTGACAACCAAATATACTACCTGAAGTTCTACCTAGTTGAAGATTTTTTTCTCAGCATTGTCCTTTAAGGCCACCAACATATGGAGTTGACTCACCTGTGAACCAACCCAGGATTTTCCCTTCTCCATCAGCTGGTCATGGAAATCCCCTCATAAGGGGATAGATTTGAGCTGAGAGGAAGGTGTTGGTTCAACAAAGATGGATGACATAGGAGGCTAAGCCACCTGACCTATACTTACTTGTGCCCTCTTGACCTGTTCAGATCTGACTCAAATGAACCATTTCTTTCATACAATGGGTTAACGATGCATCTACCCTACTTTATGACTCAGATGTGGTAATACCTAGCTCATGATGCACAGCTCTGGCCATAGAGTTACTTGATAGTCCATGATCAGGTGCTTTGTCTGTGCTAGGACCTAGTCATACCCCAAGAGTTAAAGCAGTTTTCTTCAACAGAAGGCATAGCCTAGCTCCATAACTTTAATCCAGTGGTCCTCCTAATAGGGCTTGCCAGAATCCACCACAGATATCTCTAACACTATTGTAGTTACCAGGTCACACGGCCCAAGCTGCAGGGCAGTTCACACTGCAGCCCGGACTTCTTGTTGAACCCTCTTTTGATCTAGGATCCTTTTAAAACTGGAAACGTCCTGAGCCCCTGAATAAACGGATTAGAATACTATTTCTTAGTGCGGCATGCACTGCCTCAAAACTCCGAAGAATCCCACCAAGCACTGTGCCTCTTTCTTAGCAGTAGGATATTCAAGAAGCAACACCTCTAACACATTTGCCAATGTGTCAAGCTATAAATCTTTTTAGAACTTATCTCCCACCTCCTGACATGCTTGTCTCTTACTAGGGCAGCCTGAGTACTTGCCACTTCCTATTCATTGTGTTTGATGAGAACGATGCCACCAACATAGTGGATCACATGGTGGTTTTGGACTATCAAGACAATCAAGGTCCCTTTAGACTATATTATGAGAGAAAGCAAGAAAATGAACATAGCCTTGGGGCAAGACAGTGACTATATATTGCTGTCCTTCCCATGTGAAAACAAACTGCTTCTAATCCTTCTTCCTGATGTGAATTGAAAAGATCAAATGCTGCCTATTAAATGCTGGAGGCTATGTTGATCTGTTCTAGTAAAGATACCATATTTAGCATAGCAGCTACAATTGGGGCCCACTTGTTTTGTTAGTCCACTGTCACCATCCATGACCAATCTGGATTTTTCAGAGGCCATACCAATGAATTGAGTGAGAATCTGATAGGGAAAATCAACCCCGAATTTTTAAGTGTTTGTTACTGACACTAATTTCAACAATGCCACTTATGATATGGAATTGCGTCAGATTTAATATCTCGGCCAAGAAGTGAGAACATTTTTAAAGGCCTCCTCTTGGGCTTCTTACCATAATGGTTAGGGAACCGATGTAAAGGTTTTGGCAACTCCTAAGTATATCTATTCTAATTATATACTCGGAAACCAGGAAATGAACAGAGTCTATGTGGGTTTAGGAGTCTAAGCTAGGGCTCTCAATATGCCCTAACTCAAAAATGGAGCCATTGTGGCATTTGTGTTCCCAGCTCAGACCCTATATCCCATGGCCCTCAAAAGAGTTTCATGTTCTTCCTTTCCCCTAATGTTATTCTAAAGAATAATCATAGGTCCCTTTGGAGGAAGACTGGGGAAATGTTTATTGTATATACTTGAAGTGATTTGCAGCATCCTTCCTCAAGGGGATTTGGCCTCTTCTTCAATCAATGGACTCAGTCTGAAAAGTGGCTCTGATCTAAAAAATGGGTAAAGATTAATTAATTTCTATTGCAGAGGCCGCCATAAGCCTTTTACTCATCTGCTCTTGATCATTTTTTGGTTACACAAACCAAGCAATATCCTTGTTGGCTGCCAATCTAGCTAGCCCCTAGGAACATGACCTATTAGCTATCATCAAGATCCCTTTGGGTCAAAGCCCCTCACTGCCATTCCAGCCTTCGCTGCTTATTATGATATTGACCCTTTCCTCTGTTAGTTACCTGCTGGCACCTGACCTCTGCAATTCCAAAATTCTATCCTCCTCCTTGTAATCAGGGAGCCCAGTTCCATGGTAGTATCTCTTACCATCAACCCTCACCTTCAGAAGATAGCCACCACTGAGCCCCTCAGTGATGCTATATGCTCTTAACTAGCACATTCTTTATTGCTTTAGTGAAGGGAGTATCCTCTAAACCCTTTCAGAGAACACAGTCAGTTGGTCTCATAGTCTCATACCACATCTCTAAATCCTCTGACCATTTCCTCAATACTTCACCAGGACATTCCAGCATTTCCACCTAATTTACTGCTGGCAACCATTATGTCCAAGCTTCACAGCAATGTTCTGTCAGTATATTAGCAGTGGCTCTAATGTCCTTGCCAGACATGAAATTCTAATTCCCAGGAAAGCATTCTTATATTAATAAACACTCCCTGATCTAGATACAGTCCCACTCTCCCCCACCCTATTCCAAAACCTTCAGGATCTACCTCTTTCTGTATTCCCCTGGAACATACTGGTACATAATGACAGTTCATGTAGCTCTTCTTGTAAATAAGCTATCTCCTTCTGCCTCAGGATCTGTACTCCCCTGCTCAAGCAATGCTGAGAGCTGACCCCAGTTAGTTTTTCTACTTCCATGGTGACCTTGGGAGTCACATATTAAAGATGGGGGAGCCACAAGATGGAAGGAGCCTGGGTCCTTAACTGCCACTTGGGAGAAAGTCATCAGTGATCAGAAACACCTATTTTGGAAGCGAGAAGCAATCTTTTACTCTGTTAAGATACTGAGATGTTAAGGTTTATCTCTTACAGCAGCTGGCTATAACTAATATAATATGAGTTACCTTGACTTATATGACCTTAACTAATATAACGCTCTAGTTACCCCCCATGCCTTAAAACCCATAACAAACTGACACAGGCTCCTAAGAGAGAAGGAAATTTTTCCTCAAAGCTAAATTCTACTTCAGACCCCTTCATTTTTTGCTCCAGGATTAACTTCCTCCCAGGATGATTGAAATTGGGAATGTCAGTCCCTTCCAAAAGAAATCTCACCACACACACACACACACACACACACTCACACATACAGAGATATGATCAGGCCTAAAGCCCCAACTACATAATTAAACAATAATCGAACATTAATACATTTTCCAAAGTCTGAGCTTTCAGTTTTAATATGGGTCCTCACTGGCCTACAAGTTGGGCTAGGCTATGCTCAGCCCAGTTTCTTTTTATTCTCCCATCATTTCAAAAAGTCTTACCTGTGCTCATCTTATTAAAAAAATTTTTTTAATCAAAAGGAAAGGAAGGAAGAAGAAAAAAGATGAAAAGGAGAAAGGAGAGGAATGCTAAGAGGATGGTAAAGGATGCTAGTGCACTCTCTCCATCCCATAAATTACCACCCCCCCCCCGACACTTCAGAAGGCATCTCCTGTTTTGTCATAGTCAGGCCTGACAGGTAGTATTGCAGTTGAGAAAGGACTCAATATCTGGAGTCTGGAGGACAAACTCTGGACCTGAATCAGCTGCTCACTGCCCCTTCTTCTTGTCTACTAACTGGGTGTTGGATTTTGCATCTGGAGGTAATTCTTATTTCCCAGGCCACACAAGCCAGAAGTAAAAATTAGATCAAATAATAATCCAAAAGAGACAGAAATGGATGTGCCATCGCCTATGCCAATGTCACTGCCAATATTGCTGTCATTGAACCACTATCAGCACTATTCAATCATTCATGCAACAAATATACATTTCATGTGCACGGATACAAGAATAACAAGGAAGTCACAGCCCTTGCTCTAGTGGAAGAAACAAGTTCTCGTCAGATAATCAAATAAATTAGTGTATAATTACAAACTGATGTAAATATTCTGAAGGAAAGCAAACCATTCTATGAGAGCAAATAAAGAATAAGTTGGTTTAAATGCTTCTCTGAGGACAGAACACTTGAACTGACATCTGAAACATAAGTAGGAGCTAACTAGGCGAAAGACAGAGGGTGGAGGAAGAACATTCCAAGCAGATGGTATAACAGGTGCCCAGGCTCTGCAATGGAGGGACAGGGACATGAAAGGACTGGTGGACATAAAAGAGCAGCATGGAGGGATCATAGAGGCCAAGGGGAAGACAGCCATGAAATGAGGATGAGAGGCAGGGAACGGCCAGGTCCTGTGGGCCTTAAAACCCATATAAGAGTTTGGTCTTCCTGGTAAAACCAATGAGAGGCCAGTGAAGGATTTAGACAAGGGGAAGTAACATGACCAAATTGGTACTTGGAAAGGATCGCTTTGGCTGTGGTGTAGACAATGGATTGGAAGCAGCAGGAATAGAAACAGAGGTAAGTGAAGAGCCCTTCATAGTAATCCAGGCAGGAGATGATGAAGGCTTAGACCATGGTGTAAAATCAACAGGACCTGGGCAGTGGGTGGATAATGGGCGAAGAGCAGCTGCTGCTGACATCTTGTGCTCTCAGCGTCTCATGAAATTTGCAAAGTTCTTTTGGTTTTGAACAATGGAATCTCATTTTACATAGGGTGAGATTTTTAAGTCTGTGCATAAGACAAGAATTGCATATAGTCAAAAGTATCATTGAAAAACTCTTAAACCACTCATAAAGTCCAATATCCACGGGTTCATTTACACAGCCACGAAGAGGAATTTTTAGGCATGCTAAAGGTAGAGAGACATTGAACTAGAATAAAGACAGCCACAGAAGGAAAGCCCATATGCAAATGTCTGCGCATTCATGTCTCTCTGTGCTTAAGACAACTATTCAAATCCCTAGCAGTGAATGGGGGGATTTGGTTGGGGATGTGGGTGGGGGAGTAATTAATATATAGGAAGAAAGGTAGTCATCTTTAAAATGCTCTTACTTCTCTGAATATTTATTTCATTCAGCTTTAATAGCAAGCCTTTATAACTCTAACACATACTAACATACTAGTTTCTTACACTAGGTGGCCTGTGTGTAGAACTCCCACTTCAATCTACTCCAACCTATACCCCTCCTTCCCCGAAGGTGAGTTCTTTCCCAAGAGCCCTGCCCCATCCCACTCCAGATCTACCTGAATGCTAAGATGAACTCAGCTTGGGTCAAGACAGGACTCTGGTATCAGTCAGGATACAAGGTCAGGCTACTGTGACAAACAACCCCCGAATCTTAGTAGCTTCAAACAACAAAGAATGTTTCTTATTCAAGCCGTTGCATTTCATGGGTTGGTTGGGGCTCTGTTCTATGTCTTCTCACTCAACTAATGAAGCAGACATCATTTCCAACATTTCCAGTCACCAAGCAGAGAGAAGGAGCTCTGGAGAGGGCTTAACACAGCAATTAAATGCCCAGACATGGCACGAGTCACTTCCACTTACAACACATTGGCCAGAATTAATAACCAAGCTTCACCCAACCACAAGAGGGCCAAGAAGTACAATTCTTCCATGTGTTCAGCAGGTGCATAGCCAGAAATATTTGACAAACAACACTAATGACTTCCACATGCTCTAAATGTACAATAACAAGAGAGAGGAAATACGAGCTTTAATTATTAAGTCTGTGTTTGGATTTCAGGCCCTGTGCAACCATGTGGCTGAATAAAATGTGCCCCACTCATGCCCCAGGGGGTGGAGTCTATGCCCAGAAATAGATTCCCAAACAGCATTTGAATCATCTATCTTGGAAATTAAAGAGATGTTCCAATAGAGGCAGCTGACAGCCTGGGGCTTGGCTCCACTACCTCTCTACCCCCTCCCCAGGCTCTACAGGGACCAACACAGCATGTCACCAAAAATCTCTGACAGCTCCTGGAAGTGCCTGGGCTTAGGGGCAATGGATATACAGTTGAATCCTTGCCCTTGAGGAGCTCCCAACATAATGACTGTTATGTACTGTGGTAGATAGTTTCCAAGTATGGTCATCAACCACTCGCTTTCATTCCCAGACACAAATCATGCTCTTCCCTTCAACAGGTGGAACATATTTCCCCTCTCCTCGAGTCTGGCAGGCCTTGTGACTTGCTTTGACCAATAGAATGCAACAGAAGTAAGGTTCTAAACTTTAGAAACCCAAGACTGAAAAGGAATGGCCATTTCCAGTTCTTCCCCCTTGAAACCCAGCCACCACCCTGTAAGGAGGCCAAAGCTAAGCTACTGAATGATTGGAGGCCAGAGGAGAGAGTTCATTTGGACAGTCCAGTCACAGCAGGGCTCCCAGCTGAGTGCAGCCACACAGGTGACCTGACTACACCAGATGGAGCAGAACTGCCAATTGGGATGGCCAACCCATGAAATCATGAGCAAAAGTCAATCATTCCTTATAAACACTAAAGTTTTGCGGTGGTTTATTTCATAGCAGCAGATAAGTGAAAAACACACAATTATCAGATGTATATGCACAGTTCTGGGGACCCCAGAGAAAGAGGATTTTAAGAAGTGTTTTAGATTGGGTTCTTTGGAAACAGATGTTGAAATACAGTTGCATGAAATTTATTGGATCACGCGGTTCTCCCTGGAGAAATATACCTATAGAAGTGAGGAAACTAGGATCAGACCAGCAATGTGGTTGCATCTGAGGTCTCAGCCAATCCTATGAGATGCTGTAGAGGTGGAAAGAAATTCAGAGTTGTCCCAAATTCAGGCAAAGGGGGCTGGGTCTTGTATCCCCTCCTCAGCCCGCATCCACTGTGGGCTGGCCCTGGCGAGGAGGCATAACCTTAGTCAAGACGTCTCTCTGCAGCTGAAGACAGTCCTTACGGAGGGATGCAGCTGTGAGCCCTCAGAGTCAGTATTCTCAGTAGCTGAGGATAGAGGCGCTAGCCCAGAAGAGGAGAGCTGGGAGGGCAACACAGAATCTTCAGTTTAAAGGGGACAGGGTAGCGCCGGGTGAAATGAGGTAGGCAAGCAAGTTGGCAGGCAAAGGAAACAGCAAAAATGAAGGCTCAGATGTGGGAATGTGCATGGTGAGTACAAAGAGAAGAATGCGTAGAATAGGGAGGAAGAGATAAAGCAACACCAAGCACCAAAAATGTAGACTTCGCCCAGGGACAAGTTATGTTGTTGGGTTGCCAGAAGGCGAGGGGGAGTAGACCCTGGAGAGGTGGTTGCGGGTGGCACGGCCATCATGTGATGCAGGGCACCTTGCGAGGTAGGAGCTTCTGCATTACTTTCAACTGTGGGGAAGACATGGGACACCCTGTTGCCTGGGAGGGCTCAGTGTGACCTGGGATTTCAAGGCATTCAAGTGCATCAACCCAACTGTTAGGGCCCCACTCCTTCCCAGTCAAGGTACCTGACCAATCAAGGCATAGTCAACTTGAGGTGCTGAGAATTCAATTTTCTCTGGAAATCTGCTACCCTTATAATTAATTCCTGGGCCAAACCTTAGTTTTTTTTCTGCCCTCCAGCTGCAGATGAAAGTCTCTTTATCTGATGGCAAGGAAGCCTTCTGGCTTTCACACTGCACCTTAAACTGGTGATTAATCACCCTCAGACTTTAGTTGTCTTTTTCCAATGCACCGATAGCCCCCAGAAACAATCGTCTGATTCCATAGTCTTTACAATTACTACTTCCTCTGAGCCTCTCAGATGCTTGTGATAATACTCCCACCCATATGTTCCCAACCCAGTTCACCACTGGTAAAAAGTTTTAACAATTGGGTTGCTAGAGCATGTCAGGGGCCGTTAGTACTTCCACCCACCTTCAGTGAGAGGGTTCCCACTACCAACTGGCCAGTGGGTGATACAACTCCAAAATCCCATTTGAGAGTCTGTTTCCTAGGAACCACTCCTAGCTCCAACTGTAGTAAGCCAGGTTCTCTAGAAACAGATGGAAGAAGGAGATTGGCACGCAAAGGGCTTATTGGGATCTTGGTAACAACATCTGTGAAAGAGGGAGGACAGCAGGACCGGACAGAGGGGGAAGTTGAACTCTGATGCATTTGCAACAGAAATCTGTCAGTCCTGTGGAAATCTCTAGAGCAGGTATGGCCCTTTAGAGATGTCCCAAAATGTAGGGAGAATAATTCATTCAGTCTTTGAATTTGAACTGCCTCCAGAGAGGGACATAACCTTGGCAGGGGCCATTCCCTTTGGCCAAAGACAGTTCTTAGGGAGAGATCAGCTGGATGCTGTTGGCCACCAATGCTCCCATTGGCTGGAAGAATGAGTATGTCAATCCCAAGGGAGAAACTCGAAGGCATACCACAGCACCCACTGTACCCAGAGAGTGATCTTGGGCAATACAAGATGGACAGTGGTAGTCAGTACCAGTTGTTGCTGAGGTCAAGGAGGTGTCCACTGGATTTGACCACAAGGAGGTCCCTGGAGATGAGGAAGCAAGCTCATTGAGGGGAACAAGGAGGGAGAAGCCCATGCAGAAGGCACAGAGTAAACAGAAGGGGGGAAGGGGAGATGACTCTCGAACTCTTCAGACCCCACTAATGGCTACCTTCCTAGGTGGGCCTAATGCCTAGAACAAGTTATCATTTAAGATGTATGGCCTGCATTATCTCCATACAAACATACAGACGGACACATGTCCACACTCAGGTACACCTTGAGATTTCCCGAGGTGGGGATTTTAGCCATCAGCTGATGAGCAAGTCTCTATCTTCTTTAGCCCAAAACTGAGCTCTGCACATCAGACTTGGCAGAAGCAGAGCTCACCTCTTCCTGGAAGGTCAAGGTACCCCACCTAGGGTCCCAGCTTTGTCATTAAGCTGCTCAGAATCCTGGCAGCAACCACAAGCAAGGAGATCCTAAGACGCTGAACGGCACCAACAAGAGTAATGTTTATTGATTACCAGCTTTGCTCGGTACCTGGTAGGGACTTTAGAAGCCTTAGCTCATTTCATCCTCTCCAAACCCTGTGAGGTGGGTATTTTACTCTTCCATTGTACAGATGAAGAAGCAGAGGCTCCCAGAAGTTAGACAACTTGCCCAGGGTTGCACAGCTGGTTGGCGGGAGAACGGGGGATTTGATTCCCAAAAGGCTGATTACCTCGAGACAAGCAGGATATTGAGGATGGGCGGGCTCATTCACTCATTCAGCAAATATTTGGGGCCAAAATTGTTATAGCTTAGGAAATGTCGGGGAGCTATGCCCACAGAGAGCCCTTCCCTCCTGGGACTCATTTTCTAGCAGAAGTGACAGCCATAAACATAATACAGTAATGTTTACTCATTTACATATGTTACAAGTTTCTGGGTGTGCTGTGTATGGCTCCCAGTCTCCCCACTGAGGCACTTGCTCCCCAGCTGCTGGGAGTGCTGGTAGCCCACAGCAGTCAGTTGAGTGTCTCCCCTTCAGAACTGCCCTGGGAGAAGACAGCTGCCCCACCCAAGACCCTTCCCCTCCCTGGGGAGACCACAGCCAATGTCGGTCCATAGGGGGTCACAAAGGCCCCAGTGCTCCCTCCTCAGTGCGGAGCGACCCCAAAAGACATCCCAGCCCTAACCGTTCCCTCTGCCTGGATCTGCCTCCTGCACTCCCAGGGGTCTTGGTCTGAGAGCCTTCCCCAGTAACCTTCCTGCAAGCAGGGCTATATCAGAGTCTGTTTCCCGCGCACCCAACCCATGACAGAAGGTCTCTATTCCGTGGGAGAACAGAAAACAACAGAGCTGAGCAAGGGGCGTTGGGAGGGTGGGGGCTGAAGGCACAACAGATTGTAAAATTCAATAAAATAGATGATGGCATGAAGAAGTAATAATCGGGCAAAGACTTGAAGAAGGAAAGGGAGCGAGGTCCTCAACTCTTTCCCTGAAAGGAGCAGAGAGCGGACATGACCCGACTTGAAATGTCCTCGGGCTGCTGCATAGAGAAGGGCGGAAGCAGGCGGGCGGGTTGGGACGTCCTTTCAGTAAACCAGCGAGAGGGCTTAGTGGATTTAGAGAGGGTGGCCACGGAGGCTGAGAAGCGCTCAGAGTAGGAACGTACTTCTAAAATCCAGCCGGCTTAATCTGCCGATGGAGTGGAGGTAGGAAGTGAGACACAGAGAGGAATCGAGAACGATGCCAAGGGGTTTATGATATTGTGATTTATAATCAGAAATATATATTTGGTCTTCATACGCATTCCTGGCACAGAGCTCCTAAAACTGTTGGAATTTCCTAAGTGTTGACAGCGATTAAGCTGTCCTTTATTATGTCAATGAGGTGACTTTTGGAAAGCCCCTAGGTAACCCCGGGATGGGGGCTGGTTGCCAGGGGAACCAACCGCAGGATTAAAACTTTGGAACTCTGTATCGCTCTCCCCGCCCCCACCCCCAGGGAGGGGGAGAGAGGCTAGAGACTGAATTCAATCACCAATGGCCAATGATTTAATCAATCAGGCCTACGTAATGAAGCCTCCATTTAAAAAAACAAAATGAGGTTCATAAAGCTTCTGATTTGGTGAACATGTGGGGTGCAGGGAGAGAGGGTGTGAAACTCCCCACCCTTTCCCCGTACCTTGCCTTCTGCATCTCTGCCATTTGGCTGTTGCTGAGTTATCACCTTTTATAACAAACTGGTGATCTAGTAAGTAAATTGGTTTCCTGGGTTCTGGGAGCTGCTCTAGCAAATTAATCAAAGGAGGGCTAGTGGGGTGGGAACCTCTGATTTGTAGCTGATGGCTCAGAAGCATGGGTGACAGCTTGGACTAGTGACGGGCGTCCGAAGTGGGGGCCATCTTGTGGGACTGAGCCCTTAACCTGTAGGATCTGGCGCTGTCTCCAGGCAGATAGTGTCAGCAATGGGTTGAACCGTAGGACACCAGCTGGTGTCGGAGGCTAGCGTGGTGGTGTGCGGAAAACACGAGTCGTAATGGGTGTGAACATCACAGTGCTTATGTCCTGAGATAGGAAAGACCTACCAAGAGCTGAAGTGGGAAAGACTGCAGGTGAGGCCGGTTTGGGGAGACCAGGAGGTCCACTCTGGACACGTTGACTCTAAGATTTGCAGAGTAGCAACTGCGGACCAGGTAACCAGCTGAGCTCTGTGACACGGTCCAGTCCAGTTGGGTCTAACAGATGGGGCTCGGGGACATAGTGGGAATGGGTGGCACCGGGGGCTCCATGGCACAGGGGACTCTGTAATCCTGTCACCTGATATTCCAAGATCCATTCCAAGCTACGACGGCAGCCTGATTCTGGGAATGCCAGGCAGAAATGCTGACGGAGAAGTCTCCATGTGACAGTAAGAGGATAAGTCTCCGTGTGACAGTAAGAGTCCAACTGTGTATGTGTGGGACTGAGTAGAGAGTGTATTTGGAGGCAAGAGAGGGGATCTGTGCAAATAGTGTCTCCCTGTGTATGGAAGTGATGATTGTGTGTGATTGCTTGTGTGTGTGTGTGCTTTTGTAAGTGTGTGTGCACGCACCGGCTTCTATGAGCATGCGTGTACGTCTGTATGCACACGCTTCTCTGAGTGTGAGGGCATGTGACAGTGCAGGCCAGGGTCTGGACACACCCTGGAGTGTGCAAGTGTGTGTGTGAGTGCCTCAGTGGCTCTGGCAGCTGGGCACACACTGATACGGGCGAGCAAATGATGTCAGCTACGGGCCTGGCACCCCGTAGATACACATAGTTGTGCAACAGCTTCTGTCAATGCTCAGAACAGAGCCCTTGGTCACCCAGAGGGTGGGGATGGAGTGCCCCTTAGCCAGCCTGTGCCACACGGGTCCCCCCCGAAGTCCCTGCAGTTCCCCCATTCCGTGTCCTCCTGCTCCCCTGGGCTGGGAAAGCTGCCGGTGCAGCGCAGGGGAGAGCGGGTGGTGAACTCTCCGTTCGCCATTAAACATAATCAGGAAGGAATCCGTGTGCAGCCCACTGCTCTGGCTGATAAGTGATTCCCCAGAACAACAGATAAAAGCCCGGCACTAAAGTGCAGCCAGAACGATGTGTAATTGGGATGAAAGAACCCTTAAATCTGCATGCTGCTTTTAACTTAGGAGGCTTAAATTACAATTAATAGTTCCCTTGAAGAAGGCAGGAGGGGAAATAGAGGAATTCCAAGGCTGTGAGCTCAGAGCCCTGGGCTCCATCCTCACTTTTCAGTATTTAGGGGGTGCTGGGGGGTGGTAAGGAGGGAGGAGAAAGGGGGGTGTTTTTTAGGATATCAGGCCCCCCAGTGGGTTGAATCCTTTACAAGTTCCAAACTTGCCAGTTCCCCCAAACAAGCTCATCCAAACCCCTGGACCTTTGCCCAGCCCCCCTCACAGCGTCCCTTGGATAATGCCAATGGCAAAAATTATCGTCCCCATTCCACAGATGGGGAAACCATGGAGAAACACCTGTCCTAGGGTTCCGGGGTACAGGTAATTCACCTGCATCTCCAAAACTAAGAGGTGTCTGAGAGCTCATCCCTCCATGATTCCCCCAGGGTACAGAGGCTCCGAGATGAGAAGATATTTGCCCCACATCACCCAGGGCAACCATGCGGAGTCAGCACTAGAACCCAGGCCTCCTGACTCCAAGAGCCATCCCCTCCTTTGCACCCCGGCCAATGAGCCCAGAGCTCTCTGGGGAAAGCATGGTTCTCCGCACCGGCCATGCAGCCCCTTCCTTCCCCCACCTGCTCCCACAGGGTAGAGACTGAGCCCTGAGTCCACTAATCTGAGGAAGGTTGGCAGTCCCCCCTGATCAGACCTGGGCCTGCCCCTCCATCTTTGCCAGCCCTGCTCTGGGCTATCCCCCCTTCACCCCAGCACACAAACTTGCCAGGTTTCCCTTTGCCCAGGACTTCCTGCTTTCTGCTCCCACATCAAGCCCTGGGCTCTTCCTCTGGGGTCCTGCCCTAAGGACACAGATATTGGCAGTAGGGCTGTGGACAGGCGTTCAGGTGGGTGGCACCTGGGCACAAATCAGGATCATGAAGCTGGCTGGCTGGCTGTCCTCCAGGATCGAGGGTTTTTGTCCTTAGACATCACCACCAGACAGTCAGAGAGAGCCCTGAGAGCGGCCCGGGCATTCAGAGCGCTGGCTGAGCGGCTGTCCCTGCCCCTCAGCAGGAGCACAGACTCCTGTGTCAGTGGGAATCTGAGAGCTCCCTCACATGAGCTCATGAGTGGCTGCGTGCCCAACCCCGCAGTTCATGGCTTTGGAATGTGTTCTCTGGGCTGGCCTGCTTCAGTCCCCCCATCTCGCCATAGCAAGTGCTGCTGCCTGCTCTTGGCCCTTCAAAGTCAGGCAAATTCCAAAAGAGCTTTTTTCTAAGCCTGCCAAATCGTGTAAGCACATACATGCACGTGCGTGGGAGAGAGGGGGAGAGAGGGAGCAAGCTCCACGCGTAGAGGCATCTGTGAGCCTGGGTACGCCTGTCTGTGCATGAGTGTGCATACGTGTGTATATTGTGTGTGCGTGTGTGTTCTGTGCCTGAGTCGTTGTAAAAGAACGCAGCGGGTCCGCTTGGGGCCCTGTGTAGCTGACCCTTATTTATAGCTCTCCTCTGTCTGGTTCGTTTCCTCTAACTTCCCTGCAGAATGATATGAATGAAAATGACACTATTGGCTATCTTGGTAACCATAAAAGACCTTATAGAAATAAGATTTTTATAGTCTGTGGACTGGGGGAATCAAAAGACTAAGAGTTATGGACCCGGAGGATAGGGGAGAAGCAAGCCAAGGCGGTAGGAGAGGTCCCCACGGTGGGTCGTCTGTGGGTTTTTTAAAACAAACTCATATAAATAAAGTGATTGTCTTGAAAGAGTTATGAGAGCCCTGAAGCTGGTGGGCAGTATCTCCGTGGCCCGTGCAGAGGCGGGCGGGCGGGCGGGCGAGCGAGCGAGCGAGCTGCCTGAGAGGAAGCCCTCTCAGCTGAGCGCAGCCAAGCCTCTGCTCCTGGCCTCCCCACAGAGGCGAGAGGGAGGCCGGCAGGAACAGCGCCACCCTTTTTTTCCCCAGCAGAGCACGAGACCGTAAACCCCGCGTGGGGACCGTGCCTACAGGGTCTGGGTGGGCAGCCTCTCCAAGCTTGACTGGAAAGACCAACCCCTCTTCCAATGAAGGCCCGGCATGTAAGCCCCGAACAGCCGCCTTCCGCCCCTGACCGGTCATGGCAAGCCACAGCGTCACCGCCACCACCAGCCCGGCAGCGTGAGCCCCTGCAGCTCCCAGGCTGAGCCTGCCCTGCTCCACTGTCGCCAAACTTAAAGCCACTGGCACCAACTTTTACTAGCGCCCGTTTTTTCATTTGTCCTTTGGAGATGATCAAGATGCCATCCTACCCTCCAGGAGCTCCCTCTCTGGTTGGGAGGACGCAGAGGGAACGTGTAGGAGGCGCGTGAAGACGCGCCCGCACACGCACATAGGTACAAAGGTACACGGGAACGCTGAGAGCAGTGCTGAAACTTGGCGATGGAACTTCCGCTGTTGTTCACCCCAACAGCCGAGGTGCTGGGCCCTGGGCACACAGAGCCGAAGGAGACTCAGCCCCAGTCCTAGAGGAGACACTTACGCCCAGTGGGGAGAGGGACCCCGATGGGGACGGTCACGGCGCAGCTGGTCAGGGCTGAATGGCACCAATTACCCAGGGAGCACGGACTCTACCTCTGCGGGGGGGGGGGGGCAGAGAAGGCTCCTCAGAAGAGGAGACATTTCTGTGGAGCCTGCAAGGGCAGGGAGGTCAGTAGGAAGTGAAGGAAAGGGGGTGCCTGGGGTGGGGGGAATGGCGAGTGCACAGGCCTGGACGTGAAAAAGTACAAAGCTGTTTGGGAAATGGCTCTGGTGTCCAGCAGGATCGCCAGCTGGGTGCTGGGTGCTGGGGGCGGGAGGGCGGGGGTTGTTTGGAGGGAATATTGGGGCTGGATCTTGATTATTCACCATAGCTCATTTTCTGGGGAAAAGAGGGCCTCATGGAAGCACCTTGTGGGGAGTGGGGGGAATGTTACAGTCAGATTCCTTTTTGGAAAGGTCACGGTGAACACAGGGCGGTCAGGGAGGAGGGGTGACCCGGCCCAGGCATTCAGGCAGTGGCAGTGACATTGGAGAGAGTCCTGTCCAAGGTAGAAAAGTCAAGGAAAGGTGGGAAGGGCTCCTCCCCAGCTTTGCATGCACAACTGCTCCAATGGGGCTCATGGATTTTCAGACAAAGGGCGGGATGGCGCACTTAGCAGCCCAGCAGTCAGCTGCCCAGACTCCCTGGTGCTTCTCCTTCGCTCTCCTCTCTCCTTCCAGTCCCCCCCCCCCCCTTTTT
>NC_048219.1:15525634-15567410 GCF_002007445.2 Ailuropoda melanoleuca | reverse complement strand
GGGCAGGGAGGTCAGTAGGAAGTGAAGGAAAGGGGGTGCCTGGGGTGGGGGGAATGGCGAGTGCACAGGCCTGGACGTGAAAAAGTACAAAGCTGTTTGGGAAATGGCTCTGGTGTCCAGCAGGATCGCCAGCTGGGTGCTGGGTGCTGGGGGCGGGAGGGCGGGGGTTGTTTGGAGGGAATATTGGGGCTGGATCTTGATTATTCACCATAGCTCATTTTCTGGGGAAAAGAGGGCCTCATGGAAGCACCTTGTGGGGAGTGGGGGGAAATGTTACAGTCAGATTCCTTTTTGGAAAGGTCACGGTGAACACAGGGCGGTCAGGGAGGAGGGGTGACCCGGCCCAGGCATTCAGGCAGTGGCAGTGACATTGGAGAGAGTCCTGTCCAAGGTAGAAAAGTCAAGGAAAGGTGGGAAGGGCTCCTCCCCAGCTTTGCATGCACAACTGCTCCAATGGGGCTCATGGATTTTCAGACAAAGGGCGGGATGGCGCACTTAGCAGCCCAGCAGTCAGCTGCCCAGACTCCCTGGTGCTTCTCCTTCGCTCTCCTCTCTCCTTCCAGTCCCCCCCCCCCCATTGTTCCCAGCCCTCTGGAGCAACACCAGGTCCCTGCCCTCCTCCACATAAAAGGGACAATTCTGAAAACCAGACAGAAGCCACTCCATCTGGTCAGGGGCCCCCTTGGAAATAACAGCCACCCTGCCGCCTGATTCCTCTCCCTAGGGACCTGGGGACATGGGGTGAAGGCCAAGGAGTGCACATGGCCCTTGCCAACACCCTGACTCCTTGTCTGCAGGCGTTGCTCACACCCCTTCCTGACCGTTCAGGAGAGGTGCCCTGAATTCCAGCCTAGAACAGAGCCTAGAGCTGGTGGTGGTCCCTCCGGGAGCCCAGCCCCTCACCACAGCCCCTCTGGGATGGGGTGCATCTGGGGGAGCAGTCTGGCCACTGTCAGCCGGCCTGAGCGTGTCTGAATCCAGGCTATGGGAGCGGGGCTCGCATCACACCGACTGAGCCGACTGAGCCGTAGGCGAGTTTATGGATCTTGATTACACCCAGCAGGGAGGCCTTCTTAGTGATGAGAGAGAAAATATTCCACAACCTGTCTTTGCAATGTGCTGATCTCTTGGAGAGAGGGAGAGCGGGAGGGAGTGGGGGAGGGGTGGAGAGAGAGAGATTTATGAAATATGAGAGAGGAGATGAGTTTTTTTAATCCAGGGTTCCCCAAAACCACCTCAGCATTTCCTCTTTCTCATCATTTGTTTTTGCCTCCTTGTAACTTGGAGGCAAAATGACCCCCGTGGGCCTCCAGAGGCAGGTGGAAATCTTCGAAGGATGTGGACCTGGGGGCTGTCAGGGCTGCAAGCTCTTTGCGAGAGGACGGGGTGGGGGGGGGGCACGCTGCCTCTTCCGGAGCCCCCTTCTCTCCTGCACAGGCTCTTCACCTTCTGCTTTGTTCTCACACCACACCTCCCGCACTCGCTCGGTGTCCAAACACGGGCCTGGCTCCCGGTCCACGCTGAGCCATGAGCAAACGGAAGAATGGCTCTGGATCCGCTCTGACCCCACGGGGCCAAGACCTCTTGTGTCTCCCACAGCCCGGGCCAGTACCTCGTACAAAGTCAGCCCGGATTACATGTTCTGAAGAAATGAGGAAGCACGTGAGACATTCCACACCCCTTCAGGCTAAACTGCCCTTCACCCTGCATGCTATTTCTGAAGTTCATTCTGACTTTCAGTGATACATCCTATGCCCCCAGAAAGCTGAGATACCAGGGGAAGAGAGGAGGGCTTTTGTGCTTTTGCTTCTTAAGAATTCACAGGAACTAGAATTTTAAATCATTGGATCTGAAAGCACCCCCCAGGGGATGGCCATGGGGGTGTGAGGGGAGAGGTCCCTCAGCGTCTGCAAGAACACCTAGGTCTTCCTTCCCAAGCCATCAGAAAGGAGTCTGGGGGCTAAGGGTGTGCCCTTTCCTCCATTCTCCCCTCTCAACTTCCAGCAGGCTCCCCTATGGCTCCACAAAGACCCCTGCCACTTCACTCTGCCTCAGTCAGCTTGCTTGAGGGAAGGAGGGGGCCAATCGGAAGGAAACATGAACAACAGGATCCGAACCTCCAGGACATGACCTGGGATCCTCTCTGGGGAGGACAGAGCGCCCGCTGCAAAGGGTGGGGGGACAGCACACTCCCCACAATCGGAAGAGGGGAGGCTCTCACCAGGACCAACCCTTCAAGGAAACCACAAGATCTCAAAGCCTCCAGGTTCAGTGTCTGCTGGGAACGTTAGGCACTGGGCATCTGGTGGACCCTGAGGCACCCGGGGCAGCGATCTGGGCTCTGCCGGCTGCCAGGAGCCCCAGCCAGGCCAACACCCACCCGCCTTCCTTTCCCAGAACTGCACCCCGAGGCTGGCGGGGACCGGTGTCAGCCAGCCCCTTGCCTCTGGTTCTGCAAACCTTGGTACCTATTGAAGGAGGAGGGGGGCAGCGCCACAGGGACGATGCCCGAGCTCGGAAACTTTACACTGAAAGTTAATCCACTGAGGCGTAGCCCAAAATAAGCGCGCTGCCTAATGTGCCGGGAACTGGCGGTCGCAAGGCCAGACTGCTAGCGGATGTCTGTGCCACTCCGCCCGGAGCCTGCATTTAGCGCCAGCGAGGGAGTCTGGGCTGGAGCGCTGCTTTCACACCGACTCGAGCCGTGAGTTTATGGATCTTGATTGCACCCAGCAGGGAATCCTTTTTAGTGATGAGAGAAAAAATATTCAACAACCTGTCTTTGCATTGGGTGTGTTGGACACACTTCCCTGCTTCGGAATCAGACATATGCCCGTGGTGGGAGTAAAACTGCTGTCAGCAGGCCAGAAACACTCCTCTCCTCTCCCGTCCCCGCGGTGGGGGCTGCGGCCGGCCCAGCTCCTCGGGGAGGGGAGAGGCGGCCCCCCCCAGCGCGGCCCCAGCCTGGGCCGCCGCCTCCCTCCCGGCCGCGGGGAGCGCGCCTGGGCAGTCTTCGGGGAGCCGGCTCCCGCGTGGGGCCCGCTGACAGCGAGCCCGGTGGAATATTGTATTAGTTGGTTGTGAGCTGTGTTCTCGTCAGGGTATCTGAGTTTCACAGAACAGACGGGGTGAGAGTTTTTGTGCTATATCCAGATTGGCTTAAAATAATGCCGTTTTTGTAGCTTATTAAACCACAGAAACTACACCAAAGTCATCTACACGGCTGCCAGCAAACTCTCAGAGTCGGGGTTGGGGTAAGAGCTGAGCTCAGCCTGGGGCTCAGGCCCCGCCGCCCAGTCGGAGGAGCTGGGGGTGCAGAGGGGAGGAGAAGGAAGACGGCCGTCTTCTCCTGATGCTTTCTTTGGGAGCCAGGCTGGGGTGGGGGGGTCTGCCTGGCCCCCAGAACCCCTCTGGGACATCTGAGAGAGCATGGGGATGGGGACCTGTAGGCACAGGGGCCCCTGGGGGCTGAGATGCTGCACTGAGGCAGGAGAAGGTGGCCGGAGGAATGGCAGGCCGGACCCTGTCTGGGAAGGCCAAGTCTAGGCAGGGTGATGGGCACCTGAGTTTCAGCCTCTGTCTGGTTCCAGGCCTGCAGGAGAAAGGTGGCGCCTGGGACACTGGGAAGGGGAAGGGGCTTGACAGGGGAAGGGTACCAAGCAGTAAAGGCTCATCGGCACCCCCCCACACCCGGCCAGGAAGGCCTCCCCTTTCTAGACCCCCCTCCCAGTCCCCAAAGGAGGCTGTGTCCCCTCCCTGTGGGGAGGGTGGAAATAAGGGGGAAACGGGTCCTACAAGAAATGCCACAACCGCCTTGCTCTGTGTCATGCTGCCCAGACCTGGGCCGTCGTAACCAGGGCCGCCATGTAGTGCTTGACTTCTGCAGTCTTTACAGCAAGTCTGTGCGATATGGGCTGTCCTGATCCCTAATTACCAGAAGAGGAAACTAAGGCTCAAAGAGGTGGTGTGATTTGCCCGCGAACACACAGCTACAGAGTGGTGACATTGGAACTTGAACCCCCAAAGGACCACAGAAGGAGAGCTCTAACCACTGTACCCCAGTCCTCTAGCACTTGAGACTTCAGAATGAATCATGTACAGCTCTATTTCTTGGACACTCCCATGTGACGTGTGTAGAAATGGGGACACCTAAAGACAATGAAAAGTATTTGAGGTGACATCAAGACTCCCCATTTCCCTATGCATCCACTGGCCGTGCCCCTGACCTCTCGCCTCCCCAGCTTATAGTGTCCGTCAGGAGAGAAAACAGGGCCAATCCGTAGCTCTCCAGGGCCCAGCGATGCCCCGGCCGCTTCTCATGGGCACCTTGTCTCGGCCACCAGAGCCTTGGGCATCCCTGCCCTCCCTCACACCCCCAGATATCCAGACTACCACCAGCTATGAAGTCCTTGACCTCCCAAAGTGCATCCCCTCAGCTCCCCGCTCTCCCACCCTATCCCGGCCCCTTTTACCTGGATGGCTGCCCCACTCAGCTCACGGGCCCCCCTGGCGCCAGTCTCTCTCTGCTCTCCACGGTCGCCAGAGTGCACCACGATAACCATGCCACCCTCCTGTGCCACACCCTTCTTGAGGGCTCCCACCACCCACACTATAGGCTGGAGGTCTTACATCTTAGCCTGGCCTGCAAAGACCCTTCACAAGCCACCCTACTCACCTCTCTGCCTCACCCCTGCGCATCCCCTACACCAACCAGGCAGAGTAACTGCCCCCCCACACCCAAGCTCCTTTGACACCTCCCTGCTTTAGCTCAGTTACACCCACCCGCCTGATACTCAGGCTTTATAGGGTCAACTTCATATTCCCCCCAAAAAAAAAATCCTGCTGAGAACAAAGAACATGACACAGAGTTAGAGAATCGAAATAGTGGTCCGGAGGCCCCCCATGTGAACCAGAGGCCACACCCTCCAAGTCCAGCAGGCAGTGCCCCTCAGGGGTTAAGATTTGGGCCCAATTCCCAGCCCTAGTACATGGGCACATGATTAAAAAAAAGTGCCTCAGTTTCCCCATCTGTAAAATGGGGGGATAATAATACCTAAGTCCTAAATTGGTTGTAGAGGATACAATAGGTGATACCTATAAAGGGCTTGGAACCGTCTCAGCATGTAGGAAGCGTTCCGTAAGTGTGAGCTGTTGTCCTCGTCGCTATTCGCATCACCACCACCATCATCATCGTCTCACATGGCCCATCCCTGCCCCACTTCCTTTAACTCTGATCTCTGATGACCGTAACAAACTCTCTCTCTCCTCTCCTCTTCCCTCTCTCTCCCTTTCGCCATCCCTCTCATATGCCCATCCTCACACACATATGTACCCAGATTCATAAGTTCCGATGCACACAGGCACCCACACACACGCGTGTGTAGAAGCAGCCACACGCTCACACACCACCTTCCCCACCCTCAGAACCCGTCTGGCACATTGAGGTTCTCTGCAGCCCCAGCGTCGGGGCCCTGGGTGTTACCTCTCCACGCCTTGGCCACATCCAAATCCAAAGTCAGGAGCTCCCCACAAGCCCTGCCCAGGCTCCTACTTGGCCCAGAGAACTAGGCACAGCATATCCCCAGCCAGAACCTGGCCAGCGGGCGGACAGCGGAGTGAGGCTGGTGCAGCGCGATCAGCAGGCATGTGGGCAGAGGGGGATGGTCCCCAGGGGCATGGGCAGTTGCTTCCAGAATGATCCCACCTCTGCGGTGTTGCCTCCTTTTCCAGCTCCTGCTCCAGCAGGTCCCAGCCAGCCCTCCACATCAGACCCAGGGGCAGGAGGTCCCACCAGAACTAGAAATGTCTGTTTCCTGGGCAGTGTGTTGTGGTCCGCTCTACAAAGTGCTGAGGCCACTGGGGCTCTTCATCATCCACAAGTGGTAGGCAGGACTTCCCTCACGACCTCATAGAAGCTTCTAGACAGTGCCCTTTCATACCAGGAACATTTCAAAACACCGAGCTAAGACTCACTTTTATGCATGGAAGCCTCTATGTTGGGGCATGCAGGAGAGGAGGACTCGGAGTGGGACAGAACTGAGTTCAAACCCTAACCTCCCTACTGTGTGATTTCCAGGACATCGCTCGATCTCTCTGAGCCTATTTCCTCCTGGAGACACGAATCTGTACTAGGTCTGTTGTGGGGAGTGACAAGGAAAATGAATAAGAACGTGCTAGAGAATTCTGAAGCACCAGACCATGAAAGGCTGTTTAACGTCACCTCGGGGGCTGTGCTAGCCACACTCCGCTTGCTCCCGGCGCCCAGATCCACTTTCTGCCCTGCTCTCTGCCCCAGGAGCCTCACCAGCATGAAGGCCGTCCCCCAGGATCCCCACCCACTGGCTTCCCAGTCCAGGTCCACTCATGTTCAGCTCCAGCAGGAGATGGGAGGGCAGGAAAAGAGAGAGATGGGGAGGGTGTCCCTGTTTCTTCCCGGACTCGCTGCATCCCGGCACCAGCTGTGACAGTCCCTGGTCACAGCTCTGTCAAGTGGTGCCTCTCTCTGTCCCTCCTCCTCTTGCTCAGGCCGAAGTGTAGCCACGGCTTCCTCTCCCAATTACTAATGTGCAGATAGTTCACCATCCTTTGTTGTCTCCCTGACACCTGCTCTCCCTCGCTAACCAAACCACCCCCGGCTAAGCCATTTGGGTGTGCCAATTTTCCCATGCTGATCCCAGCGCCCATCATAACTGGACCTACCAGCATCTTCCCTGCTCACTCCAGCTGTTCTGGGTCTTAAAGATACCCTGGGCACGCAGCTCTGCCACCCCTGCTTGCCGAGTCTCTGTGGCTTTGGGTCGCTGAGGACTCGCAGGATAAAGTCAGAGAAGACAGGAAGGGACTGGAATAATTCGAGGATGGCCGCCCCACTATCCCGTGCAGGGGAAGCAGCCTCGTCCCGTGCCCTTGCTGCCAATGCTGCCTCCAGGTGGAGCGGGCAGCCTTTCTGGGTGGAGACGTGCCCAGACCCCGCAGCTCAAGGGCAGCCCCTGGGAGACCCATCCAGGAGCGGCCTTTGTCCCTCACACCTGGAGCTCAGCGCCTGCTTTGCCTGTGCAGTGGAAGCTCTGGTTTAATTAAGGCTCTTCGGAGAGAATTCTCTCTTGTTATTTTCTGAATAAATTAAGGAAGTAACTTTGATGCAATATCATTTTCATCTAATCAGGAACATTCTGAAATTACCATATTGTTTTCGATTAGACACCCCATCAGCCCCCAAATCAGATAACCAGCCCCGAGGTTGCCAGGGCCCCCCTGGCCTGGGGTGGTTGCATGCTGCGGGGACAAAATGGGAGTCGTGGCTCCTGACACCAGCGCTTGTTGGGTTCATCAGACTGCTCGGGGCTCTTGACAAGGCTCCTCGGCCCTGGCCAGGGCTGGGGAGGGGTCCCCCAGGCCAAGGGCAAAGGGGGAGGGGCCCGGGAGCCCTGCAGAGCGGGTTGGGTTGGATCAGAACCTGCCTCGGAGCTTTCTGGCACTTGGGCTGCGAAGGAGGAGAGGTCAGGCTGGTAATCTCAGGCCCCCACTCTCAGCCCAGGCAGCCTCACAGGGACAAGAGGAAGGGGGCTTATAGGGTCCCGGCTTGCACCAAGGGCCAAAAGAAGGGGGACCTGGAGATACAGCTTCTAAGAAAAGGCTGAAGACTGCCTACACGAGGTGGGGCCAGAGGCTGCTGGGAATTGGCGAAATTTCCCCTGCAAAGCTGATTTCCCATCTCTGACATAGCTCCCTGAAGGCTGGAGCCGAGGGTGTCGAGAGCACAGCAAGCCAGGGGCCCGTGGATGGGAGATGGGAGGGTCCCGGGCTGGGCTGCCCTCCAGAGCCTTTGCCCATCACAGCAGGGCGGGAGCTGAGGCCGGCAGGAGTCCAGGGCTGACTTCAGCAGCCTTTCTGAGGCCCACTCTAGGGCTACATCCCGGCATGCACCGAGAAAGACCTAAGTCCACCCTTAAGAGAAGAGGGTGATATTGTTAGAACTGCCTGGTGACCAGGTCAGAATCTCTTTCTGTTGGTCTGTTTGTCCCTGTTGCTTTTCTCAATCTCTGTCACTTTAACTCCTGTTTGTCTCTCCCTCCTCTCTCCCTTCCCTTCCTCTCTTCTCTCTCCCTCTCCTCCCTCTCATTCTTTCCTGTGTCCACTTCCCACCCTGCTTCAGGCCTCCAAGAAGCCAAGAGCCTTACCCAGAACCCAGTGGGGACACCGCACCATCACCCCCCCTCCCACCCCTGCAACCCCCACTGGTTCTGCCTGGCTCTGCATCACCCAGAGCACTTCCCAAAGCCGGAAAGTGAGGGAGGGGAGATGCTGGGGAGGAATGGGAGCCTCTCCACCACACTCCCGATGCTGTCCCAGAATCAAAAAGTGATGTCATGCCAGTGTGAAGGAGGAAAACCAGGGGGTGCAAGAGAATGACAGGGAGAAGGAGGGTGGCTGTCACGTGGCAGAGAAAAGTGTGTGTGAGGGCAGACGGGCGTGAACAGGTGGGGGGGTGGTCCAGGGAGGATGTAATCCCAGGACAGACTGGGAGCCAGCCTGAGGGTCTTGCTAAGCCCCAGATGTTCTTTCAAAGTGGTGAGTTATTCTTCTTGTCTCCTGGTCCCAGAGCTCAGTAGAGGGCCAGGCACATGGAAAGCCCAGGAAACGTGTGCTGAGCTGAATCAGTGACTGAGAGAACAATACGACCTGTGATACAGCCCTGTCCCTTATCAGCACGTGGAGGAAAGGGGCGAGGGACTCTAGACGGTAGCTCGGATCAGCGGGGCTGGGGAAGGCAGCCACCAGGAGGCACTGTGGGGAGCAAGGCTGTGGCCTTTGGCACAGGGACAAATGTGGCCTGCCCTGTTGGGTTTGGGACTCTGAGCCCACAGGCACAGGAAAGGCCAGCAGCTCACAGGTGAATCCATTCATTTGTTGTGCAAAGGTATCTCAAGGTGGCTGTTTGTGCAATGCTCTTGGGTGAGGTCCTCTTGCCTCCCTGTGAGTGTGGGTGTGGGTGTGGGGTGTGCATGGAGGTAGGGGACACAAGTGTAGGTCAGTCGGGAGTGGGTGCGGCTGTAGACCGAGTGGGACGGTGAGCATGTGTGGGAAGGACCTGAGCATGCTTGCAGGCTTAAGTGGGAACAGCCGAGGGACAGGACAGAGCTGGGACAGGGGGAGGGGTCCAAGGGCACCCCCCAACATCAAGACTCAGGGCCAGCTCCCACGGCTGCTGCTTCACTCACTTTCTGCTCTAGCCCATCAGAGGTGGGCTTGACCAAGGCTTTTGCAGGGCCCCGCAGCTCCTGGTGGGGAGGGGCCCCTCCCATCCGAGCCCACGGTTAACCACTTGGCATGAAATGCCCTCTTCACCACATGCACTCAATCCAGAGTTACCAAGAGATGTTTTAATACATCTGGTTCCGTGAATACTTCCCACAGTCTCTTCTGAGCTTTTTCGGCTTTGATTTTCGAATCAGCTCTCCTAGCTAGTGGCCTGACACACAGTGGGCGCCCCTGCTGTCCGCTCTGCAGGGAACTCTCTCTTCCCCACTGTCACCTCCTGCCCCAGGATGAGACAGGTCTCTAAGCTCCCTTGGCCACTGGGCAGGAACAACCTCCCTTCTTTCTTGACCACATTTAGGTCCTGAATAGCACTCCCCAGCCTCAGGCCTCCCTCCCTGCTTCTCCAAACGTCCCAGCCCCAGGGAGACGGAGAAGGGCCCCGGATTCTTTTAGAGACCACAGCGTTGGCCTCCAGACAGACTAGAGGAGGCCCCCAGAGAGGTACCTGGCCTGAGCCCTGGCTGGGATCCAGCCCGGCGCGTAGGGACGCCCCTGCTGTGGCCGGCTGAAGCTTGTTGTCGAAGCCAGCCTGCGGGTGCCTGGGAGCGGGCTGGGAGGGTGGCCTGACGAGGCTGAGAGAGCAGGCACACCCTGGGTGAGGTCATGCCTGCCTCACACCTCTGGTATTCCCGCTGATCGCTATCTCCTCCCCCAGCCCTCAGGTTACTCGGCTGCCTCTGCCCAGATGCGGCCCAAAGAGGTGCTGATAGAGCAGAGGCCCGCTGGAAGCCAGAGGGAGCCGCCGCTGAGCCTGGCCTGCTGGTCTGTGCTTCCCCCCGCCGCCCCCGCCATTCCTCCCGCCCCGGCAGATGGACAAACAGGGCCGGCTGCCCCGTGGGAGAGAGGTCTGCTCCCCAGCACGCCACCTCCCCCAGGGTAAACCCTGTGCCCTGGCTGGCTGTCCTCCCTCCCACCGCTCACCAGCGAAGCCAGGCCAGCCTGGAGGAGGGAGCCTGGGGGAGCGGGGAGGCTGCACAGGGCTTCCCCTTGGGAACCCACCTAGTGGCCTCCCACCCTGCCCTCAAGGCCCGCTCTCCTCTACCTCAACCAAACTGGAGTCATTCCAGCAGCCTTTATCAATAGGGGAGCCGTAGGTTTATCATGTAAACTTCTGAGACGGAGACCATGAGAATCGCCCGCTGAGTGCACAAGGCTGAGCTCGTCCCAGGCGACCTGGACGTGACTGCCCTCGTGACTGAGGCCCGCGGTGGGCCGGAGCCCCAAGAAGGTGCGGGGGCATTCTGATGAGCTTTGGCTCTGAGAAAACCTGATTCTTTGGCCTGGGGTTCTCGGGAACAAAGAAGTATCCAACTCTGGATCCTTTTTCTTTTAATATTGTTTTATTTTTCTTCCCGCCAACATGGGGCTCGAACTCACAACCCCAAGATCAAGAGCCACATGTTCTACCAACTAAGCCATCCAGGCGCCCTTTCTTGATAATTTTTTTTTCAGCCCTGGACCCTTTTTCTCAACAGAACGGTGGGGTAGGGAGGGGGCTCCTTAGGGAACAGAAAGGGAGGACAAATGGCCCCAGCTCTCAGGAAATCTGCTTATGTTTCCTGTTCTCTTTACTGTCCTCATCCCTGGACTAGTCCCTGAACCAGGGAAATCGAGGACCTAAAATGATGGCAGGCCACACTTTCTGGGGGGACATAATCTTCCCGGGTGACTGGTGACTTCCCCTTCCTTCCCATCCTCATACCAGCAACACACACCCCCCTCCACTCACTGTCCTGTCTGCCTTCCTCACACGACAGCGAAGCCAATGGTTCTCTGAGCGTGATCCCCGATCAGCTGCATTAGCATCACCTGGGAGCCCCCTAGAAAAGCAGATTCTTGGGCCCCACCCCAGACCCACTAAATCAGAAACTCTTAGATCTGCATTCGATGAGAAGCATGGCTCTACCCTTCTCAAACTTTAATGGATGTAGAGATCACCTGGGGATCCCATTAAAATAGAGATTATGGAGGGGCCGCAGACAGAGCATGACTCAGAAGGTCTGGGAGGGGCCTGATACTGTGCATTTCTTAGAAGCTCCCAGGTGAGGCAGGTGCTAGTCCACGGGCCATCCCCTTGGAATAGCCAGGCTCTGGACACCCTGGTTCCCAACCCTGGCCACACTTGAGAATCACCGGGGAGACCTCGGAACTACCACTCCCTGAGCCATGTCTGCAGAGACTGGATTTCATCGATCTGAAGTGAGACTGGGGCCTGGGTAGCCCTTTAAATCTCCCCAGTTGATTCTAGCACAATCCAAGTGCTAGCCAAGAGTGGTAAGAAGTGCTTGACGCACAGACACCCCACCCCACCCCCCTCACCCTCTGGGGTCCTCCTTGTCTCTTCGGTCTTCCGGATCCCCTCCCACATCTCCCTGCCCACATCTCACAGACGTTTGACACGCAGAAGCATGAGCACGTGGACACACCGAGAGGTGTAAGGACAGAGACTCTGACGCAGAGGAAGAGGCAGGAAGAGGCTGCAGGCACGAGCCTGCATACCCCGGCAAACACAGACGTGGATAATCCATTTGTACGGTGTACGTGTTGTAAACACCCGCAGGTGTATAGCGACAGACGGACACAGACGGGCAAGCACACACCCTTCAGGAGCATACACCAGACGCAGGCGAGTCAAAGACCTCCTCCATCTGTCTCCAGTGCTGTGACTCTTGGTCCCGTCATTGCTCCAGACGAGGGGGCCTATGTCTGTCCCTAACAATAGCAGCAAATGGGAAGCCTGGGCTTAGGCCCCCTCCTCTTCCGCAGCACCAGCTCCACGGAAGTACCGTGGCCTGGGGCAGAGGCCTCCCGGGGAACCATCAGTGACCAGCCGACTCAGCCTCAGGGTCTCCCAGGGGTTCAGGAGGCTGATGCGTCCTAGGGGCTGTGGGTGCCACAGCCCCTCGGCCCAGCACAGTGCTGCTGTGTTGGGGCCCCCTTTGAGTCTCAAATCCTGCGTCCCGCCCCCCACCCCGTGTGCTGGGGCCCTCCGCAGACAGGCCTGATTGATGACTCAGGGGGACTGTGGCTGCCGCAGGCCTATTTTATGATGTCATTAGGCAGCTCCGGCCGCGGGAAGGAATCCCTCCTGACATCATAAAGGACTTGATATTTCGCTAATGTTATCTTGGCGGCGTGTCGCCCTGACATTTTCTCTTTGCAGCACTCCCCCCAGGACCAGGAGTTGTCTAACTACAGCCTGGAAAAAATGCAAAACAGACAAATGCACCCTCGGGGGACAGCGGGAGAAAGCTAATAGACCCGTCCCCGGCTCCCCACCCACGGAGCTGGTTTAGGTGGGAAGCATGATGTGTTTGTCGAGGGGGACCCAAGGCTGCCTTCCGACTGCAGCTCCCCGCCTTGGGCCTCGCCTGCTCAGCAGCGGGAGGAAGGCAGGTGCTGATGTCCCAGAACCAGCTCTGCCGGCCAGAGGCGATGGGACTCGGGCTAAGCCCTCACCCTCCTGCACCTCAGTTACCGTTCCACGCCGCGGGGGTTTGGCCCAGACCATTTCAGGCCGTCTTTAGCTCTGGAGAGGGCGACAGTGCCCACAGGTAAGAAGGAGGGACCCCA
The DNA here is from genome assembly GCF_002007445.2 of Ailuropoda melanoleuca. Lineage (NCBI taxonomy): Eukaryota > Metazoa > Chordata > Mammalia > Carnivora > Ursidae > Ailuropoda > Ailuropoda melanoleuca. The sequence continues at coordinate 15,554,516 of NC_048219.1, read as the reverse complement.
CCCTAGGCTCTGAACTGAAACCCGAGACAGCTGTGGGGAGGCTGGGTGGTTTGGTTTTCAAGCTCCCCCGACCCCCCGGAACGGTTTTGGGGTGCAGACACAGAAGAGCAAGAGGCTTCCCCAGCCCGAATCCCAATGTCTTCAAAAGACCAAGATCAGCTGCTGATTGTGGGGAAAAGCTGAGTTGGCACTGGTGCAAATTGCTTGCCCGGGCCTGGTGAGCAGAAGCCAGCAGAAAGTGCCATCCTCTCCTTCCCAGCGTGGCACAGGGGCTCAGGGCTGGGAAAAGGAGAAAGACCCAACCAAGCTGCAGGTCCACCTCCTAGATCCACCTCGGAAACGACCTCAGGCTAAATCAACCAAAAATCTTCTCCCACCGGAGTAGCAATCACCCACCGCACCCGGACCCCAGAATCCCTGGCAGACGGGCCTCCAGCCAACCACCCCGGAGGCGGGGAGCTCATTCCTTCCCCCAAGGCAGCCCAGCCATCTCCCTCCCTGCGGCTTCCCCCAAAGGGTCCAAAATCTGTCTTGTGGGCCTGGTGGGGAGAGGGCTGCTCCCTCCACCCCAGGACAGACCTGCCAAGATGGGCACAAACACCTTTCCCCAGTCCCACCCTATAAGTGTGCAGGAGGAGAAGCCAGGGTTTGCGCTCTTTTCAAAGGCTGCAGTATCTTCCAAGTGCATAACCGGCCATTTTAACCTGGGGTTCAAGGTTAGAACTGCAGTTCAATAGAATGAGTCTCCTCTGTAATCCTGTGTATCTTAGGCATTTAAAACACTGTTTGAGAAGGCTCCACAGGCTTCCCCAGACTACTAAAGAAGTCCATGGCATTTGGCGGGGGGGAGTTAAGAAGTCTGCTCCAGACTCCAGACAAAGCCACTTTCAGCCATGAATGTGTTGTTTGGAGACATCGCTCTGGCCTGGGTGTGTCTCTCACCTCTGGCAAAGCCCCACCCCCCACCCCAATACATCTTTGAAGAACCTACTTTAAAGTAAAGATGGATAAGACCAAGATCCAATTCTAGGTCTGACCTTCACCACGGTGCTCTTTCTGTGCTCTGAGGTGACTACACCTCCAGACTCCTAGATTCCCGGATCTGAGCAGAAATTGTGGGCACTGCTGAGGGCTGAGCACTGTTCAAGACAGGCAGGCAAAGAGCGACCGGACCCAATCCAGGCTTCGGAAAGTTCCCACCAGGTAAGGAGGCATACCCAGCCACACCCTGCAGCCCGTCCTTCCCTAGCACACCAAGGGCTTCCTGCATGCTCAGCTCTGCCTGTGCTGCTGTTCCCTGAGCCTGAGCGCCCATCCCAGGCCCTTCCAGTAGCTAGCCCTCCCTCAGCCTCCCAGTGCCTGGCTGCACTACCCACGTTAGCCTGACAGTCCTTGTGCCGGTGTACATGTTGGGGAGACCCAGCTGAGTGGGAGCCTCCAAGGAGGACCACCTTGGCCTTGTATGCCCTTGTAGCTGTGGTCGTATGGAGATAAAAGATAGAGAATGCCGGGGAGTGGGACACAGTGTTGACTCTCAGGCTAGGTCAGGAATCAGCACTTGGGTGCTTCCTCCTGAGTGGGCTGCCCCCAAGCAAGACCATGGGGGCTGGATGGAGGGCAGGTTTCCTCCCAAGGGCCCCCACTGCCTTGCTAAGGAAGTCGTTCTGGAGCCACGCCCCTCCAGAGCTGCCGGACAAGGATAACCCCTGATTGCCCAAGCTGGTAGAGAACCACTCGACACTCTCCAAAATGATGAGCCGTTCATTCATTCAGCAAAAATTTATTGAGTGCCCATTATTCGCCAGGTGATGGAAACAAAGACAAAAGCCCCCTGCTCTCAAAAGAGCTTACATTCTCAGGGCGCCTGGGTGGCTCAGTCATTTGGGCTGCTAGCTCTTGATTTCAGCTCAGGTCATGATCTCAGGGTCCTGGGATCAAACCCTGCATCAGGCTCCATGTTCAGTGGGGAACTGCTTGAGAGTCTCTCTTCCTCTCCCTCTGCCCCTCCCCCCACTCACATGCTCTCCCTCTGTCTCTCCCTCTCTCTTAAATAATTAAATCTTTAAAAAAGAGAGAGCTTACATTGTCTTGGGAAGACATGCAACATAGAAAATAAATAGGTACAAAGTATAGTATGGTATTCCTAGAGTGTTATAAGAGTCATGTGTAAAACTAAGTCAGAAAGAGCCGCCTGTTCCTCACAGAGAAGATAAATTTGAGTAAAGACCTGAAGGGGATGATGGAGGGGGCCAGGAGGAGATCTGGGGGAAGAGCATTCCAGCAAAGGACACAGCACATGCAAAGGTCCTGAGGCAGGAACGTGGCTGGCACATTCAGGGAACAAGGACAGTAGTGCAGTTGGAGGAAAGTGAAAGGGAGGAAACAGAGACCCTCACAGTTGGGACAACTGAGCATGCAGGGCCTTGAGGCCGCTGTGATGACCTTGGCTTTCCTCCACAGGAGGTGGGAAGCAGCGAAGGTCCTGAGCAGGTGGTGATGTGCTAGGACTTGAATGTTAATAGGGTCAGTGTGTAGGGACCAGACCACTGGGGAGCAAGGGGCACGTTGGTTTGTAGCCCTCTGCTGGGACATTGGCAGTGGAGGCGGCGGCTGGGTTCTGGTGTGTTCTGAAGGGGCAATACTGAACGCCGAGCATCGCTTCTGGCCATGCCATTATTTCCACACAACCGACCTACAGGTCCTTTGTCCCCATCATAGAAAAGGACAGAAAAGGAAACTCAGGTCCAGAAAGGTCACACAGCCAGTGAGTGAGTCAATGCGGGCTTAGCCCAGCCTAAAGCCGAGGTTCTTCCCACTCCACCTCAGAGCCTGCCTGGGCAGGCTTCCAACAAGAAGGACATCTAGCCACAGACCCCAAGAGAAGGCAACAAAGTCGGGAGACTTACCAGCTGAGACGTGTCCCTAAAATGTCATCTTACCCGGCTTTCTCTGTACATTAAAGCTCAGATGATTCTTCTTGGCCTTAAGTGCTTTTATTTTCACTTACACAGTTTCCAACTTTTAATCAATCTTTTTTATTTTAAATTCCATCCAAAACCATTGGTGAAGGGAGAAGACTGTAAGGGGAGGGGAGGCCTTTGATGATGGCAACATACGAGCTGAGGCACTGGAATGATCCATCACACTCCTGTTCCTGCACGGCTGTGGGCCAGGGCTCAGGAGCCTGGGGCAGACAGGGAAGACAGGCCCCGTCCCTGCGCATCCAGGGGAGGCTGCCTGGGAACGACCCAGGCAACTGAGCAGGGAGGTCCAGCCAGGGAAGACTGGAATCCAGATCCACAGAGGGGGGGAGGAGCCCCAAGTCACATCCCAGGAAAGTTCCAGTGATGCCAGAGGGACCATCGACAAACAACTGAGCTGGGGCACACATGCTTCAAAGTCCAAGCCAACAGATCTTCCAGCAGGTGGTCAGCCGCCCTTTAGCAGGTAAGAGGGCTGGAAGGGACACCGCAAAGAGAAGGAGAAAAAGTCATCAGTTCTTGCTCTCACTGCTGCTGGGGGTGAGGATTAATAGGCAGCGAGGAAGACAACAACTTTAATTTAAAAAGCCAGGAGCCTGTGTGGTTCTGGGGCTGAGTCCACATGGGAGATGGACATAGGGAGCCCCTCTCCGGAGGCCGAAGTGGGCTTCCAAGGCTCCTCTGTCACCAACACAGTAGCCTGGGCTGGCTCTGCAAGAGTGAGGTGCAAGAAGGGAAGGAAGGAGGAAAGGAAAGAGAAGTGGAGAGAACACAGGGAGCTATGGCAGCCACATCCAAGACTACGTGCTGCTCACCTTAATACAGCCATGTCTGCATTCAGAAGTGGACACCAACACCTTCACAGGTAGATGTACATACCCAGAAATGCACCAGTCGAGGGGCACAGCCACGGAAGCTCTCACTAATGCATGTACAGGGCAGACTTAGAGATACGACACACAGAGAAGCACAGAGGCCCTGGAAAGGACACACATGCTGAACAGCGATGCTTGCATCGATGCCAACAGAAAGAGGTGGAGCCATGTCCACCGATACTGACAGAGGTGGGCAGACATGCGCCAGGATGGACGTACCGGGATGCACACACCTGCACCGATATTGAAAGATACGTACACATGGACACCTGTGCGGACAGGTGGAAATGTATAGACACACATCCACGGATACTGACAGACGTGTACACGCAAGCAGCTCACCTACACACAGATGTGCAGACACACATACGGGTACACACACACACGGACACACAGATGTACATGCTGCTATGTGATGCATATATGACATTTATAAGAACCCATGTTCCCAGATGTATCCTGAGATGCATGCATATGCACAAAGGCAAGCTCAAGGACACGCTCGGGCACTGTCAATAGCTGGGCATAGGCACACAGCTGGGCTCGGCTCTGAGCTCAGCATCCCCGAGCGGGCCAGCTTCAAGCCAGGTGCTCTCCTGACCCACCCCTGCCAGCCGCCAAGCTTTGGTTGGCTCCCTGGTACTCAGGCCCTCCCACCATCTCTTGTCTGTCCGTTGGTCCCGGGCCAGGCCCCAGGCTCAGGATGGCAATTGCCCCATTCTCCCAGGTGCCGACTCAGCCAAATTTCACACCCAGAAGTGGCGCCAGGCCAGTGGGGCTTGTAGCAGCCTGCTTGGGGCATCAACGCGGGGGTGGCGGGAAGGAGCCAAGATCCTGCAGCGGCAGAGAGAAGAGCAGCCCCAGCTGTCGCGCAGGCCTGCCTGGTCCAAGTCATCCGCCCTCTGGGGGCCTCGGGCTCCCCACCTCTGAAATGGGACAACATGCCCATCCCACGGACAGTGTCAAGTGTACGTATCACCTCCCGGCTCTGCCTCACCTGCTCTTGTCTCTTGCTTACAATAACTCTGAGACGCAGGTCGAACTGCCCCTGTGTTATACTAGGGAGCAGAGCTCAGGAAGGGGAAGTCACTCACTACAGGGAGCAGACCGGATGGGAGCCCAGGAGCCTGCTGCAAACTCCTGGTCTTTCCCAGTCAGGAAACAGGCAGCGTGGGAGCTGCCAGAGCCCAATCGCTTGCCCACAGCAGACATCATTAATCGATCACAGTCTCTTCTGGGGAATCCAGACTTGGCCTGGAAATCCTTCTCAACGCACCGCTCCAGGCAGACATTCATAATTGGCCAGAGTTGGCAGCCAGGATGAAACTCACTGCCATGCTGTCGCTACCTCTAATTCATCTAATTCAGAGGGCAGATAGGGCAACTGAATACTCTGGAAGAACACAGGCGATGTGCCTATCAGAGGAATTTTCACACCGTTTCCAAAGGCTATTGACATCCTAGTCCTCCCACCCCTCCCCAGTCTATCTACACGGGGGGGGGGGGGGGGGTTGGGGGGGGNCCACAGCCATCGCTCTATTTCACAGAGGGAGACACTGAAGTTCCGGTGAGTGCATCCAAGGTCACACAGCTAAAAGCCAGAGTGGGACTGGGATTCAAGCATCGACTCCTGTCTCGGTGCTCTTTGACCATCCCTGGCCCCAGCCAGACAGGCCAGGTCTGATGTGTGGGCCTGGGGGAGCCAGGGAAGGAGGGGGGGCGAGAGGGGCCAGTCTCCTCCCAGCAGAAAGGAATCGACCCTACAACTAATTGGTTCAGAGTGCTTCTTTTGACCCTAATTAGCTATTTGTCATGTCTTCATTTGCATACCAGAAAAGATGCAAATTTGCATATTTGTAAATGAGGCTGAGCCTGGATGTGGGTTCTGGAAGAGCTTGGCGGTTGCTGGCAGGCAGTGAGGCAGCTGGCTCTTGCCACTGAAGCATGGGCCCTGGATCCAGGAGATTTGGAAGACAGCTCCTTGGCTTGGGGCTGCAAGGTGCTCTCAGAGGAGGTCAGACAAGATGGCCCGCTTCGCTCCCTCCCCTGGGGCTAAGTGGTGGGCAGGGAGAATGGGTGAGCCTAACGCTGCTATTTTGATTAGATGAAACAAGGAGGGGGGAATATAAAGTAATTTCAGGACGCTCTGTGCTGGGAAGCCTTCTGTTCCCGTCCTTGGATAGAATCTGTAACACTTGCAAAGGGGGGGATGTCTCCTTCCACCTCGCTAGAGAGGATGAGGTTTGGAAGGGAATGGAGGTCAGGGGGAATCACACCCTCACACACACACACACACACACTCTCTCTCTCTCTCTCCCCCAGACTCTCAGATGCACACATACACTTGTATACACATCTACAATTGACTTGCACATACACACAAACACCCCACGTACGCAAGCCCCCCCCCCAGGAACACCCTTACACACAACACCTCAGACCCACAGAGATACACACGCAACTCTAACTGGAGAGGCACATTCGCACATGCAGACATTCCCAGACTTCCCGCCACATACACATTCACGCCCTTACACATACAGACACACACTCAAACACTTGAACATAGATGTAGGCATACAGACTCACTTAAGCTGTGCGTAAATATTTACATACACACACACACACACACACACACACACACACAACATACACGAGAACATCCTTGCTAAGACCAAATTTCCTGGCAAATTCTAGAAATTCTGAGCCCTTTGCCAGAGTTCCTGGTGCCTCTATGGGAGGAGACAAAGAAGCTAAGTGGCCATCCTTCCTAGAAAGGGGGCAGGTGTATCCCCAGGGAATTGGACCCCAAGTAGGGACTGGTCCTTCCTCTAGGAAAGTAATGACTAGTAAAAGCCCTGGTGCCTTCTGAGTTTTTCTCTAGGGCTTGGAGCAGGGTCTGGGTGGGCCTCAATGAGCAGGAGAGCATGGGGGGGGGGATGCTGGGGGAGTAATGATATACTGTTGGGGCTTGCCATGCTTGGAGAAGGAAAGCAGCATGCTTCCTCCCATTTCCATGTCGACCTCAGCAGCCAGTGTAGAACGAGGTGGCACAAAGCTGCTGTCCCTCCAGGCACGTGGGCGCCAAGATTCCAGGCTCGAAGGGAGCCCCAGACCCAGTAAGGCTTCCCAGGATCTGGGGCCCGGGTGCTGGACATGGGGACCTAGAAGCCCAGGGTCAGGGGCCAAAGGCTTCCACCACCCTGCCCATCCCCAACGCCTCCTCCCCCCACCGTGCCTGCACCCCAAAAGGCAAGCTAAATAGCTCCGTATTTGTAAATTAAATATAGCTGTACTCCAGCTTTCCAAAGAGCTGGGTAGGAGAGAAGGAGAAAGAAAAAGAGAGAGAGAGGAAGAGAAGAAAAGCTGCCGCCCGCAGGAAAGTCTGGCTGGTACAGATTGCCTGAGTCATGAATATTCATCTGGCGAATGAGGAGAGCGGGAGTCTGCATAACAGCTCCGCCCACCCAACTGAAAGAAATGTCACCCCCTTTGCCAATAAAGTGCCAAAGGAAGCCGGTGGAGGCTGCCAGCCAGACGGTGCCGAACTGCTGACTTCCACTCCCAGGCGTGGAGAAAGCACATTGCTTCCGGCCCAAGGAGCCGCCACTTGGGGCTGGGGGAACGGAGCTGGTTGTGCGGAGAGAACCAGGAAGAAAAGTGACACCCGCCACCCACGGGAAGCCTGGTGGGCAGTGCGCCTGGGCCACCGCCCTCCCTGCCATCCCTCCAAAGAGGGGCTCGAGCCAACCATTGCAGGGTGCCCACTCGGGCCAACCACCAAGAGCCCGGCTCCCGGCCCAGAGCTCCATAAAGGAGTCCCAAGAGGGTTTTCACAACTCCTGGAGGGTGACCAGAGGACAGAGGCTGGGGGACTTTGGGGCCTAGAAGTCCACAGTCACCTTGGCCCCATTTTGCAGGAGGGGATACCCCAAATGCAGATGTCTCTTCCCTCTCCGGGTCAATCCTATTGTCTCTTCTTCCAGGAGCTCTTCTCTGACCCCTTTCTCTAAGACGGAGTCTGGCTCTCCGTCCCCGGCACCCGCCCTCCCAGTCCTGAAGGCTTGCCAGGAGGCCAGTCCTTTTCCTGCCCAAGGCTGCTTCCTCCCCCCTACCCTCCTGGGGCTGTGAGCTCAAGGGGCAGGGGCCGGGGCTGACGGATGGGCCTCAAGTGTTCCAACCCAGCACAAGATTCAGAGAAGGCATGTTGAGCAGTTTGGCCAACAGCAGCATTTTCCTCCACCCATCCCCATCCCCAGGCCTTTTTCATGGCCCTGGGTCTTTCCTGTTGCCCTGTTGCCCTTGCTTGTCAAGTTCCCAGGAGGTCAGGCTTCCTGTCCCAGCAGCTCAGTCTGGGCCTTTTGGGATGCGGACAGGCCCTGAGCGGCTGGCCTCCTGTCCCCAGGCCCTGCCGCCCCGTGAAGAGCACTGAGAGGTTCCACCGCCCCTCCACACCGCACCGCACCCCACCACACCCTTTCGGCGGCACCCACCCCACGGTGTTCCACGCCGGCCTGCCTGCCCACTGGACTGCCACAGCTGGCTCCCTCCAGCAATTACCCAAATGAATGGGATAAGCAGAGCTGGAGAGAGGACATTCTCTCAGTACAGAAAAGCAATTAGGGCTGTGGGCGTCTCCAGCTGCTGCTCGGCTTATGTAAAGTTTGGGATGTGTATGTGGGACTTAATGAGGGTATTCATGTGTTCACTACTTACCTGCACAGACTGCTCATTTCCAGCCTCCCAAGTCCTCTCGGGCCGGGTACGTAGCCATGCGAGCCGGGGGACAGGCTCCAAGGGAGCAGTCCCACCTCTAGGTAGCCCCCCTCTCAGGGTTCATGGATCCCCAGAGAACAAGGATGACACCCCCTGGAGCCCAGCTCCCCGCTGCAGCCGTCTCGGCAAGTCCACCTTCTGCTCCAGGCCTCCAGGACGGGAACTCCTTTATTGCCTCCCTCACGGTTAAAATATCAGCAATTGTTGCGAAGTTCTTCCTTGAGCAGAGCCAAAACCTGCCTCTTTGCAACATCCCTGAATTGGCCCAAAGGTTGTCCCTATCACAGCGCAGGACATGTCACTCCATCGGCCCCAGGTCGGCCACGAGTCCTGCAAAAAGGTAAATGGGGGTTGAATTGAAAAAGCTGCTGTGGTTAAATAAGTTTGGGGAAATTCTACATCGGTTTCCTTGCTGCAGGAATCCTTTCCCTATTTTATGTTTAATCTCTAGAGAGCTAGAAAGACCAAATCATTTTCATCGGAGGAGGGCTAGAACCGTCAGCCTCCACCATTCTCCTGCTGACCCCTTGCACCTCTCTCTCAGGCCTCAGAAGATGCTGGAATGAACCAGACTCCAACGTTCTCCGAGCCATGGGGCACGTGGGTGCCTCAGTCAGGCAAGCATCTGCCTTGGGCTCAGGTCCTGATCCCAGGGGCCTGGGATCCAGTCCCACATCAGGCTCTCTGCTCAGCGGGGAGTCTGCTTCTCCCTCTGCCCCCTCCCCCTGCCCATGCTCCCTCTCCCTCTTTCTCAAATAAATAAATAAAATCTTGGGGCGCCTGGGTGGCTCAGTCGTTAAGCGTCTGCCTTCAGCTCAGGGCATGATCCCAGCGTTCTGGGATCGAGCCCCACGTCAGGCTCCTCCACTGGGAGCCTGCTTCTTCCTCTCCCACTCCCCCTGCTTGTGTTCCCTCTCTCACTGGCTGTCTCTCTCTGTCAAATAAATAAAATCTTTAAAAATAATTAATTAATTAATTAATTAAAATCTTAAAAAAAAATAACTTGTCTGAGCCTTTACTGTGCTCACACTCACAGAGATGAGGGTGCTTCATTTCGTGAATGTATTTGCTCACAGAAGCCCTTTCTGTGACACCACCTCAAGAAACCAGGGTTCTAAAGAGCACATTTTAGGAAACACTGCTTCAGCGCATTAAAAAGGAAACATTTAATTCCTTGGCCTGAGCTCCTTCAACATGTCTCCTCCGTTGGGCAGGCTGCCTGGGCATCTCCCCGCTCTGGTCCTCCGCTGTGAGCCCTGCTGTATGCCTATGTCCCTCCATGGCTCCAGACAAGCTCTGGCCACCGATTGTCCAGAAGAGCCTTTACCTCCGCTATTCAAGACCCCATTTCCCCACTGACGTGATCAAAACTCCGTTGGGAGGATGGGCAGCTGAATCCCACTGAGTGTCTCCCCTGAAAGTCCCCCCAACCAGCCACAAGTGAACCTCAGCTCCTTATTCTGCTCTGAGACCCTGCATTTGGAGCCCACAGCAGACTCCCCCATGCCAGGTGTTCCAGAGAACGGGTCCCTGCTATGCCTTCCTGGGACAGCAAGACGGTAAGCCATGGTGAGCCCCCCAAATATCTGGGCACCAACTAGTAATTCCCACACAGTCGGGCTTTTTCACAGCATCACCCGAAGCATACCTTTGTTCCAGCACCTAGTCCCCACAGACTCACAGACGGGGCACTCCAACCATCCTGGGCTCCAGACCCGGAAGTCTTGCGGAGCCGAGGCCGCAGTCTACACCTGCACCGGGGGCCCCTCAGCTCCACCAGGCCTCCCCTCTCCTGTACCTTTAATCACTCCCTCCATGCCTGCCTTCTCATCACCCTTCAAGTATGTGTTCAAGCCCAGGCAAGGAAAAGAGGCTCATTTCACTGGCCCCGTCCAACAGATTCTAGTGGCTCCCCGGCCTGGCTGTTGGGAAAAAGGTGTCGAAACTTCCTAGGGTTCTAGAGACTGGTTAGTGACGCCCGCTAGTGTTGGAGAGCGGGCAGGGTGGCACCCACGCCAGTTAATGCCATCCCCCAAGAAAGCTCAGCCCCTTTCCCTCAAATCTACTCCCCCAAGCTACAACCCTCCTTTCTCCCATAACACACACCCAAAGCCCACACACGCCCACGCGTGGTCCCATTTCCCAACCCGAAGCGCTCCCTCCAAGGTCACCAACAGACTCCTATTTGTCAAGCCCCGTACCCTCTCCCTGATGTGAGTGCCTCTGCAGCATTAGATATGGTTGACCTTTCTCTGGAAATTCACCCCCGCCCCGTGGAATTCCAAGGCAATCTATGTCCCCGGAGCTCCCTCGCTTTCCTGACCATTCATGCGGCTCTTCTCCCATCTCAGAAATGTGGCCATGTTCCAGGGCCTGATTTCCAGCCTTCTCCTGCTCCTGCTGAGGCACGCCCTCCCTCTGAGATCTCATCCACAGCACGGTCCTTGGGAAAAGCCCCCTGTGGCCCTCATGTGTGCCCCTAAGATCAGCCCTGCTGTCTACGGGCCACCACCACAAGACAAAGCTCTGAAAACCCAGCACCTCCTCTCTCCTCCAGAATCGGCTCCCACTCTGGGGTTTCCACAATGCATCATACTCCCGGGCTCCCGGACCAGATTCCCAGCTTGCATCTTGACTCCTTATCTGCATCCATTAAACCTCCATGTGCCGAGTCCTCTCATTTAATATTTGTCTAATTTCCAAAATAAAAAATAGTTTTATTATTTATTCTGACTGAAGAACATGATATAGCGTCAGTATAAAAAAAAATCAAACCAATACTTAAAAGTATGAAAAAGAAAGTAAAAATCACTCAAAATCCTACCACCCAGATATAACCACTCCAGCATTTTGGTGAACAGCCTTCCAGACATATCTCTATGCATATATACACATAAGAGAGCTATGTATATAACTTATAGATGAGGGATTGTATTATACATACTGTTCTCACTGACACCTGCTTTTCTCTCTCAACAATATGTCATAGACATCTTTCTATGTCAATAAATAGAGCTCTACAAAATTATTGTAATTACTTCATAGTATTCCATTGTATGTATGTATCATACTTTATTTAGCTGAGTCTCTATTGATCCTTTAGAACGTTGTCAAGATTTTACTCTCATAAACAATATTGTGGTAAATATCTATGTGCATATCTCTTTGCTTATTTTTTTGCGATTATCTCCTTAGGATAAAAACCTACAAATGAAATTGCTCTGCTATCTCCAACTGTGCCACTCTGCCCTTCTGCAAACGTACAACAATGTACTTCTCATCAACAGTGCCCCAGCATGTCTGCCCACACCCTCTCCAGCCCCGGGTTTCAACGTTTGGCCAAATCGACAGACGACAAAAGACACTCATTTTTACTGTCATTGCTTAAATTATTAGTGAAAGTTAATGAGTATCTTTTCATGGTTTGGTTTGGTCTGGTCATTTGTAATTTTTTTTTTGTAATTATTTTCTTTGAGAATTGCCTGTTCGTGTCTTTTGCCCATTTTTCTAATGAGATATTTATCTTTTCTTTAATGAGTGGTAAGAGTTCTTTGCACATTTGAGATCACATAAAACAATTATCTCCCATATGTGCTTTCCCTTTCTTCACTTTTCTTTTAATGGTCTTTCTGGTATTTAAATTTTTAATCTTCATATATTCAAATTTATCATTCTTTTCTTTTATGGTTTCTGGATATCCCATCATGCTTAGAAGTAAAGTCCTCACCTTAAGATGACTAAAATAGTCATTTGTATTTATTCACTCATATTCATGAAGACTCTGTAGTCTTCATGGATTGGTCTTATTGGAGTAAGATAGAAAACCAGTTTGCATTGCAATGGCTGGCCATGCCAACACCATTTATAAAATAGCCCATATTTTCCCACTCAACAGAAATGCCATTTTATCATACACAAAATTCCCTTAAATACTTGGATCCTTTCCAAACTCTCTATTCTGTCCCAGTGATCTAAGCTTACATAAGATGTTTAATTATTGTCCCTTTATAAAACATTTTAATATCTGAGAGGGTAAATATTCATCATTTTTCTTTTCAAGAATTTACCTTACCTACTCTTTTACTCTTCCAGATTAGCTTTATAATTATTTTTGTCAAATTAAAAAAATCCTGTGGGGGTATTGATCAGATTATCTTAATTTTGTACATTCACGTAAGGAGCATGGACAGACTTACAGCATTAAATCTTTTCACCCAAGAACTAGGGATATTCATCCAAGTCTCTTTTCTGTCCCTCAGGAGGGTTTTCTGGTTTTCTTCACACAAATTCTACATGTTCCTTATAAAGTTTATTTCTGGGCATTTTGTGTTATTATTTTCTTCTTGACGGTGTGGACGAGGCTTTTTATTTTACCTTCTAGGTAGTCATTTTATAAATAGAAAAGCTATTAGTTTTCATATTGTTTTGTTACCGGCCATTTTACTAAAGTTTCTTTTTTGTGATTGTTTTCAGGAAATTGTCTTGGGTTTTCCAGATAAATTATCATCTTATCTGCAAACTATGCTTATTTGCTCTCCTCTTCCAATATGTATCCTTTTTATTTCTTGTCTAATTATAATGCCTAGCACTTTAGGAAAAGTGTTTTTAAAAATACTGATAACAACAGCTGCCATGGTCTAGTTTCTAACTTTAATAAGAATATACCTAGAGTTTCACCAGCCTAATGTCTCCTGTGCATCCTTTCTACTCCTGTGACCATGATCCTGGTCCAGCCCGTATTAATTTGTCATCCATGTCATCACAAATGAAATGAACAAGGGTACAAGTTTTGAAGTCAGATGACCTGTGTTCAGGTCCTATCTGTCATTTAGCAACCATATAGTCTTGTTAAGTTATTCAAGATTATTGAAATTCAGCAAAAAGGGGGGGGGGTGTTGTAAAGACTAAGTGAGATAATCCACAGGCTATGTGCTGTATCTGTAAATGATCATGTTTTTAGGTCTTAGCCCCCAACTTCTCCTTCCAGTCCCACCTATATCCCCCTCTTAGCTTGACTTTCCCCAATACCACTGGACTCACAACACTCTACCACACCCCCCCTGCTCACAAGTCTTCAATGACCCCTACACGGCCTACAGAACGAAGGCCCAGATTCTAAACTTTTGTCTGAGATCTTCCATTATTCAACTCCAAACTTTCTTCCAGCCTTACTTCCTTAGCCCCATACCACCCCCTCCCATCACACACCCCTTCCAACCCTTTACTCCAGCCTAGATGTTCTCCTCACTAATGGCTGCCTGATACCAAGCAGGTCCTCACTCTCCACTCAGATCCCTACATCAGCATTTAGTCACAGGAAACACAAAATTAAAATCTAAATGGGTTTAATAAAGTGGATTTAGCAGCTCACTTAAAAGAATAGTCCAGATGCAACAGGCTTCAGGCACAGTTTGATCAGGGCTGAAACAACATTTTTCTGTAATGTTTCAGGCTCTTCCCACCTCCGTATGTTTACAGTAGTCTCCGGTTGTGTTCCCAGTCACCAGATGCCTGCCAGAAATTAGATTCATAAGCTACCTCATTCAAATCCAGATGGAGAGATTGGATGTCTTTCTCTAGTCATCTAACAAAAATTCTGGCCTTCGTCTCACTGGGCCAATCTAAACCAATCCCTGTGACTGTGTGTTGATTGCTTTAGAACCAACCCATGTGCCAAAAATGGGTCTTGGGGGGAGAAGGATTATCTTGACTGCCAACCAGGAGTCCTGTCCAGAGCCACACACACCATTGGAATGGGTCAGTTGTTGATGACCTCAACTGCCCTACAACCCCTTCTGCATCACTCTCCTGGGACCCAGGCTTCCTTTAAGGCCCCAGAGTTCTGATAATGCACCCACTCCCTTTCAGCTCCCAGAGTCCTTACTCTCTGCTCAACACATGGTAAGCACAGCCATACAGAATTTATCTGTAGAGTAGTTCGTCAATCCCTTCCAATCAGTAATCACAGAACTGATTAATAAAGTCTACAAAACACTTTATACACGGTAGCTCTTTCAACCTTCACAACAATCCTCTGAGACTCAGAGAGGTTAAGTGACTTGCCCTATGTCACACAGCCAGAGATGATGTTGTCCCAAACGCCACTGCAGTAAACCTCGCCGCTGTCTCTCACACAGACACACACCCCACGCTACCTCCTCCAAAACTGCCCACTCAAGGCCGACCCAAAGATCCAGAACTGCCCCCCCAAGCACCACCTCCTTTTTTCCCACTTCACCTCAATTTCTAGAGCTCTTAGACTTCCTCCAAAAAGTACAGAGAAAGTTTTCTTGCCAGACAGCAGTTTCTAAGATGTGTGTGACAAGGCCGGGTACAATTCAAATGACTCTGGGTGATTTAATCTGCTTAGGGCTGGGGTGGTAAATCAGTGCGGCCCAGGCTGCCACAGCCGCCCCAGAAACCCATGAGCCCAGCGGCTGGTAGGCGTTTATCTGCAGATCTGCAGGTGAGGGCCCTGGAAGCGTGAACCGCGGCTCAGGGAGTTCCCCTCTGCTGCACCCGGAACACATTTGGAGGGTCCTACAGCCCAGAGCCTCTTCCTGGCCTACATGTTCCACCAGGAAATAGCTTTTGCAAGGATGCAGCCCTGAATCCTACCCCCAGCCCCCCGCAGGCTTCTGCTGTCCGAGCAGCCCCCCGAGTCCGAGCCCGCACTGGACCTCTCGGAGAAGGAGACCAGCGTCGGTCAAGCTCCCACTGAAACTGCGCCTCGCTGCCAGATCCTTGCGCACCCACACGCACCCATTACCTCATTTCATCTCCACAACAACTTAATGAGGGAGGCATGTCTGTCCTCAGTTTACAGGTGACTTAATTGAGGTTCAGAGCGATTAAATAACTCGCCCAGGGTTATTACCCAGCAAGCAGGGGGGCAGAACCAAGATTCAAACCCAGATTCATAAGACTCCCAAATCTTCCTCCTGTGGCAACCACCCCTCTGTGGAGCCCAGGGGAAAGTTGACGGCAGCTCTCCCTGGCACCGTGTCGTTTGAGAAAAGACAGGGACCAGTCCCCAGCTGAAGGGGACTTGTTGCTCGGAGTGAATGAAACAGTACTTTTTCCCATACAGGAGAGATGTCTGAGGAGAGGGCAGTCACACGTAGGAGGCTCCTACTGTATGCAGGGCAGGTGTGCCTACACGGGAGCCACGCGCCAGATGCCCGACATCCAGCATCCTCCCCATGAGTCCGGAAGCAGTGGGATGCTGGTAAATATTTCCCAACCAACAGGCTGGAAGAAACCAAAGAGACCTGGTTTGTAGCATCTGCCCATTTCTGGGGTGTGAATACTCCCACCGTGGCCAACTTGCAGCTACCCGTGGGATGTTACTGACCACAGAGTTGAGAAGAGATGCCCTCTGTCGGTTCTGAAGCCAGCAGGAACCCACTCCAGCACACAACTGCTGTAAGAGAGGTGAATTAAACCTGCTCAACAGATGAGATCATACAAAAAGGCACTCAGGCCTGAAATCTGTTTCTTTACAACTTTCTAAATGCCCGTTCTATCCACAGCCCCATATACCCTGAACCAGGGGCAACACAGGGAGCCATGACCACCGGCCTTTACTCTCCAAAGGTGGGCAGAGTCCTGTGAGGTCCCAGAAGGGCAGAAGGAGACCGGGGGACCAAAGTCCAGCAGACTGAGGTTCAGCATAAGGAAGAACTTTCTGAATGCCTCTCCAGGCTGATGGCTCCAGGAGGGCAACATCTCACCATGCCTGGCACGCAGCGAATATGCAAGAATGAATGAAGAAATGAGTGCTCGAATGAATGACAAGCCATCACATTGACTCTTCAAACTCACCAAACCCAAAACTAAAGTCATTCATTTTCTTTCTCCAGAAATCTATCCCTCCCCAGTGTTTCCTGTCTCAGTGAGGACCACGAAGGCAGAAACCTGGGGACCCCTGACTCTCCTTCCTCGCTCCCCTCACTCCAAGCCATCAACAAATCCTATCTCCTCTGCGTCCTGGTTCCTCTTGAACAGACGCCATCCGTAACACACCCACTCTGATCCGTGGCTCAGACCATCACCAGCTCTCCCTAAGTGGACCCATGGTGTCCTAACTGCCCTCCCGGCACTCCCCCAGGCCTGTACCCACTCCCAGCCCCTATCAAATGCATCATCAAAGCTGTCCACATGATCTGTCAAAGATGCCCCTCTGAGCACATCCCTCCCAACTCTTCCATGGCTCCCTATTACCCAGAGGATGGAATGGAAGCCCCCTGGTCCTCCGAGGTCTGGCCTCATACCCCGCTCCCATTTGATCCCTTTGTCTACTACACGTTAGTTTTGGTTCTGGAACAACCACAGACTTCATGGTGTCCTCTATACACCATCCAGGCCCTGCTCATTCTACACCTCCTCCCTCTCCCACCTCCCTTCACTTCACCTCGAAAACTCCTTTAAGGCTGAAGTAAGATGATCCAGAAGATGATTCCTGGGGGCCTTTTTGACTGATATTTCATGATGACTCTAATGCCAAGTCCCCACAGTCAAAGCCTTCTGGATTTTATAGTCACCTTCTCTCTTCATGAGACCCTACAAGGGTCTTTAGGGGCTTCGTAGTTCAATTCCATCATTTTATGAAAAGGAAATCTAAGGCCCAGAGAGGGAAAGGGATTTTCCCAAGATCACACAGCAAGTCAGCAGTGGCAGAGCCAGGGCAAGAACCAGGCACCTGCATCGCAGCCCAGGACTCTTTCTTGGCATCACACTCTCCACCCTGATCCCTTGATTCCAACACAACACCCTGACTGCCCCACCCTGACTCACCTCCTCACACCCAAGCCAGATTAGCATCTTTCCTGCCTTTGCTCACACTGCAACAAGGCCATTCCCTCACCTCCATTCAGCTTCCAGGGCATTCCACCTCCAGGAAGCCCATCCTGGTCATCAAGCCAAACCCACCCACACCCCACCTCCTTCCCCCAAACCCCCCGGTATTGGTCAGAACCCAGCAACCGGGGCTTGGTTCACTCACAATGGTCAGTGTCTTGCTTCATCTCACCAGGATGAATACCCACTCCTCAGGGCTGGCCGATGTCTCATCATCTTATTTTCCTTCTCCTCCTCCTCCTTCTACATCCTCCAGCTCAATACACAACTGCTCAAGGTAACAAAGGATAGCGAAAAGAACATGGCATCTGAGGTCAGGCCCATGCAGGGTCAGATCCCAGCCCTGTATATCCCTGACTGTTCAATCTTAATCCATCCGTGCCTCAACCTTCCTTATCTATAAAATGGGTCCTACCTCCCAGGGTTGCTCTGCGGACTGAATGACGTCACCCATGTTACAGTACTTAGTGGGCTCTTGATAAATGACAGCTCCCTTCCCCACCTCCCTGGTCCGTGAATCCCCAAGACACTTGGAGAAAAAAGCTCCTCTGGGCTGGGAGGTGGGCAGACTCGTGGACATTTCCCATGTTACAGTACTTAGTGGGCTCTTGATAAATGACAGCTCCCTTCCCCACTGCCCTGGTCCGTGAATCCCCAAGACACTTGGAGAAAAAAGCTCCTCTGGGCTGGGAGGTGGGCAGACTCGTGGACATTTTCTCTCACTCCCATTTTCAACAGGCTATGAGCAGCCTGTGTGCAGAAACGTGGGGTGTATCCAACCCCCTTCCCCACCCCCAACAATCTGCTTTAACCTTCCTATCTCAAATGCCTTGTTTATTTTAATATCACCCGTTTCACTTTTCTGTTCGTGCAAAAAAAAATTATAAAAACAGATTTAAAAGGAAAAGAAGTATTTAATGAGTAAGACTGTCTGCAGCCCTGTTTCTTTCTCAGGAAAAAGTGGCTGTGATTCTGGCAGGAGACAGGGAAGCTCAACAGCTTCACTTCACTGGGGCTGCCAGCAGCAGTGCATTTCAGAGTGGAACAGAGCCTCCAAATTCAACAGTATGTCTCCCCGCCAGGCGCTTCCTGTGCCGAATTCAGCTTGGCAGGTGACAACCCAGCTCGAGCAGGGATCCAGCCCTGACATGAGCAACTCTCGAGGCTCTCTGTTCCTGCGCACCTCCAGCCCAGAAGAACCAGCCCTGCCAGGTCCTGGCAGACCACTGACCTCCAGGGTGAGTCTCTGAGAGGGGAAGGAGCTCGCTGGAACGGGAGTGGACACACCTGGCCGGTGGCCAATGGGACCAGGACCCCCCCCCAGTTCCTGAACATTCAGGGACCAGCACTTTCCTCGCCCCGGATGAGGGGGGTTTAGCATAAAGATCAGATCCAGGACTTGCTGCTCACACCAAAGTTCAGAAAAGCTGCTGCTATTTCTCCTCCTTCAAAGGTGTCGTTTTGGAGGGCTTCTCTGGATGGAATCCAAGGGTCAAACTTCAGAAGGGTTCTGCTCTCCCCCACATGTCCCCCCCCCAACATGAAGAACTGAGGAAGCGGAAAATAGCACATGACCTTCAAATATGCACAACAGAGACTGTGCCAGGGCAGACAGCTGGCTGGGCCAGGACGGTGGTCCCCCTCTCTTGTCCCAAACCCCATACCTTTATTAATGTAGCCTAGTGACTTGTACTGAACTTACTGTCCCTTGAACTCTTAAATCCTTTTCTCATTTTTTCTAGCAGTCAAGATGGGCCCCAACATTTGCTGCTATGACATTTCTTCATGCTAAATTCGCCTTATCAGTTTGTGCTGTTGAGATCTTTCAGGATCCGGTCTTTGCTATCTGAGCTTTGCTCTGTCCTTTTTCTCTGTCCTTTCACCTCCTGCTGTTATAGGCCTACACCCTTTATAACTCCTTTTGGGTCCTTGACATACACTGGTCAGAACAGGGTAGAAGGCAGAGCCCCACGGCTGCCTCCGAAGACCTTTGCAGACTGACCCAGTGCCACCTCTATGAACATCCCAAGGCTGTCATTCAGCCAGATGGAGCCCCCTCCGTGCCCTCACAGCCATTCTCATGTCCTCGAGAGCAGGAGAGACCCTATCTAGTGTCTCAGGAGGTGGCGTGAGATGACAGAAAGATCTAGACTTGAATCCTAGCCCCGTCAGTCTTGGGAAAGTCATTTAACTTCCTGGACCCTCCATTTCTCATCTGTAAAATGGAGACCGTCACCTCTAGTGCACGACTGTGAAGGTTAAGATCGTATACAGGAAGTATCCGGCTCACAACAGGTGCTCAATAAATAACACATCCCTCTCCACGCCGCACGAGCTCGTTTTCCTCCCCCACCAGTCATGAATCTGAAAGATTTGCCTGGTCTTAGTGAACCCAGGCTGGCTCTAGGAATCACTGCCTTCTTTTCTAAGCATCACAGATGTCACCATCCCTGTGAGGCTCTCACACTCATCTGATCAGCCAAAGCCCTGGATCCTTTTCATGTGAACTCCTATCAAGGTGGCCTTCCCTTCCTGGATCTGTGCAATTGTTTATTTTTTTTTTAAGACTTATTTATTTACTTGAGAGAGAGAGAGAGTGCGAGGGTGCACCCAGGAGCAGGGGGACGGAG
Organism: Ailuropoda melanoleuca; assembly: GCF_002007445.2. Taxonomy (NCBI): domain Eukaryota; kingdom Metazoa; phylum Chordata; class Mammalia; order Carnivora; family Ursidae; genus Ailuropoda; species Ailuropoda melanoleuca. Next base: position 15,534,395 of record NC_048219.1, on the reverse strand, counting down.
CCAGAGGGACAGAGAGAATCTCAANGCCCTGGATCCTTTTCATGTGAACTCCTATCAAGGTGGCCTTCCCTTCCTGGATCTGTGCAATTGTTTATTTTTTTTTTAAGACTTATTTATTTACTTGAGAGAGAGAGAGAGTGCGAGGGTGCACCCAGGAGCAGGGGGACGGAGCCAGAGGGACAGAGAGAATCTCAAGCAGACTCCCCACCGAGCGCGGAGCCCAGTGCGGGGCTCGATCTCATGACCCTGAGATAGTGACCTGAGCCGAAATCAAGAGTCAGAGGCTTAACTGACTGAGCCACCCAGGTGCCCCTACGCAATTGTTTAAATAAAACAATAACTGTAGTAATAACAGCCTAATCCTTCCAATCCCACTATTAAATAAAAAGTATCTCCACCTTACCTATGAGGAAACTAAGGGGCAGAGACCTGTGAAAGGTCACACAGTGGGAAAGTGGGAAAGCTAAGCACACCTCTGTCTGACCCCGAACACCATACTATCAATATTAACCGAATTTCCTAAATGCAGGCCTGAGGGTTGGGGGGCTTGGTCTCTAGCCCTCTTGCACTTGTCTTTTTTGGTCTCGGCCCTGAGTTCGCTTGGTTGACACCTTTGGGTCCTGACACTGTCAGCCACAGGGGTGGCCACGCCTCACCCCGCCGCCCCCCCCCCCCCCCCCCCCCCCCCCCCCCCACCNGGTCACACAGTGGGAAAGTGGGAAAGCTAAGCACACCTCTGTCTGACCCCGAACACCATACTATCAATATTAGCCGAATTTCCTAAATGCAGGCCTGAGGGTTGGGGGACTTGGTCTCTAGCCCTCTTGCACTTGTCTTTTTTGGCCTCGGCCCTGAGTTCGCTTGGTTGACACCTTTGGGTCCTGATACTGTCAGCCACAGGGGTGGCCACGCCTCACCCCGCCCCCCCCCTCCCCGCAGCTCTGTGCCCATAACTTTCACATAATAAAAGGGACTGGACTGAGTCACCAAGCCCCTTGCTCTCTGAGACCAGGACCAGTGGGTTCCTTGTCTTGGCCCCAGGGGCTGATCTCCACATGTACACCCTAAGCTCCTTGACTCCTGGGCCCTTGATTCCCCCACAGCCTAAGCACGGGGCCAGCCTGGCCCCTCTTCCCCAGCCCTTCACCAGGGCCCAATCACCTGCTGTCCAGTCCTGACACCTCTGAACTGACCATTGTCTCCTGAAGCCAGGATCCCCACCTGTCCAAGGGGCACTCCAAGGCCCCTCCTCCCAGCCACGTATCCAGACTATCCACCCAGCATGGCTCTCCTTCAGCACTGGCTACCACCCTTCACCCCGACTCCTCCCGGCCCAGGGGGCAGACTGGTTGCAGGGTGAGGGAATTCCCTAAGTTTGGGACCCGGTCTGCCCATGGGAAAAGGAAGAAATGGACCCAGGAAGCTGCCAGGGCTGGGGCTCAGGCCCATGGCCATCAACAGGGCAGCCAGTGAAGGAAAGGAGTCCTGGAGATTCCAGGGGAAGTTATCATGGGTCTGTGGGCAAACCCTGGATGATGTCCAGTCTGGATGCCCAGAGCCTGAAGCCTATCAGAGAACTGCCCTGCAGGCCTCAGAGGAAGGAGCTTTGGAGCAAACCCACCTGCCACCCAAACGCAGTCACCCCACAATCAAAAACACAGTCCCCCGACACTCACATCCAGCAAACATTCGCTTTACAAACCCATTCACAAAGCACACTTTGCAAATCCACTCGGACAGAAGCCCACCCCGTCATTCAGTAAACACCGACCAGGCACCTGTCACCTCCCAGGCTCTGTCCTGGGCACGGGAGATACATCAGTAGCCAAACCAGACAAAGGTCCCGCCCCTTGCAAGGTCTCTCATTCTCACAGGGACACCAACTGTAAAAAATAAACTTAAGTAAATCACATAGTGTATTGGGAGGTGATAAGGACTGGAGAGATATTAAAAACCGGACAAGGGGAATCGGGGTGCCCAGGAGGAGACAGGCAGCAATATCAAGTAGGGCGGTCAGGGCCTCATTACAAAAGGGACACTTGAGAGAGTTCTGTAGCCACATCTGCAAAGCCCGTGGCTCTAGACATTTCCATTCACGTTACCTCCCACAGTCAGGAAGATATTTCCCATCACAAGTACCAGAAGACCTCCTTAGGGAACCAAATACCACAAACCTGGGCCACTCCTGGCAAGAAGGTTGAGAAATGCCACCGAGTTCATGGGGACGACCTCAAGAACCCCACTGTCTCTTCGAGCTCCTGTCTTCTCCTTCTTCCTCCACGTACTGCCTAAACCCACTGTCTTCACCTCGTCTTCTCCACCTCCCTCCCTGACACCCAGAAATCCGTTCCTCCATCCTCAGAGCGCCCTCAGAACTGCTCCTGGAAAGGGAGGCAACACTCTCTTTCCTAAAAAGTACCTTTCCCTCTCGCCTGGCTTTCCACACTTGATCTGCCCCTCGCTGGTCCACGTACAGGACTGCACGATTAACAGCATTTTCAGGAAGGAAAGGAGGGGACACGTAGGAGAACACTTGACGGCGACAGTAGAGTTGTCCGTTCTTTCGTGCGTTCGTTCCGTGAGTATGTATTGGACACTCACAAGGCCACCTATGTCGGGGAGATGCGTGTGCGCAGAGCAGCTAAACGTCCTGCCCTCGTGGAGTTCACGCTCTGGCAGAGAGAGAGAGAAGCCATAAGCCAAACAAATACGTAAGCACAGAGTGGCGTTCAATGGTGATCAGTGTTACAGGGAAGATTAAAGTGGAAAACGGGTAGGAGGGGGTGCAATTTAAAACACGGGTGTCCTCACTCTCACGAACACTTCCACTAAGCAAAACATACCCAGAGATCATTTCTCCAAACTCACCGTCACACACACACTAGACTCACACAGACAAACATCGGCACGTGGGCATCCTCTCCGCTGTGAAAAGTACACTCACACAAACACACCCACATGCATACACAAATACACATACAACACAGCCCCACACGAACACACACATAAACACACCCAGCACACACACCCCCAAGCCCAGCTTACTCAGAACACACCCTCAAGGTCACACGAACACTAGAAAGTCAGAACTAGCAGGACCCTCGGTGGCCAGAAGGGATGCCAGGCCAAAGACGGACACCAACTTGCCGGAGGCCAGCAGCGGGCCAGTGGCTGGCTGGGTATGACTCCAGCCCGAGTTGTTTCCCGTACACCACACTCTCCCCCGTGCGTAGGCCACCAACCTGAGCAGGTGACAGAGGCTCCCACACTTGTCAAGACCCCCAGGTAAGCACACAGACATGCACACCGAAACACAAGCCTCACTCCCCTCTTCCGGGCAGCGGCGAGGGGCGGGGGTGAGATTTGGACAGCTCTTCGCAGTTTTGGCTCATCCCCTTCATGTTCAGCCTTTCCCACCCACCCCGCGCATGCCCGCCGTCCCAGCCCCCACTGCATTTTCCTCCTGCCGGAACCCGTGCCCATGGGTTCCCAGGACGGCATGCGTGTCGTACAAATGCATCACACGTGAATGTGCACGTGTGTGGTTTGCACATGGGGTGGACACATTTGTAACGATTCTGGCATGGGGGGCTTGCAGCGTGTGAACACCTTTATATGCATGTGCAGGTGCACGTCTGTGCACATGTGTGTGCACGCTCTCAGGAAGACAGAGAAATTCATCATCTAAATCTTGCTTCTCCGGGGGATGAAAGCAAAGCAAAGTTCAGGTTTAAATCATACCACCACGGGCAGGAGGGGTTCCCTTGCCTTACATGATTATCTGCGTGCGGCGTGCAGCAGAACGGGCTGGCAGGCAGGAGGCGGCGAGCAACCCGTCAGCGGGGAGTCATTTGTTGTCTCCAGGCCCTTGGGACCTGCCGTGGCTGCTCCGGGAGCGGGAGACACGGAGTGCAGCAGCGAGGAGCCCCTGCCTGTCCCAGGTGCTGGGAGATGGGGGAGGATGGGGCTGGCATCCGGCTCTGGCTTCCCTGTGCTGCAGAAAAGCAGAGACCAGGCCAGAGAGAAGCCCAGGCACTTTTTGGCCTGAATGGAGAGAGGGTCCAGGCAAAGGGAGTACAGGCTTCAGGGCAGCCCCCACCCTGCCAACCTCTCCCTGGCCAGGAAAACACCCTCAGGGCTCCGGGAAGTCAGAACCTGAAGTGGTTTGCCTCTTTTCTCCCAGTCGGGGTGTGGTCGGCACCTCTTCCCCATCTCCATCTCTATCCCTCTCTCTTTGTTTTGTGTGATTGTTCTTTGTCTCTCCCTATCTCTCTGTCTCTGGGTTTCTTTTATCTCTTTGTGTCTGATCATCCAGGCTTCTCCCTCCCTCTGCCTATGTTGCACACTTCAAGCCCCTGGATCAGCTCTAACTTCAAGGCTTCCTCCTGCTGACCCCTGTCATCTGTGGCCGTGCCTGTGACACATCACACACCTCTCAGGGCATGTCATCCCCCTCAAGCCTCTTGTCATTTGGGGGACAGGCTGAGAGAGCCGGGACTGGGAATCCCACTGTACAGATGAGGAAACTGAGCCCCCAGAAACTAAGAGTCTTGCTCAATACCACGCAGCAGGCATGGAATTAAAAATCCAGGTGTGTTTCCATTGTGTGACCAGCCTCCCTAACTCCACGCCACCTGGAAGCATAAGGAGTTCTCCAGTGCCCAGACCCCAAAGCAAAGAGAATTTAAGAACTCGGTGCCAAAAAAACACCTCATCCCCAGACCACGCCCTGAAACTGCCTTCAACTCACTAAAAGTTGTCGAAACATAACCGCTGAGTTGGGAGGCATGGGGCCTCTGTGTGTCCTCCCACAGACGCCCCATCACCACCCGACTCTGCCCCCAAGTCTGAAGTGTCTGTATGTCCCACATTCCCTGGGCCCACCTGGAATGGATGGGCTTCCTGCTTCTTGAGAAGGTGTCTCCCGAGGTTTCAGTCTTCCCATCTGTACAATGGGAACCGTGGGTCTTGCTTACACTGCTGAGCCAGGCCCCTGCACTCGAAACACACAGCACATCCTCTTCCTCTCCAGGACTCCGACCCCTTAAAGACCTCTGACTTCAGCCACCAAGAGCCCTCGGCCACCTCTGAAGGATCCCTGTGCTCCCGCGGGCCCCAACGGGCTTTGACCACTTGGGCAGCCCGGCAGCAACCGTGAGGCTGTGGGCCCAGAAACCAAGCCCCATCTGCTGTAAGGCCCACCGGCCTCCTGAAGCCTCCACTACCGCCTCCAGCCCCCACCTGAGAGGCGTCAGCACCAACGACCCGCCAGGGCCTGCCCATTTTCCTTTCTTTTCATTGCTGGCTCCGCGCACAGTTATAGAACCAGGTCTCCACAGAGTAATTTACTGGCAGAATCTCTCCCAGAATCCAGCTTGAAACCAAGCTGTAAAAACAGCTTCGAGTGTAAATAATTCATGCAGACAATATGACTTTTTTATGTAAATTCGGTGCATTAACCCTCTATTATAATGATGGACGACAGATAGGGGCGACGTTGCCTTGGTAAGAGCTAATGGATGGCCGCCATAAATTCACTGCACATTTTATTGTGTTGCTGGAAATTGTGCCTTCAGGCAATGCTGTTTACTTTTATGTAAAACTCTAGGTTCCCTAAATATTACAAATATTTTACATCTAGCTCCTCAGCATTTGGGCTCTGCCCACAAATCAAGCTTTCTCCATGTGAGTTGTAATTAAAGGTTTGTTGTTTTTTTTTTTTCCTGGGACAATTATCTCCAACTATAAAGAGAAATATTTTTCCCCTTTAGATGTTCCGTCATTGACTTATTAACAAATCCTTTGAAGAAGGAGGTTGTGAGCGACTCGCTGTGGTACTTGGCACGAGTGCGGCAAGAGAAGGGGCACGGTGGGTCCAAGAGCTTGGTGGCTGGCTTTTATGTCTCCCGCCACTCTGGTTTATTTACACATATGATATTCTGGGCCTTCCTCCCCCCCTTCTATAATTCATGACCACTTTAGCAGGGTAATTCCTCCAGCCACCTTTGCAAGAGATTGGCCCCTTGCAAGCCCCCTGCCCACGCTCCTCTGGGGGTGTAGACGGCAGGGGCCTCATGCCTGCAAGGGTCAGAAGCAGTGTCTTCACAGCTGGCTCCCCGTACACAAGCTGATTCAGCCCTTTCTTGCCCCCCGACCCGCTCACATGGCCCAGAGCGCCTGGGACGGAAACTCGGGTTTCCTGCATTGATTCTCATTCAATCCAAAGTGTTGGAAATGCCTTTTTGGCTCAGTCCCTGCCCAGGCAGAAGTCATGAGGATGCCATTGAGTCTTGCACGAGGTCTGGGAAGAGGAAGGCCGAGAACCTCAGAACCTTCTTAATGAACGGAGGCAACAGCTGGAGCAGCAGCCCTCTTTAAATATAATCCTCACACTTGTTTATTATTGTCATCAATATTAATGGCTACTCTGTTAATATTCATATGGCTGCATAAACATCAGCCAGGAGCTCCTGGGACCTCTAAGCACTTCTAATGGCAAGTGGATTCTGCCTGCAGGGCCCCCACCTCTCTGCCTGTCCCTCCCCACGGGCTACACACCCATCCGACACAGGTCCCAAACCGCCCTCCTCTCCGAGCGGCGCCTGCCTTTGGAAAGCCAGAGCCACGCGGGGTTTGGAGTCATCTCCAAGTCCCAGGGGCTCTGCTGTGAGGATGGCACAGAGAGACGTTTCCTGCCTCTCTGAGGGGCACAGGAAGGTTCTGACAAAGGTGGCTCAAGAAAGAAAGATAGTTCATTTCCCCCTAAGGGCTCATTTCCTGCAGAGTCAAAAAGAAAAAGAAAAAAAAAGACACATTGGTTAAAAACAAAGATGAGATATCATTTTTCACCCATTAGATTGGCAAAGATAATTATAATAATAATGGCAACAGCAGCGACCGGCTTGCTTCCCGTGCATGAGTGCTGTGCTTAACCCTCCTTGCCCGCTCTTACCAATCTCCTAAGACCTTCGCGGACAGCACGGTGCAGTGTACATGAAACAGGCTCTGCTTACCCTCCGACCCAGCACTTCCATTTTTAGGAGTCCTCTGCAGGTTAATAGTTGAAACCACTGCTCCCTCTAAGTGAAACCCTTGCGCTGTTCCCCTCCACACCCACCTGTCCTTCCCACCTCCATCCCCTGACCCAGTCCTTGCCCATTCATCTTTTGACCTCATCGTCACCACCTCAGAGAAGCCCTCCCCGACTGCCCTCCCCGACTCCCGGGTCCAGGTTACCTTCTCTTGTCTTACTCCCTCACAGCTTGAACTTTTCATTCATGCTTTCAGCACTTTTCCTTTGTACTCCGTATCACGTGCTTACTGGATCATTATTTGTGTAAGTGCTTAAGACATAAGCTCATTGCACAAAGCCGCTGTCTTCCCTGCTGGCAGGGGCTGGATGTCCTGTCTCCTCACTACATCATACACTCTGTAAAAGCAAGGACCGACCGTGTTGTTTTACTCACCCTTTTGATCCCTAGCCTGGCCCTGGGTTGGCACGTAGAATGCACGGGATAACATCTGGTGCGTGAATGAACGAATGAAGGAATGAGTGAATGAGTGAATGAAATTCACAACGATAGGTGCACACAGAAGTTCACTGCAGGGATATTTACAAAAGCAAAACGACTGGAGAAACACGCATCAGCTGGGGACTGGGTCCGTAAAGTGAAGGACCTCCACGCACATCGCAGGCGTTCAAACTGAGAGGTGGATCTCCATGTACTGATATGAAGGATGTCCATGACATATTGCTGAGTGGGGGAAAAAAAACAGGTGACAGAACAGCATGTGTCGTCTGATCTCACTCAGGGTAGAGCTGCGTACGTGGAATCTATTTGTGTATATTTAGGCACAGAGANTTGATTCTTCTGACACGCTTTACAGCCTCAGAGCTGTTTTGCAAAATTCATAGCGGTTTTCACAGGCTCCAAGCTTCCTGGGACCAAATCCATTTTGAACAATAGCGGAGTGTCTGTTTGCGGGCGGGGTCGGCCCACCCCGGAGCAGCCTCCCAGCCTCCGTGAGCTGGGACTGTGCGGCTGAGTGTCGAGGCCATGGCATGAAAATACATGAGCTTGCCCTTGTCCTCGTCCTCACCCTCCTCCTGTGGAAGAGAGGGAAGGAGGAAAGCAGCTGCCCCCCTCCCTGCCCTCCGGTGCCTGAGGGGACTCTCCCCCCAGGAGGTGAGCGAAACAAAGCCCTTCCCAACATCCCTCCCTTTCTACCTGGATCACCTCCTGCAGGGTCTCCTGACCTAAGAGCCACCTAAAGCCCTCAGAAGCTAATTGACTTGGCCAAGTCAAGGTCACAGGGCAAGAGAATGGCAGGGTGCAGGATGGAAACCAGAGCTCCTGCTGCTTGCCCAGTGCATGCCTTAATTTTAAAAAGGCTTGGCGCCCCATTCCTAAGATCAATCCAAGAGGTACAGCAGCACGCTCATTACCCCCAAACGAAGCCACAAAAGACCCATTACTGCGCTCTGTCCTTAGCCCTGCCCTCCCTCAGTCAGTACCCAGGATGATTTCTACACAATTACTCACCGGCCATTCCTCTGCTTTAAAGGTTTCTCTGGCTCTGTGCTGCCTACTGGGAGCGGGGATGGACTAAGCTCCTTGGCCTGACACTCAAGGTCTTTTGTTATAAGGCCTCAGCAGCACTCCAACCACACCCATCCCCACTCCTCCCCCTGCACCCTTGTCCTCCAGCCACACTGAGTGACTGCAAATTCCCCCAGTCTGCAGGGTTGTCCTACCCATGC
>NC_048219.1:15521990-15524878 GCF_002007445.2 Ailuropoda melanoleuca | reverse complement strand
AGTTATAGAACCAGGTCTCCACAGAGTAATTTACTGGCAGAATCTCTCCCAGAATCCAGCTTGAAACCAAGCTGTAAAAACAGCTTCGAGTGTAAATAATTCATGCAGACAATATGACTTTTTTATGTAAATTCGGTGCATTAACCCTCTATTATAATGATGGACGACAGATAGGGGCGACGTTGCCTTGGTAAGAGCTAATGGATGGCCGCCATAAATTCACTGCACATTTTATTGTGTTGCTGGAAATTGTGCCTTCAGGCAATGCTGTTTACTTTTATGTAAAACTCTAGGTTCCCTAAATATTACAAATATTTTACATCTAGCTCCTCAGCATTTGGGCTCTGCCCACAAATCAAGCTTTCTCCATGTGAGTTGTAATTAAAGGTTTGTTGTTTTTTTTTTTCCTGGGACAATTATCTCCAACTATAAAGAGAAATATTTTTCCCCTTTAGATGTTCCGTCATTGACTTATTAACAAATCCTTTGAAGAAGGAGGTTGTGAGCGACTCGCTGTGGTACTTGGCACGAGTGCGGCAAGAGAAGGGGCACGGTGGGTCCAAGAGCTTGGTGGCTGGCTTTTATGTCTCCCGCCACTCTGGTTTATTTACACATATGATATTCTGGGCCTTCCTCCCCCCCTTCTATAATTCATGACCACTTTAGCAGGGTAATTCCTCCAGCCACCTTTGCAAGAGATTGGCCCCTTGCAAGCCCCCTGCCCACGCTCCTCTGGGGGTGTAGACGGCAGGGGCCTCATGCCTGCAAGGGTCAGAAGCAGTGTCTTCACAGCTGGCTCCCCGTACACAAGCTGATTCAGCCCTTTCTTGCCCCCCGACCCGCTCACATGGCCCAGAGCGCCTGGGACGGAAACTCGGGTTTCCTGCATTGATTCTCATTCAATCCAAAGTGTTGGAAATGCCTTTTTGGCTCAGTCCCTGCCCAGGCAGAAGTCATGAGGATGCCATTGAGTCTTGCACGAGGTCTGGGAAGAGGAAGGCCGAGAACCTCAGAACCTTCTTAATGAACGGAGGCAACAGCTGGAGCAGCAGCCCTCTTTAAATATAATCCTCACACTTGTTTATTATTGTCATCAATATTAATGGCTACTCTGTTAATATTCATATGGCTGCATAAACATCAGCCAGGAGCTCCTGGGACCTCTAAGCACTTCTAATGGCAAGTGGATTCTGCCTGCAGGGCCCCCACCTCTCTGCCTGTCCCTCCCCACGGGCTACACACCCATCCGACACAGGTCCCAAACCGCCCTCCTCTCCGAGCGGCGCCTGCCTTTGGAAAGCCAGAGCCACGCGGGGTTTGGAGTCATCTCCAAGTCCCAGGGGCTCTGCTGTGAGGATGGCACAGAGAGACGTTTCCTGCCTCTCTGAGGGGCACAGGAAGGTTCTGACAAAGGTGGCTCAAGAAAGAAAGATAGTTCATTTCCCCCTAAGGGCTCATTTCCTGCAGAGTCAAAAAGAAAAAGAAAAAAAAAGACACATTGGTTAAAAACAAAGATGAGATATCATTTTTCACCCATTAGATTGGCAAAGATAATTATAATAATAATGGCAACAGCAGCGACCGGCTTGCTTCCCGTGCATGAGTGCTGTGCTTAACCCTCCTTGCCCGCTCTTACCAATCTCCTAAGACCTTCGCGGACAGCACGGTGCAGTGTACATGAAACAGGCTCTGCTTACCCTCCGACCCAGCACTTCCATTTTTAGGAGTCCTCTGCAGGTTAATAGTTGAAACCACTGCTCCCTCTAAGTGAAACCCTTGCGCTGTTCCCCTCCACACCCACCTGTCCTTCCCACCTCCATCCCCTGACCCAGTCCTTGCCCATTCATCTTTTGACCTCATCGTCACCACCTCAGAGAAGCCCTCCCCGACTGCCCTCCCCGACTCCCGGGTCCAGGTTACCTTCTCTTGTCTTACTCCCTCACAGCTTGAACTTTTCATTCATGCTTTCAGCACTTTTCCTTTGTACTCCGTATCACGTGCTTACTGGATCATTATTTGTGTAAGTGCTTAAGACATAAGCTCATTGCACAAAGCCGCTGTCTTCCCTGCTGGCAGGGGCTGGATGTCCTGTCTCCTCACTACATCATACACTCTGTAAAAGCAAGGACCGACCGTGTTGTTTTACTCACCCTTTTGATCCCTAGCCTGGCCCTGGGTTGGCACGTAGAATGCACGGGATAACATCTGGTGCGTGAATGAACGAATGAAGGAATGAGTGAATGAGTGAATGAAATTCACAACGATAGGTGCACACAGAAGTTCACTGCAGGGATATTTACAAAAGCAAAACGACTGGAGAAACACGCATCAGCTGGGGACTGGGTCCGTAAAGTGAAGGACCTCCACGCACATCGCAGGCGTTCAAACTGAGAGGTGGATCTCCATGTACTGATATGAAGGATGTCCATGACATATTGCTGAGTGGGGGAAAAAAAACAGGTGACAGAACAGCATGTGTCGTCTGATCTCACTCAGGGTAGAGCTGCGTACGTGGAATCTATTTGTGTATATTTAGGCACAGAGAGAAGTCTGGAAGGACGTTCACCAAAATGTTATGTGGTTATCTCTGGATGGTGAAATCTGAGGTGATTTTTACATTTTTCTTTGAACTTTTCCATATTGTCTGAATTTTTTGCAATGAGCATATGTATCCTTTTTACAAAATGATAAAGCTGCTTTCAAAAGAAAAAGAAAGTATAGGTACGTTGGGCAAGGATGAGGGGGTGCCTTGGAAGGAGCTCCATCTGAGGCCAGGGGGACTAGACAGAAGCTGGGGTGAGGGGCCGTCTCCCCTCTGGCATGGGCTGGGCACAGGCCCCAGTGGAGGGACATCTAGGGCCAGAGCCCCCGCACCCCTCTCCCCCCAC